>NC_090379.1:50163749-50497499 GCF_036365525.1 Heterodontus francisci | reverse complement strand
CCTGCAAACCCTCACAGAGACAGTGAGCTCTATGAAGCAGTGCCTCAGTGAGCTGTCAAAGAGGCTCCTGCAACATCCAACAGCTGCTCATCCCTCGGAGGTCAGCAAAGAGACTCAATTGAGTCTCGCGAGGGCACAGGAGCAACAGCAGTATGCATCTGGGGGCTCCTCTAAGGGCACTCCTGATGCATACAGCGGCTCCTTCTCCCCTCTGCCAGTGACATTAGAATCCCGGGGTGTCAGAGGGTGGTCCTGAGACTGCTCAGGGTCATCTCAACATGCCGGGGTCCTCGCGGCCGCAGGCAGACAAAGGATGCCTGCCAAGGACATCCCGAACCACGGGGCATCCTGAATAGCCACCTGCATCTGCTGTGCCTGGCGGCGAGGGGTCATCGAGATGCATGAGCACTCGCAAACGTTTCAAGAAATCACATTAACTGCACTTAGGGGCACTGGTGCAATTTTGAATTATTTATTTGTTGTTCCACTTCACACAAAACTTATTAAATTTCTCACTTGGCTTTTTTATCTGTCTCAAGTCAATGGCGATCTTTTTGTTCTGCATGAAGATGCAGACTTTGGGGAGGTGCCACATCGGGCCTTGTTGTGCTTGAGGGAAAGGTGGACTGTGGCAGCTGAGATTATCGCCTGTAGGTGATTGCTTTAGCGATTCCAGCTGATATGAATGCCTGAATTCAGATTGACATGTCAGTCGCTGACATAATACATGGGTCATGAACCTCCGATCAGGAGAAATGCCTGAGTATTAGAGCCTCCTGAGCCTTCCTTGCACTCAACTTCTGCAAATGGTCTGCTCAGTGGTGGCTCTGGTGGTCACATGGCTCGCATAGTAATGTTCCTCTGCTTCATTCCGTGGGTTCCTCACAGGTGTCATCATCCATGTCTTCAGCGGGTAACCCCTGTCGCCAAGTATCCATCCTTGCAGGTATTCAGGAGGGCTGAATAGTGCTGGCACCTGGGAGTTCCGGAGAATGAATGCGCGTGACTGCTTCCTGGATAATGAGCACACACCTGCAATATACCCTCACGGTGGTCGCAGACAAGTTGCACATTCATTGAATAAAACCCCTTCAATTCATGAAGGCCCCTGACAGACCTACAGGTGTTCTAATGGCCACATGGCCTTGGACCATGGGGAACCCAACGATGGTGCTGAAGCCTCTGGCTCTCTTGGCCTGACTGGCGGAGTCTGTCTGGAACTTGATGAACTGGCTGGCACGCCTGAATACGGCGTCAGTTACCACCTAAATGCAGTGATGTGATGATGACTGTGAGATTCTGCACATGTCTCCTGTGGAAGCCTGGAAGGAGCCTGATGCATAGAAGTTCAGAGCAACTGTGACCTTTAGTGCAACTAACATTGGATGGCCACCCACACAGTTGGATGCGACCTCCGCTGCCAGCATCTCACACAGAGATGTGACAGTCTCCGGGACAGGCGCAGTCTTCTACAGCACTGGTGCTCTGAAATCTGCAGAAAGCTCAACCGTGGGTGGTCGACCCGGCCTACTGGGTAGACTCATCTCCTCACAGGTGGTTGCTCCCGGCACACTCTGTGACCTTCTGCCCCTCCCCCATTACCATGCTGCTGTTGGCCAGCAAGTTGCTGATTTCCCTGGCCACGTCCTCCTGTCCCTCCTTGTGGCGTTCTCTTCCTCACTAGAGGAGCCGCCTCCAGGGTGGACAATTCCCATGGCTGCAGTTTCCCAAAGATATAATGAGGACAGCTATTTGCTGCCTGCTGCAAGGACAGGCACTCGCAGCCCCCATCCCTACACAGGATAAATCACTGATGCTGTGGTCCTACCAGGAGTGAACCCTGGAGAGGCAGCAATATCAGCCCTGACCTTGCAATCAACTCAGATATCTAACAGGAATTAATGAAGAATCCAGTACCTTCAACTCCTTCACAGATACACTGGTTGCCGCTCTTTTAAAGCTGCCGGATTCCCGATCGCACCCCCCCATCCCCCGCCCCAACCCGTTTGCCAAACATAAAATGTGACAGCCGACGTAAAATGGCTGTAATGGACGTAAAATCCCTTAATTGATGTCAATCGGATGGTGAGCGGTGCCTCCATCTCGCCCGTCCAACCTGTGTAAGATGGGGTTTGGGCGTAATGACGTCGGGAACCCAACATGATAGCATCACCCGCCATTTTTCGGTTCGACTGCCTTGGAGGACGCCCGATTTGAGGAGGTAAATTTCCAGCCATGTAAAAGCACCTTTTCACGTACAGATTTCCCCAAAATAGAAACAGAAACATAGAAACATAGAAAATAGGAGCAGGAGGAGGCCATTCGGCCCTTCGAGCCTGCTCCGCCATTCATTACGATCATGGCTGATCATCCAACTCAGTAACCTGTTCCCGCTTTCTCCCCATACTCTTTGATCCCTTTCGCCCCAAGAGCTATATCTAACTCCTTCTTGAAAACATACAATGTTTTGGCCTCAACTGCTTTCTGTGGTCACGAATTCCACAGGCTCACCACTCTCTGGGTGAAGAAATTTCTCCTCATCTCAGTCCTGAAAGGTTTACCCCAATAAAAAACACAATAATGGTTGTCTGATGTTTTTACTGCTAACACATACTATTTTACTACTGTTCCTATATATATTTACTGTAAATCTTTTCAAAAATCCTTAACTCAGCTGCTTCCATTCAAGGGCATAGTTTTTTCCTTCCTGATCCAGCTTTCACTGCCATAATAAAAAAAGGCAGTGGAAAAACAACTAACTTCATTAAGCCCAATCTATTTTTCATTTGGAGCAGTCGAGCATTGTTTAATTGATGATTATTTGATGTCACTTTTTTTCCAAAAATATACTTTATTCATAAAATTTGTTGAAATGCATTACATAATAGTTCAAATTTGACATTACATGAAGTGTGATATGGATGAGTTTCTTTCAATACAGTTAATAACGTTCCTCATTACACTTGCAATGACAGGTTATACTTACAATGTACATTTACATTTCACGTCAATCCTCCTCTGGTACATACAGCCTGAGGGATTTTACACAGGTTCTAGCCCTTCAGTACACAATGGCAGGAGGGCCTAACATGGTAGCCTTTCCCCATTGAGCCTTTGCAGCAGCTGCCCCAAGCTTTATTGCATCCCTCAGCACGTCGTCCTGGACTTTGGAATGTGCCAGTCTGCAACACTCAGTCATCGATAGCTCTTTGCACTGGAAAACCAGCAAGCGTCAGGCAGACCAAAGAGTGTCTTTCACCAAGTTGATGGTCCTCCAGTTAATGTTTACCTGGGTGTGCGTCGCTGGGAACAGCCCTTAGAGCACAGAGCCCTGTGTTACAGAGCTGCTCGGGATCAACCTCAACAAAAACCACTGTATCTATTTCCTAACCTGTATTGCAAAGGCACATTCCAGAAGGAGCTGGGCAATGGTCTCTTCCCCACTGCAGCCACCTCAAGGGCAGTGTGAGGAGGCAGAGACACTCTTGGCGTGCAGGAAGGATCTGATGGGAGAGCCCTTCTCACCACCAGCCAAGCTACGACTTGGTGCTTTGTTCGAAAGTTCTGGCATTGAGACATTCTTCCAAATAAGTCCAAAAATGCAGCACTCCCTCAGTACTACAGTGAGATTTTGTGCTCAAGTCTCTGGAAGAAGCTCCTATTTTAGTTTCCACTTCCAACTTATTGACCTCAATAAAAACAGGGAGGTGGAGCAGAATCGAGGTGGGGAGAGGTTGAACACTGGGAAACCTGAGGTGTATGGGTTTCCAGGACATCCTTTTGAATTTAACAGCAGCGCCTCTTTTAATTTTTTAAATCCATTTCCCAGCCTCAGCCAAGCAGATTGAAAGGCTGGCTAGCTGTCAGACATTAGGCCTGAGGCACCAGGCTGCAGTCAGGGAACAGGAACAGTGGGGATGAGTCAGATATCGGTGAGGAGGGAATTGGACATCATGGGCAGGGGAGTCAGACATCGAGGGAGGGGTCCAACTGCGGGAGTGGGGGGGGGTGGGGGCGGGTCTGAACTCAGGGAATCAGATCAAATAGCAGGTTCAATCAAGGATTGGCAACATGTCCATGCATGGACACCAATGTCCATAGTAATAATTTTGAGGTCCCATGGTAATTTATTCAAAAAGCATATGACTTACAAGCTCTGTCGAAAAAAAGAGATGATTTATCTGTGTACGTATTGCAACTGTGATGCAGGTGGGCCAGATTTGGCTTCTGCTTCTCCCCATAAACTGACAATGATGCCAAGATTCTACAGTAACTATAGTTACTGTAGAATTTTGATGACACCATCACAGAGACATGGTTGCATGATGATCAAGGTTAGGAAATAAATATTCCAGGGTACATAACATTTTAGAAAGGCAGACAGAATAGCAAAGGAGGAGGGGTAGCACTGATGGTAAAGGATGACAAAAGGGCATTAGTGAGGAAGGATCTGGCTTCAGTATGGGTAGAAATAAGGAATAGCAAGAAGCAGAAAACGCTGGTGGGAGTAGTTTATAGGCCCCCTAACAGTAGTTATACCATTGGACAGAGCATTGAACAAGAAATTATTGTAGCTTGTAACAAAGGGATGTAATAATTGTGGGAGGTTTTAATCTCCATAGAGACTGAAACAATGAAATTGACAGGATTGGTCTAGAAGATGAGTTTGTCGAATGTTTTTGGGACAGTTTCATGGAGCAATGCGTTGTGGAGCCAACTAGGGATAAAGCTATCTTAGATCTAATATTGTGTAATGAAGCAGGGTTAATAAGCAATGTCATAGTAAAAGATCCACCGGGAAATGGTGATCTTAATACCGTTGAATTCCATGTTAAGTTTGAAAGTGACATGCTCCAATCACAAGCAAGAATCTTAAATTTAAACACAGTCAATTACGTAGGCATGAGGGGAGAACTGGCTAAGGTAAATTGGGTAAATAGGCTAAAAGGTATGGTGGTAAATCAACAATGGGAAACCTTTAAAGAAACAATTCAACAAAAATACATTTCTTTGAAAAACAAAAACTCAGCCAGCAAGACCCACCCGTGACTCACTCAGGAAGTGAAGGATCGTATTTGATTAAAAGAAAAGGCTTACAATGTTGCAAAAAAGAGTAGCAAGTCTGAGGATTGAGAGTGTTTTGGAAACCAGCAAAGGGCCACCAAAAAGAAAAAAATAGAATGACAGTAAACTAGCCAGTAACATAAAAACAGATTGTGAGTGCTTTTATAGGTATATCAAAAGGAAGAGAGTAGCTGAAGTAAATGATGGTCCCTTGGAAACAGAGACAGGAGAAATTATCATGGGGAATGAGGAAATGGCAGGGATATTGAACAAATATTTTGTGTCTGTCTTCACAGTAGAAGATATAAATTCCATACCAGAAACAGGCAGTAACCTAGGGGCTAAAAAGAGCGAGGAAATTAAGGAAATTCATATCAGCAGAGAAAAAGTACTGGAGAAACTTAAGGGACTAAAAATCTGACAAATCTCTAGGACCTGATGGCCGGAATCCTAGGGTTCTGAAAGAGATAGTTGCAGATATAGTGGATGCACTAGCTATGATTTTTCAAAATTCCTTAGATTCAGGAATGATCCCATCAGATTGGAAATTGGCAAATGTTACACTGCATTTCAAGAAATGAGGGAGAGAGAAAACAGGGAACTACAGGCCGTTAGTCTAACATCAGTTGTTGTAAAAATGCTGGAATCTATTATTAAGGTTGTCTTAACAATGCACCTAAAACACGGTATGGTTAGAACAAGTCAAAATATTTTTACTAAAGGGAAATCCTGTTTGAAAATTCGATTCATTTTTTGAGGATGTAACTAGTACGGTAGATAAAGGGGAATCGTAGATTCCGTAGACGTAGTATACCTGGATTTCCAAAAGGCATTCGATAAGGTGCCACACAAAAGGTTAATTGGCACGATAAGGGCTCATGGATTGGAGGTAATATATTAGCATGGATAGATGATGAGTTAACAGACAGGAAGCAATGAGTGGGCATAAATGGGGCATTTTCAAGTTGGCAGGCAGTAAATAGTGGAGTGCTGCAAGGATCAGTGCTGGGGCCTCAGCTATTTACAATCTATATTAATGATTTATATGAAGAGACAGAGAGTAATATATCTAAATTTGCTGATGATACAAAACTCAATGGAAAGGTAAGGTGTGGGGAGGACACAGAAAGGCTGCAAAAAGATATGGACAGGTTAAGTGAGTAGGCAACAAGATGGCAGATGGAGTATAATGCAGGGAAGTGTGAAGTTATGCACTTTGGCCATAAGAATAGAAAAGCAGAATATTTTTTAAAAGGAAACTTGTAAGTGTTGATATTCAAAGAGACTTGGGTGTGTTTGTACAAGGAAAGCAGAAAGTTAACATGCAGGTACAACAAGCAATTAGGAAGGCAAATGGCATGTTGGCCTTTATTGTAAGGGAATTGGAGTACAGGAATAAGGAAGTCTTGGTACAAATGTACAGGGTTTTGGTGAAACCACATCTGGTAAATCTGGTAAATCTGTGTGCAGTTTTGGTCTCTATATTTAAGGAAGGATATACTTGCATTGGAGACAGTGCAGCGAAGGTTCACTAGATTGGTCCCTGGGATGAGGGGGTTGTCCTTTGATAAGAGACTAAGTAAATTGGGCCTATATTATTGGGAGTTTAGAAGAATGAGAGGTGATCTCATTGAAACATATAAGATTCTAAAGGGGCTGAATAGGGTAGACACTGAGAGACTATTTCTGCTGGTCGGGGAATCTAAAACACGGGGGCACAGTCTCAGAATAAGGGGCCAATCATTTAGGACTGAGGATGAGGAGAAATTACTTCACTCAAAGGATTGTGAATATTTGGAATTCTCTACCCCAGAGGGTTGTGGATGTTTCATCGTTGAATACATTTAAGGCTGGGATAGACAGATTTTTGGTCTCTCAGGGAATCAAGGGATATGGCAAGCGGGCGGGAAAGTGGAGTTGAATCTTAAGATCGCTTTGAATGGTGGAGCAGGCTATATAGTCTACTCCTGCTCCTATTTCTTGTATTCTTGACCAGCCCACTTCTGCAGCATAGGTTAGTCACCCACTACCCCCTCTCCCAACCTGCTTCTGTTAAAACTAGAAGTGGGAATGTTGAGCGTTTACTGGGGTCAGCTTTCCCATTTTTAAAAGTTTTAATGCATCACCCGTCTCCTCACAGGGGCTTGGGGGGAGAGATGGATTTTGGGACAAAACAGCTGCTAAGAGAATTCTGCATTGCTAGAATTGTTGTCTTTTGCATGAGATGTTACACTTGTTTAAGCAGAAACAAGATCCTACAGCATTATTTGAAGAAGAACAGTGAGCTCTTGTAGGGCAGAATATTCAGCTTTAGTTTTTAAATGTGAGCTGGGACCATTTCTGGGTCTCACACCCAATGATTTCTGAGGTCCGCCAGCCTGTGCAATCTTCCTGGAGCCGGCCGATTGGAATCCCATCCAATTAAGGATGGCAGATGGGCTGCGCATGCAGGAGTGCCAATGGGAGCACCCACTGTAGGTGGGAGACTGTGAGGGTGCCTCAACTTGGAGATGCCCTCTGAAGAAATAAAAATAAAATGTGGCCTCAGCTGCCAGACCTTAATTGTGGAGATGCCCTCTGGCTTCTGCGGCTCGGTGCTGGGGGTGTTGGTGGTGGATTCCTGGCTTGCCACCGGGAGGCCGTCTCTACGGACCTGCCAGGCTACAGTCTCAACAGCAGGCCCCTTTGCTGCTGGCAAATCCCAATGGCATCACCAGTTTGCCCCCAAGTGGGCACTTATTGCTGATAATTAGCTACCCGCCACTGCCAGACAGGCAGCAGGTGTCGGTTTCACCCGGCTCTGACAAGATCACTCCCTGGCGGGAACACGTCGTGTAGAAGACCCACGGTGCGCACATTTCAAAATTTCCCCGCCTTTCTGCCTTCGTGCTGCTGATAAGATTCCACCTGTAGTGTCCTGGCCAATATTCCTCCTCAACCAACACCACCAAGAAGATTATTTGTCTATTTGCTGTTTGTGGGCCTTGTTATAAGGAAACTGGCTGCCACATTTTCTAAATAACAACAGTGACAGCATTATAAAAATAAGGTTACTTGTTGTGAATACATGTAAAATGAGTTTAGTTGCAGCCAGTTCCTGTAAGCAATAAAAAAGTACTCTCGAGCTTTAAATTCTACGGCTTTTTAAGAGGCACCATTTGCAAGGTCAGACCCACTTACCCAAATTTGGCAATAAATTTCACTTGGGGTGAAAATGGCTGACATACCCTGATACTAATTGGACAGAAGTAAAGGGGATAAAGGAATGAAGTTCCTACAATGTGTACAGGACTCCTTTTTAACACAATAAGTAAAAAGCCCAACAAGGGAAGGTTCACTACTGGATCTAGTAATTGTGAATGAACCAAAGCAGATAAGAGAAGTAAAATTAAGGGATCATCTAGGCAATGGTGACCATAATATCATCCACTTCAAGATGATAATAAAGAAGGACACAAGTATGATGTAAACCAGGTTAATAGATTGGAGGAATGCTCCTGGTCTGGATGGATTGCATCCACATCTTTTAAAAGAATCTAGGGAAGAGATAGCAGAGGCATTATACATATATTTAATAATTCGTTAGGAAAAGGTGTATTGCCAGAAGACTTGCGGATAGATAATGTAATTCCTGTATTTAAGAAGGGGAATAAGAACTTGCCCAGGGAATTCCAGACCAATCAGCTTAACATAGTGGTAGGAAAAATTATGGAATCCCAACTAAAGGAGAGAATAGAAGAACATCTGGAAACAAAAAATATAATAATGAATAGTTAGCGTGGATTTCAAAAGGAAAATCTTGCTTGACCAAACTTGATGAATTTTTTGAGGAGGTAACAGATATTGTAGACAGTGGTAATGCAGTAGATGTAATTTTTCTGAATTTTCAAAAGGCCTTTGATAAGATTCCCCATATTAGACTCATGAAAAAAGGCTGACGGGTGACCTAATGAAGGTCTTCAAAATTATGAAAGATTTTGATAGAGTAGGTAGAGAGCGAATGTTTCCTCTTATGGGAAAGAGCATAACTAGAGCCTATCAATATAAGATAGTCACCAAGAAATTCAATAAGGAATTCAGAAGAAACTTTTTTTTACTTAAAGATTGGTGAGAACGTGGAACTTGCTACCTCAGGAATTGGTTGACGCTCATTGTGTAGATGCATTTGAGGGGAAGCTAGACAAACATATGACGGAAAAGGAAATAGAGGGTTACAGTGATAAATTTAGATGAGAAAAGATGGGAGTAAAGCATAAATGCTGGCCTTGTTGGCCTGACTTGTTGGGCCAAATGGCTTGTTTCTGTGTTGCCGATCCTATGCAATATGAATTCAGGAAATGCGTATGGTGTAATAGTATTGCATTTTATTGCAGCGACCACATCATCATCACCAGATCACTGGATGAACCAAATTAAGCTCTTCTGCCATAACTGCTCACTACTTTGGGATCATCCTGGACAGCAAAGATTCTTCTTTTTTTCACTACCAACCATCTCCTTAAACCCTTCTCTCCACTTCAGCCACTCCTTCAAGAACAAGTGCAAGGAGCTCATGGTCTTTTCTGTAACTAAAGAAGGACCCTCTGTTCAGCTGCCTTTGTTGCCTCCATCCTATGTCTTGTCCACCAAGGCAAAACTCACCCCAGTGTCCCCCCACACCACTCCCCTCCCCCACCCCATCCCCTGCACTTGTATCTTTCGGGTTGTTGGGCTGGAGCCAATGTGGATCAGCAAACACTGCGTGGGGTTGGGAGATGGGTGAATGCGACTTGTTTAGGATAGGGCAACAGAGTTTTGGATGAGCTCAAGGTTAGGGAGAGTGGAAGATGGGAGGCTGGTCAGGAGAGCATCAGTAAAGTTGATTGTGGAGGTAGCACAGGGATGGATGAGGCTTTCAGCAGTAGATAGGCGGAGGCAGGGGCAGAGATGGGCATTTTACAGAGGTGAAGGCAGGTAGTGTTGGTAATGGGGAGGATATCTGAAAGCAGTCTGGTTCAGCCTGAGAGAGTGGTCAGAGAGAGAGAGATGGAATCAATGGCTAGGGAACGGAGTTTGTGGTGAGGACTAAAGACAATGACTTCAGTCTTCCCAATATTTAATTGGAGTAAACTTCTGTTCATCCAATATTGTATGTTGCATGAGCAGTTTGATAATAAAAAGGCATTGGATGGGTCGAGAGAGGTGGTGGTGAGATTGACCTGTGAGTCATCAGCATAGATTTGGAATCTGGCATGTTTTCGGATGATGTTGCTGAAGGGCAACATGTAGATAAGAAATTAGAGGGTGGTCAAGGTTATATCCATGAGGGACTCCAGAGGTAATGATGCTGGGGCAGGAAGAGAAGCTATTACAGGAAGTTCTCTGGCTACGATCAAATAGATGCAAATGGGACCAGGCGCGACAATCCCACCCAGCTGGACAAGAGCAGGTCAGAGGCTGCGAATGCTGTGGAGAGTAATTCAACTCCTGTGTCCCCAAAGCCTGTCCACTATCTACAAGGCACAAGTCATGAGTGTGATAGAATACTCTCCTCTTACCTGGAAGAGTGCAGCTACAACACTCAAAAACCTCAACACCATCCAAGATAAAACAGCCCACTTGATTGGCACCCTAATCACTATCTTAATCATTCACTCCCTTCACCACTAGTACAAAGTGACAGCAGTGTGCACCATCTACAAGATGCACTGCAGCAACTTGTCAATGCTCCTTTGACAACACCTTCCTCCACCACTTAGAAGGACAATGGCAGCAAACCCATGGGAACACTACCGCAAGTTTCCCTTCAAGTCACACGCCATCATGATTTGGAAATATACTACTGTTCCTTCACTGTCCCTGGTCAAAAATCTGGAAACCCCTTCCTAACAATATTGTGGGTGTACCTATGCCACATGGACTGCAATGATTCAAGAAGGCAGCTCATCACCAACTTCTCAAGGGCAATTAGCCTGCACTGTTTGTTACAACCTCAAAAAATTCCAACAGCTTTGTCAAATAAGATTTCCCTTTCATAAATCCATGTTGACTCTACCTAATCACATTATGGTTCTTTAAGTGTGCTGTTACCGCATCCCTAATAATAGATTCTAGCATTTTCCCATGATCTGACACTTGAACATCTGAATTTGGGGGAAATTCTGCAGGAAATGTCTGTCCTGCACTCCTATTTCTACATCTCTTGTCAAAAGTACTTTGAGTGACTGTGGTGCAGTGGATGCTTTATTATGAACAAACAGCTGCTCAGTCCAAATATGACTGCCAAGGGTTGTGAATGTTACCTAGTCCCTACGGTCTGCATCTCAGGTCTGAGCCTTAATCCCCACCACCCTCCTTCAATGGCCACAAACAGCTAGCAGGTCTTATATGGGCGCAGAATCTAGGGCCACATCACAACTGAAGTGTTATGTAACCTACCCTCACAATGAGAACCATAACAACACAGAAACTGCAGGGCTGCATAAAACACAGCAATGTTTTTTTTTATTCATTCATGGGATGTGGGCGTCGCTGGCCAGGCCAGCATTTAGTGCCCATCCCTATTGCCTTTGAGAAGGTGGTGGTGAGCTGCTTTCTTGAACCGCTGCAGTCCATTTGGGGTCGGTATACCTACAGTGCTGTAGGGAAGGGAGTACCAGGATTTTGACCCAGCGACAGTGAAGGAACAGCGATATAGTTCCAAGTCAAGATGGTGTGTGACTTGGAGGGGAACTTGCAGGTGGTGGTGTTCCCATGCATTTGCTGCCCTTGTCCTTCTAGTTGGTAGAGTTCGAGGTTTGGAAGATGCCGTCTGAGGAGCCTTCGTGCATTGCTGCAGTGCATCTTGTAGATGGTACACACTACTACCACTGTGCATCAGTGGTGGAGGGAGTGAATGTTTGTAGATGGGGCGCCAATCAAGCGGGCTGCTTTGTCCTGGATGATGTCGAGCTTCTTGAGTGTTGTTGGAGCTGCACCCATCCAGACAAGTGGAGAGTATTCCATCACACTCCTGACTTGTACCTTGTAGATGGTGGACAGGCTTTGGGGAGTCAGGAGGTTAGTTACTCGCCGCAGGATTCCTAGCCTCTGACCTGCTCTTGTAGCCACGGTATTTATATGGCTACTCCAGTTCAGTTTCAGGTCAATGGTATCCCCTAGGATGTTGATGGTGGGGGATTCAGCGATGGTAATGCCGTTGAATGTCAAGGGGAGATGGTTAGATTCTCTCTTGTTGGAGATGGTCATTGCCTGGCACTTGTGTGGCGCGAATGTTACTTGCCACTTATCAGCCCAAGTCTGGATATTGTCCAGGTCTTGCTGCATTTCTACACGGACTGCTTCAGTATCTGAGCAGTCACGAATGGTGCTGAACATTGCACAATCATCAGCGAACATCCCCACTTCTGACCTTATGATTGAAGGAAGGTCATTGATGAAGCAGCTGAAGATGGTTGGGCCTAGAACACTACCCTGAGGAAGTCCTGCAGTGATGTCCTGGAGCTCAGATGATTGACCTCCAACAACCACAACCATCTTCCTTTGCGCTAGGTATGACTCCAGCCAGCAGAGGCTTTTCCTCCTGATTTCCATTGACCTCAGTTTTGCTAGGGCTCCTTGAGGCCATACTCAGTCAAATGCTGCCTTGATGTCAAGGGCAGTCACTCTCACCTCACGAGTTCAGCTCTTTTGTCCATGTTTGAACCAAGGCTGTAATGAGGTCAGGAGCTGAGTGGCCCTGGCGGAACCCAAACTGAGTGTCACTGAGCAGGTTATTGCTAAGCAAGTGCCGCTTGATGGCACTGTTGATGACACCTTTCATCACTTTACTGACGATTGAGAGTAGGCTGATGGGGCGGTAATTGGCTGGGTTGGACTTGTCCTGCTTTTTGTGTACAGGACGTACCTGGGCAATTTTCCACATTGCAGGGTAGATGCCAGTGTTGTAGCTGTACTGGAACAGCTTGGCTAGGGGTGCGGCAAGTTCTGGAGTACAGGTCTTCAGTACTATTGCCGGAATATTGTCAGGGCCCATAGCTTTTGCAGTATCCAGTGCCTTCAGTTGTTTCTTGATATCATGTGGAGTGAATCGAATTGGCTGAAGTCTGGCATCTGTGATGTTGGGGACTTCAGGAGGAGGCCGAGATGGATCATCAACTCGGCACTTCTGGTTGGAGATTGTTGATAAGAAAGTGATAAAAACTGTACACTTGTGTCTGAGAGAGCAAGAGGGCAGTGGTAAAGCCGTGTTAAATACACCCGAATCTTTAAAGATCACTTATTTCAGACAAAGAAATCAGAAAGAATTCAATCAAACGAAATCTGATTTCAATCAGTGAACAAAAACAGTGTCTAATCCATCGAAGGAGCTGTAATCTCTTATACTGAGGGGAGTGGGCTGTGAAATGGCTACTAAAATTGACTTTCCTGTAGATTCATTCGCAGCTGCCCTTGAAGAGATCGCTGATAGATGAAAATTCTCAGCAGAAAATATCAGATATAATCCATCATGTAGAAGAGGGAATCATTTCAAGTGAAGACCATGAATGACAGAGAGCCATGCAGACCACCTTAGGGATTTTAAAAGCTTGCTTGCAGAAGCTCAATGTCAGTAGAGTGTGTCTGGAAATATTGTGGGAACTCAAATTGGACAACTGATGCCACATTGTGCAGACAATTCGCTTCCAGTTCAACAGATGGCCCTGAACACCATCCTGTCTATAAAGTTATCATATGAAGACACCAATCTGGATCAGCAACAGCAGCTAGAGGTTCTGAATACACTCAGAGAACAGTTAGACAATGCTGACGTTTTAGTCCTCTTGCAAAAATGCCTTCCGATCGAGGTCATTTCCAAGTATTTGCCCCACGACCAGCTGAGCGGCTTGCTCCTCATGGTCTTCAAAGGAGTGTGTGACCAACATCCCAGCTGTTCC
Source organism: Heterodontus francisci (assembly GCF_036365525.1). NCBI lineage: Eukaryota > Metazoa > Chordata > Chondrichthyes > Heterodontiformes > Heterodontidae > Heterodontus > Heterodontus francisci. The sequence goes on along the minus strand of NC_090379.1, from coordinate 50,483,520 downwards.
TTTGCAGGCACAGTGTTTGTAAAAATCACCATTAAAAGGTGAGGCAGTGAACTTCGGAACCAGGTCTCAGAGATACTTGACACGCTGCGGGTTCAATTGGAGTCAGTTCCTTTGGAAGATGTAAAATGCTTGGTTCTACATAGTATTTTGGGGTGGTACAATACAGCAGCAGTTGTGTCCTGTCTCCTTACATACCTCACCCCTTTGGAGAAATTTGACAGAGACATGTGGAGATCAGAGGCCGAAGACACAAAATGTGCAGTCAGGACTATGAAGGAGCTGGTGTACACACTTGGGAAAAGAACCTTCCCCATCACTGGGAACAGTAAACAGGATTCGACCGCTGTATCACTGGCTGCCGTCTGTGGATTGCATGAGATTATGACTGAGGCTGATTTGGCAGAGGCGGTGACTACGTTATTTCCACTGACATTTCAGAATACGCAGAATATATACATTCCAACAAGAAAGAAAAATTCCAAGGGGAAAATAAGAGATGGCAGATGAATTGAACAGGTATTTTGCATCGGTCTTCACCATAGAGGATACAAGTAACATCTCAGAAATAGTTGTAAATCAGGAAATGGAAGGGAGGGAGGAACTGAAGAAAATTACAATCACCAGGGAAGTGGTACTGAGCAAATTGTTGGAGGTGCGGGCTGACAAGTCCCTGGGTCCTGATGGACTTCATCCACTTTTAAAAGAAGTGGCTAGTGAGATAGTTGATGCGTTGGTTTTGATTTTCCAAAATTCCCTAGATTCAGGGAAGGTTCAATTGGATTGGAAAATAGCGAATGTAACTCCTTTATTCAAAAAAGGAGGGAGACAGAAAGCAGGAAAACAGTCCAGTTAGCTTTACATCTATTATAGGGAAAATGTTAGAAGCTATTATTAAAGATGTTATAGCAGGGCATTTAGAAAAATTCAAGGTAATCAAGCAGAGTCGACATGGTTTTGTGAAAGGGGAATCATGTTTAACCAATTTATTGGGGTTCTTTGAAGAAATAATGTGTTGTGGATAAAGGGGAACCGATGGATGTACTGTACTTAGATTTCCAGAAGGCATTTGATAAGGTGCCACGTCAAAAGTTATTGCGAAAAATAAAAGCTCATGGTGTAGGGGGTAACATTTTGGCATAGATAGATTGGCTAGCTCACAGGAAACAGAGAGTAGGCATAAATGGGTCATTTTCTGGTTGGCAAGATGTAATGAGTGGTGTGCCACAGGGATCTGTGCTGGGGCCTCAACCTTTTACAATTTATATAAATGACTTAGATGAAGGGACCGAAGGTAGGGTTGCTAAATTTGCTGATGACACAAAGATAGGTAGGAAAGTAAGTTGTGAAGAGAACATAAGAAGGCTACAAAGGGATATAGATAGGTTAAGTGAGTGGGCAAGGTAAGTGTTTTGGGAGGGGAGGGGGAGAGAGGGCAGGTAATCAAATCTATGGTTATTTGGGTGGTTGGGAGAGGGGCAAGATCACTTTAATTTTTTTCAGATAAATCTGTCTTTAAAAATTTAAATTGAAATGTAGGGTGCGAAGCCCTATAAAAATGGCATCATCACCTGCACAAAGGTGGCTGATACCATTGCCGGGGATGGACCATTCGCCCCCTCCATGTCATGGGGTGGGCGGTCCACCCCGGCTATTTAAATGAGCCGCCCGATTAATATTGCGACAGCTCCACAACATGCAGCCGGCCCCCTTGGGCAGACCGCCATTGTTTTCATCTAAATTTCAACCCCACATCTAGAGTATTGTGTACAGTTTTGGTCTCCTTATTTAAGGAAGTAAATGCGTTGGAAGAGGTTCAAAGAAGATATACTAGACTAATACTTGGAATGGGCAGGTTGTCTTATGAGGAAAGGTTGGACAGGATCGGCTTGTATCTATCTGCTGGAGTTTAGAAAAGTAAGAGGCGACTTGATTGAAACATAAGATTCTGAGCGGTCTTGATAGGGTGGATGTGGAAAGGATGTTTCCTTTTGTGGAAGAATCTAGAACTAGGGGTCACTGTTTAAGACAGAGATGAAGAGAAATTTTTTGGAAGTCATTGGAATTCTCTTCCTCAAAAAGACGGTGGAAACAGAGTTTTTAATTATTTTTAAGGCAGATGTAGACAGATTCTTGATAAGCAAGGGGGTGAAAGGTTATTCGGGATAGGCAGGAATGTGGAGTTGAGGTTACAATCAGATCAGCCATGATCTTAGTGAATGGCGGAGCAGGATCAAGGGGCCAAGTGGCCTACTCCTGCTCCTAATTCGTATGTTTGTATGTTCAATATTCAGTAACCTACTCATTTTCTTAACTAGCTGTGTTAATATTTCTCTGCTTGATCATTCAGATACTGAATCACAGCAGAGAGATTTCGCAGCTGAATTTCAAAAGTCGTTACGAACAAGGCAGGAGGAGTGCACTGTCTTTTCTTGTCCCACTTCTCCACAGGTCACAACATATATTTAAATGTTTACCCAGTTACCGATGCAGTCAATCATATACTCTACAATTTATCCCAGAATAAAATATACCATCCAGGTTTCTTTAATAAACAACAAAATTATCTGTTTTTTATAAAACAAGACTTATCCGGTAAAGAAGCAAAGCATTAACACACAGATTGAAATATGAAAGTTCCCTTTTAAAATACCCCACACATAAACACACACATGGAAAAAAGTACAGAAATTCTATCTGCAGAGCTATTACAAAAAGACAAGAAAAATACTTTGGCCAAATACTTCCTTAATCTTGAAGAAAAAAGAGGATATGGAAGGATGTCAGTTGTCCCTTTTGGTCTGGCATCCGGGTATATGGTGACAGGTCACTGGGATCTTTTCTGGAGCAGTTCTTTTCAGGCGGCATCAAGGATTAATCCAGCAGGCCTTCCAGGAGTGTCTCAGGAGAAATGTGGCTTCAGTTTCTCTATTTCTTATACTTGATTCTCAGGGCTTCTCAAAGAGATGGAAAAGGATGAGCTGGTGGTGGCTACTCTCTGGTAGGCTTCTCTCCAACTGCTTTCAAACACAGTCCACACCCCAAATGAACAAAAACAATATCTAAGAAGTGAATCTGCAGCCAACCAGTCAGGACATCCTGACCCTCATAAATCTTCACATGTCACTTCACTGTAAACATCTTCCCAGGTCATGAAGGTTTCTGTTGTTTATTGAGCTTAAGGTATGTGACTTCCAACAAAAGGTTGTTTTCAAACAAGACCTCTCAGTGACCCTTGTAAAAATATGTCCATGGAGTCTTTTCAACAAAACAAAGTCCAGCATCTATAAAATCTTCAACCTTCCAAAAAATGAATCCATTTGCACAATTTAAATATGAATGCTGAAAAATATTGAACAAAAAAACAGAAATACTTTCATAACAACATCGACAAGTTGGGATTTGTGTAAGAAGTATGTACAAACACTAAAGGTCCTGCTAGGCCAAGCAATAAATGGAGACATAGTTGAATGCTTGAATAGAAATGTAGGGTGGCAGCAGCTGCTGAAGCTGAGCCACTTCAGCAAGGGGGTTGTTCGACTGGCCAGAGCAATGGCAGCGCATGCTGTCTACAGTCTGCCTTGTATCATAAACCAACTGGCTTCTCAGATCATTCAGGTCCAAGACTGTCAGGCAGTCACATTAATCGTCTTCTTTGGAGAACTGCTAAAAATTCCACTGGTTTCAGTGCCGCAGCTCACTGACACTGTGGTAAATGGTTTGATAAGGTATTTGCTGTATGCTTCACCTGTTACCCAGTTGCTGTGTGTCAGAGCCCTGAGAAATATTAGCTTTGGAGCTAAAACTTTGGAGCATGATGGACACAATGATTAGCCTTTTGGGGAATGAGCAGAACTCGGAGGTGCTGTCCTGCTTGTGTAAGAACATAATCCAGTCAATGGTAAACACTATCCAGCCCTTTGTGGATCCAATCCCTACCAGATTTCAGCCACCCTTCGGGGTAGAGCGTGAAAAAGTGTGGGTGGAAGCATTCAACGTGTTGGGGAACCTGACCAAGTGTGGAATTGGAGAGTCCACATCTTTCTTCACCCAGCAGGTCATTGCAACCTGGTCAGCTTGTTGTTGTACTTGGATGGAAAGATGAAAGCCTGTTTAACGTTACTCCTGAGGCAGCCAGCATGTTTCTGAGTCATCTGGTGGGCCAGCTGGTGGAAGAACTGATTAATCAACTGCTGCTGTTCAGTACCAGAATGAAGCTGAAAGACAAAAGGTCCTGATCCTCCTTCACCTCCTCCTCTTCTTCTTAACAACAAACTGATCCTTCTTTCAACATGATTTGTGCATTTGTAAATTAAAGTATTGTAAATAACTAAACGTTCCTTTGTACTATAAATAGATAAATATTTTGTTGTGATAAATATTCTGTTGGGCTATTGTGACTACTGGTGGATCTTCAAACAGTGCAGTTTCTCCCGATGAACACATACTCACACACAGGCACCAGATATTGCAACTCACGCCAATTTATCGCGAGACACACCCTCACTGACGATCTTACAAAGGGCTCCGAAATATCAGGATTTTGACAGGCGTTGAAATACCTACCCTTCCTAGTCGGCTACGTTCAGTCCTGTCCCCGATGGATCATGTGACCAGGAGGGCTGCATTCCCCTTCAGCATGGGCATGAAACCTCCAACAGTTACACGGAGAACAGGCTGCAGACTTGTCAGTATTAGATCCGGGACAAAGATTACGATTGACAGTCTGAGCATGGCTATGTGAGTGAATGGGAGTCAGGGGGAGGTCGCTGCCTGAGGTTTGGTGTTGTGAGGACAGAAATCTACATTGGTGCTTAATCTCTTTCAGAGGAATCAGTTTGCAGCTTTCTCTCGGGGTACATCTGGGACTCAATGACCAGACTACAATCTAATTCATAGAAAAACTGAAATGGAAAGGGGACTGTCAATGATAAAGGTTCATTACTGGGGCCAATTTCAACAAGTTAAAAAGAGAAGCAGCCCCAAGATTGCGTGGAAAGAAAAGATGGCAAATAAGACAGTGCACAAATCATGGGAAATGATTAAATTGGAGATGTTTGGGGAACAAAGCTTCATTGAACAACATTTACAACTGATAGAGAGACTGAGCAATAATAGAGAGATAAATATATTGATAAACAACTTACAGGCAGGTAAAATCAAATACTTGGAAACTAATAAATACATATACAAAAACATATTTCTAAATAACACACAGATATAAGTACATCTATAATAATACTCATTTTTTTATCTGGACTATTTTGAATGGTCACTTTAAGGGGGGCTTCTGTTGGTGGGCAGTGCCTGTCACACACACAGACACATGGGGTGTGCAGAGGATTGGAGGGCATGATGCCCATATAGCTGCCAACTGTTGGTGTCTGCAGAGATGGCAGGCTTGGGGTTGGAGAGAACCAAAACAGTGGAAAGTAAGGAGAGCCCAACAACAAAGTTACCCTGGCTGGAGATATTGTTTCTATAAGGAATGGGATTGATAGGAGGGATGAGGATGGTATGAGCGGGATGGAAGGAATGGAATGGGGATGACATGAGAGGGAAGGTATGGGAAGGATAAAATGGCATTGGATGGGGATGGCATGAGATGGACGAAAAGGCCTGGGGGGTGTGGCTGAGATGCTGGAATTGGTTAAGAATAACAAAATGGAGGGGATAATTATGATTATTATATAATTATTTGAAAGCTATTCTTTGTGTTAAAAATGAAGATTCACTAGATTTGAATGAAAAAGTTTTAGAAAAGTTATGATGATGGGGAAGCCAAGGTGGATCATCCACTCAGCTCTTCTGGCTGAAGATTTTTGCAATTGCTTCAATCATCTTCAGCCTTGTCTTTTGTACTCTCATGCTGGACTCCGCCATCATTCAGGATGCAAATGTTCTCTGAGCCTCCTCCTCCCGTTAACCAGCATTCACGACTGAATTCATTGATTGTGCGATAGTTTTGCTGTCTATAGCATGCTGCTCCCACTGTTCAGCATATGTGTTGTCCTGTATTGTAGCTTCACAAGTTACAACTCATTTTCAGGTACACATGGTGCTGCTCCTGGCATACTCCTTATTGAACCAGGTTTGGTCTCCTGGCTTGATGGCAAAGGTAGGGAGAGGGATATGCTGGGCCATGAGGTTACAGATTGTGCTGTTGGCCCTTAGCACTTCATGGATGTCGAGTTTTGAGCTGCTAGATCTGTTATATCCCATTTAGCACATCGATAGTACTACATAAAACAATGGAGGGTGTCGTCAATGAAATAGCGGGACTTCGACTCCACAAGGACTGTGTGCTGATCACTCCTACTAATGCAGTTATGGACAGATGCAACTGCGAAAGGTAAATTGATGAGGACAAGGTTGAGTAGGCTTTTGCCTCATGGTGTTCTCATCACCTGCCAAAAGCCCAGGCTTGCAGGTATATCCTTTAGAATTTCACCAGTAATGCTGCTACCAAACCACACCGTACAGGGTAGGGGTCAGTACTGGGGATTCAATTCCCACTGGTGCTTCCACATTCCGGGAGGAAAGATTTCTGAAATTCTAACTTGCAGCCTCGGACAATAGAGTGAGTAACTGACTGTGATTTTACAAAATGCCTCTTTGCTGGGAGTGATGGCACCTGTCACCTGCTGGTCAGAGGTTTGGGGGTCATTCAGGACTGGTTGCGAGTTGATAATTGGCTAGTGTCATCTAATAACCACTGTAAGAATAGTACTGCTTAACTCTCCGTCTTTCCCTGCTGAATACCTTGCTTAATTTCTGTGTCTAGTCAAAAGTGATATGTAAAGCTTAGAGAAATTGAAACATGATTTCTCTTTTCTGTGAGAAAATTGGTGCAGGCTGAAGGAATTCGGTAACTGCCCAGCCTGGTGATGCAACCAACAGTGATTTTGGCTGATGCAGGTTTTACAGACTCTCAAAGTGTTAATTAGAGCCCCATTCCAGAGACTTAAGCACATAATAAGACTTGCAGATTGATAGGTAAATTGGCCATTATAAATTGCCCCTAGTATAGGTAGGTGGTAGGGGAATTGAGGGAAGGTGGGGATGTGTTAGGAATATGGGATTAATGTAGGATTAGTATAAATGGGTGGTTGATGGTCGGCACAGACTCGGTGGGCCGAAGGGCCTGTTTCCGTGCTGTATCTATGAATAAAAAAAATGAATAAACCACTCTTGGTGATGGACATTGGTACTTGCCTCTGATTAAGCTTGGAGGATTCAGTCTCCAAAACAGGTGGTGCTATGGGATATTTAACATTGACCCCTCTGTTCCATCGCTAAGATGCAAGTTGCTGTTGTCACCAGCACCTACTTCTAAAAATTAGGCATGTTGCCCAATGCTATTTGCCCCACTTCTTTGCTGCTGTCTCCTCTCACTAAAGCCCTGCTGAACTTTGGGCCTTGTAGATCCCAGCTCTACCATCCAAGAAACTGCATTCATGGAAATCAGTTTAAGCACGCTGTCATGAAGATTCTCCCATTATTAATTTTTCTGAGAACTCGTGTTTAAAAGATTGTGGAAATTGCTTCATTTGAAAGACTGAAGAGATTCCATGGATGTGGTGTATTTTTTTAAAGGGTCACTGGAAGGACACTTTAGATTTATTTTAAAACACTTACTGGAAGAGACCATGAAGTTCTAAATAAACAGAAGGAGCCTTGCTGAGAGTTCCTGCTCTGCAGCTGTCAGAGAGAGAAAGAGGGGGGAGAGAGAGGGGGAGAGAGAGAGAAAGAGGGGGGAGAGAGAGGGGGGAGAGAGAGAGAAAGAGGGGGGAGAGAGAGGGGGAGAGGGAGAGAGAGGGGGAGAGGGAGAGAGAGGGGGAGAGGGAGAGAGAGGGGGAGAGGGAGAGAGAGAGGGGGAGAGAGGGAGGGGGAGAGAGGGAGGGGGAGAGAGGGAGGGGGAGAGAGGGAGGGGGAGAGAGGGAGGGGGAGAGAGGGAGGGGGAGAGAGAGAGGGGGAGAGAGAGAGGGGGAGAGAGAGAGGGGGAGAGAGAGAGGGGGAGAGAGAGAGGGGGAGAGAGAGAGGGGGGAGAGATGGACACAGAGAGGGGATAGGGATTGACACATAGTGGGGAGAGAGAGAGCACTAGAGGGGAGAGAAAGAGATCAAGATCACTTCTTACAGATGGACATCTATCCGGATTCTCTGCATTGCTACATCAAGTGTGCAGGCAGGCATTGTCTACATGTGCAAGCAAAAACAATTCCAGGTATCTCACTAAATAGGGAGAAATGTGTTTTAAATCAGACTGTGTTTTGATGGCATTAGGATGGCTATACACTTTTTATATGCAGATTAATTGCCCCATGTCCATGGCTGAGTCAATAATTTGTCAAATGCCCATGGTGCAACAAGTTGATGCCTACTCCTGGTCCTGAATGGTGGTGGACAATTAAACAACTAACAGGAGGAGGAGGCTCCATGAACATCCCCAACCCCAATGATGGTGGAGCCCAGCAAATGAATGCAAAAGAAAAGGTTGAAGCATTTACAGCCAGCATCAGCCAGAAGTGCCGAGTGGATGATCCATCTCAGCCTCCTCCGGAGATCTCCAGCATCATCGCTAATTCAATTCACTGCACTTGATTTCAAGGAATGGCTGAGTGTGCTGGATACAGCAAAGGCTATGAATCCCAATGACATCTCGGCTGTATTGTTGAAGACTTGTCCTTAAGACCAAGCCTTCCCTCTATCCAAGCCATTTCAGTACAGCTACAACAGTAGCATCTATATGACAAACTGGAAAATTGCCCAGGTAGGTCTTGTCCAAAAAAAGCAGGATGAATCTAATGTGGCCAATTACTGCCCCAACAGTCATTCTCAATCATCAGGAAAATGATGGAATGTGTCAGTCTCAAGTGCCTTTGAGTGACACTTCTCAACAACAACCTACTCACCAATGCTCAGTTTATGTTCTGCCTGGTCCACTCAGCTCAAGACCTCATTACAGCCTTGGACCAAACATGGACAAAAAGTGTTGAATTCCAGAGCTGAAGTTAGTGTGGCTGTCCCTGACATCAGGCAGCACTTGACTAAGTGCAGCATCAGGGAGTTGTAGTAAAATTGAAGTCAATGGGAATCAGGGGGAAAACTTTCCACTGGTTGGAGTCATACCTGGTACAAAGGAGATTGTTGTGGTTGTTGAAGGCCAATCATCTCAGTCCCAGAACATCACTGCAGGACTTCCTAGGCCCAACCATCTCCAGCTACTTCATCAATGATCTTCCCTCCATTATAAGGTCGAAAGTGAGGATGTTGATTGATGATTACACTGTATTCAATTCTATTCGCAACTCTTCAGATAATGAAGCCCTCATGCAACATGAGCTGGACAACATTTAAGCTTGAGCTGAAAAGTGGCAAGTAGCTTTCACACCAAGCAAGTGCCAAATATGACCACCTTCAACAAGAGAGAGTCTCACCATCACCACTTGACAATCAATGGCACTACCATCACCAAATCTCTCACCATCAACATCCTAGGAGACACCATTGACCAGATACCTAACTGGACAAACCACCTAAATGCTGTGACTACAAGATGTCAGAGGCTGGGTACTCTGCAGTGGGTAACTCACCTTCTGACTCCCCAAAGCACAAGGCACAAGTCAAGAGTGTGATGGAATGCTCTCCACTTGCCTGGATGAGTGTAGCTCCAACAACACTCAAGAAGCTCGCCACCAACAAGAACAAGGGTGTCCTCTTGATGAGCACCCCCTCCACGACCTTAACCATTCATTTCCTCCACTACCAGAGCACCATGGCTGCAGTCTGGACCTGCAGCAACTTGCCAAGGCTCCTTTGACAGCACCTCCCAAACTACTGCCTAGAAGAATAAGGGCAGCAGAACACCACCACCTGTAATTTCCCCTCGAAATCACAAACCATTTTGACTTGGAAATACATCATTCCTTCATTGTTGCTGGGTCAGAATGCTGGAGCTCCCTCCCTAACAGCAATGTGGGAATAGCTTCACTACATGGATTGCAACAGTTCAAGAAGGTGGCTCACTACCACCTTCTCAAGGGCAATTCGGGATGGGCAACAAATGTTGACCTTGCAGCAATGTTCACACCCCGTAAATGAATAAATAAAAAAAATACTGTGCAAGAGACAGCACTACATCTGTGTGTGTGCAGAAAGGGATTCCTGCCACTGCTGCAGGTGCACAAGGGCTTCCTGCAGTTACATGCAATAGTTCTTCTATATCCCATGCAGTTTACCCATTTGTAACTGAGTATTGCCCCAGTCCCAATGCTTCAAATAGGAGACTACATGGGAGTAGTAGAAATTGATAATCAGTGCAGAGAAGTTAGCAATACCTGCGAAACAAAGGTACAAGTTAAACATGCACACACTGCACAATTAATTAAAATATGTTAATTTTTATTATATTTTACAGTTGTGATTCATTGTGTAGAAAAGTAAGCTTCAGTTGTGCAAAAGAACAAAGAACAGTGCAGCACAGGAACAAGCCATTCGGCCCTCCAAGCCTGCGCCGATCTTGATGCCTGTCTAAATTAAAACCTTCTGCACTTCTGGGCACTGTATCCCTCTATTCCCATCCTATTCATGTATTTGTCAAGATGCCTCTTAAATGTCGCTATCGTACCTGCTTCCACAACCTCCCCCGGCAGCAAGTTCCAGGCACTCACCACCCTCTGTGTAAAGAACTTGCCTCGCACATCCCATCTAAACTTTGCCCCTCACACCTTAAACCTATGTCCCCTAGTAACTGACTCTTCCACCCTGGGAAAAAGCTTCTGACTATCCACTCTGTCCATGCCGCTCATAACTTTGTAAACCTCTATCATGTCGCCCCTCCGCCTCCATCGTTCCAGTGAAAACAATCCGAGTTTATCCAACCTCTCTTCATAGCTAATGCCCTCCAAACCAGGCAACATCCTGGTAAACCTCTTCTGTACCCTCTCCAAAGCCTCCACATCCTTCCGGTAGTGTGGCGACCAGAATTGCACGCAATATTCTAAGTGTGGCCTAACTAAGGTTCTGTACAGCTGCAGCTGATTTTTATACTCTATGCCCCGACCGATGAAGGCAAGCATGCCGTATGCCTTCTTGACTACCTTATCCACCTGCGTGGCTACTTTCAGTGACCTGTGGATCTATACGCCCAGATCTCTCTGCCTGTCAATACTCCTAAGGGTTCTGTCATTTACTGTATACTTCCCACCTGTATTAGATCTTCCAAAATGCATTACCTCACATTTGTCTGGATTAAACTCCATCTGCCATTTCTCCGCCCAAGTCTCCAACCGATCTATATCCTACTGTATCCTCTGACAATCCTCATCATTATCCGCAACTCCACCAACCTTTGTGTCGTCCCCAAACTTACTAATCAGACCAGCTACATTTTCCTCCAAATCATTTATATATACTACAAACAGCAAAGGTCCCAGAACTGATCCGTGTGGAACACCACTAGTCACAGCCCTCCATTCAGAAAAGCACCCTTCCACTGCTACCCTCTGTCTTCTATGACCGAGCCAGTTCTGTATCCATCTTGCCAGCTCACCTCTGGTCCCGTGTGACTTCACCTTTTGTGCCAGTCTGCCATGAGCAACCTTGTCAAAGGCTTACTGAAGTCCATATAGACAACATCCACTGCCCTTCCTTCATCAATCATCTTCATCACTGCCTCAAAAAACTCGATCAAATTAGTGAGACACGACCTCCCCTTCACAAAACCATGCTGCCCCTCGCTAATAAGTTCATTTGTTTCCAAATGGGAGTAAATCCTGTCCTGCAGAATCCTCTCTAATAATTTCCCTACCACTGACGTAAGGCTCACCGGCCTATAATTTCCTGGATTAATCTTGCTACCCTTCTTAAACAAAGGAACAACATTGGCTATTCTCCAGTCCTCTGGGACCTCACCTGTAGCCAATTAGGATACAAAGATTTCTGTCAAGGTCCCAGCAATTTCTTCCCTTGCCTCCCTCAGTATTCTGGGGTAGATCCCATCAGGCCCTGGGGACTTATCTACCTTAATGCTTTGCAAGACGCCCAACATCACCTCCTTTTTGATAACGATATGACCCAGTCTATCTACACTCCCTTCCCTAGACTCATCATCCACCAGGTCCTTCTCTTTGGTGAATACTGATGCAAAGTACTCATTTAGTACCTTGCCCATTTCCTCTGGCTCCACACATAGATTCCCTCCTCTGTCCTTGAGTGGGCCAACCCTTTCCCTGGTTACCCTCTTGCTCTTTATATATGTATAAAAAGCCTTGAGATTCTCCCTAATCCTGTTTGCCAATGACTTTTGTTGACCCCTTTTAGCCCTCCTGACTCCTTGCTTAAGTTCCCTCCTACTTTCTTTTTATTCCTCAAGGCCTTCGTCTGTTCCCAGCCTTCTAGCCCTTACGAATGCTTCCTTTCTCTTTTTGACTAGGCTCACAATATCCCTCGTTATCCAAGGTTCCCAAAACTTGCCAAACTTATCCTTCTTCCTCACAGGAACATGCCGTTCCTGGATTCTAATCAACTGAGGTTTGAAGGACTCCCACATGTCAGATGTTGATTTACCCTCAAACAGCCGCCCCCAATCTAAATTTTTCAGTTCCTGACGAATATTGTTATAATTAGCCTTCCCCCAATTTAGCACCTTCACCCGAGGACTACTCTTATCCTTATCCACAAGTACCTTAAAACTTACGGAATTATGGTCACTGTTTCCGAAATGCTGCCCTACTGAGACTTCAACCACTTGGCCGGGCTCATTCCCCAATACCAGGCCCAGTACGGCCCCTTCCCTAGTTGGACTATCTGCATATTATTTCAAGAAGCCCTCCTGGATGCTCCTTACAAATTCTGCCCCTAGCACTAAGTGAGTCCCAGTCAATATAGGGGAAGTTAAAATCACCCACCACTACCCTGTTACCTTTACATCTTTCCAAAATCTGTCTACATGTCTTCTCCCCTACCTCCCGCTGGCTGTTGGGAGGCCTGTAGTAAACCCCCAACATCGTGACTGCACCCTTCCTATTCCCAAGCTCCACCCATATTGCCTCGCTGCATGACCCCTCCAAGGTGTCCTCCCGCAGTACAGCTGTGATATTCTCCTTAACCAGTAATGAACAGTTAAAGTGATTAATTGGTTAATGTCTCCCGTGTGTGCTTGAAAGACCCCTTCAAGTGGAGTGGGACAGTGATTCTGTCTCCTCAGCAAGTGTGGGGACTGAGAAGGGGAGTTTGTTGGTCAGGAATTGATCAGGAAAGGGGTGTGAATGAGCAAGAGGTAGGTCACATGAATGGACTGAGCTTGGATGGGATGAGAGTAAATTGAGGAGAAGCTGCAAAGAGATGTTCAGGGTCCAAGTGGGTGGAGTAGGGGGCTAGGGTCAAGAGAAAAGGGATGGCACAGTCGCCATAGTGGTACATATGGTCTTAATCTTTGAAAATTAGAAATCCATAAACACTTTGCAATTGATGTTAGAAATGAAGCAGGAGCAGCAGAGGAAAGGAGTTTAAAGGAGGTGGTATGGAGTTCTGGGTTATCCTTGCCCTGCAGGATAATTCTGGAATTTTGGCAGAGGAGAGTGAATGATGATGATGCTTGATGCGGTCACGCTAGATCTGGCAATGGATGTTTTCATGAAAACAGTCTTTTCATGGAGCATCATAAATATAGATTAAGAAAATCAGATTCCACCTTGGTTTATTTACAATGTACTTTATTCACATTTTCTATTCAGCTTCTTTATATCAAAAGGCCAGCCAACCATTTATCAGAAGGAAATGAAACACTCAGGCAGAAATTGAAACCAAAAATATAAAAAGGACATGTCTTCATATTTAGATACTTATCTGAAATAAATATTGGTGTTGCTAAATAAAATGTAATTTGGTTCTTTGTCTAATCCCTTTATTACTATGCAAAGCCTCTCAAGGGATTCCTGTTGGTGCTATAATAAAGACAACAGAATGCATCGTATCTGTAAATGTAGTAAATTTTTAACTAAATCGTCATCTGCCTTCTCCAAGTTAAATCTGTAAAGCCAGTTCTCTTAATCTATATTGATGATGCTACTTGAAAGCAGACTGCTATGATTTTACATCACTTATAAATTTTAAAGTTTAAGTAGCTATTACTCAGATAATTTTGCTCGAGGCCACTGGTAAATATATATATAAAATAAAAAAGAGCTTTGAGACCAAAAGCCTAGTTCAATTAATCTGCAAGGCTAGTATAAAAATATCAAACAATCCCTGATATCTTCAATGTCTCTTGAAACTATTTCAACTGCTTGGTGAGTCAATATCCAGAGGCATACAATTAAAACATTCCCAAAAGAACAAAGGGGGATGTTAGGGGATTGTTTGAATGTGAAATGCTTTTCCAAAACAAGGATGGAAGCAGAATTCATAATATCTCTTTAAAAGGAAAATAGGTAAATGTTTGAAAATTTTACAAGAATATGGAGAAAGCACAGGGGAATGGGGCTAAACTGACAGCTGTTTCAGAGCGGCAACACAGGAGTGATGGGCTGAATGAATTTTCCAGCACCAAAGGAAACTAATAATTAGGCTTGAGGTGCAGGAATGCAACCAGAATTAAGGTTATCTAAATTCTAGAACCAAATAACACCCACCTCAAACTCCCTCATTCTAAATTATACACATTTGAAAATATATATTTAATTTTTATGAGCAGTGCAATTTTGTGTAATTTTTAGCAAGAATGAGATGTGATTTCCAAATGCATTTTTAGATGGTCCTCATACACAATTCCAATATGTAAGGGATTGGCACAGTGTACAGTTTAAAATCACAACTTCTGCATCTGGGACAGAATTGAATTCCAGGTAGGGAATGAAAAAGTCATTTTCTTTGGATGTGTTTAAAGGTATACGATTATCATAAAATTCTATCAAGAATAACAGAAACTGGTTTTAAACGAAATAGTTCAACATTCTGGATGTAGGGGTAGCAATAGGCTGAGCATCCATTGTATTTTTTCAATATCCCTGTGCTTGAAGAGCTGACACAGTGCAGTCTTCAAGTAAACAAATCTATTTGAAGATCAAACTGATTACACTCCTAAATTCCGTGCTTTTGACAATGCTGCTGCAGGTTCTACTGTCACCTTGGATACATCAGATAGACAACACCTGCAATGGTAACAGCTTCCACTGTTCTATGCTGTCACTAGGACCACTCTCCTCTAGCCAGCAACGCCACACTGCTCCTTTATATGTAACTGCATTGTCAGACATGCTATAATATTCCAAAGAGAGGAATGAATACCGAAATTCAAGAACTAATCCAAATTTTAATTAGATCAGGAAAATCCAAATTTTGTCCATTTTGTGCTTGTTTGGATTTAAATGTTCCTTTTCTATTAAAAACGTGCGACAGATGATTGAAATGGAAATATGTTTTATATGTCATTATAAAACGTTGAATCTTATTTGCACTGGAAGATGGGACATACTGGTGAGGTGTGTTATGTTTTTGCCGGTTTGCTGGATATTTTATATATCTGATTTATCTCAGAGCAATGCAGATATGACACTAGTTCTAAATGAACAACAGGTTTATTTCCAGTTCTTAAAATATCTCAGCACTTACAAGAGTTCAGTTCAATGTATTTCAGAACACTCTTGTATTTACTAGAACATTCCAGCCTATCTTTTTAGTTTCAGTTTCATCAATTCGAGGCTTAAGCAATCAAGCACAGTGAACACTGATCAGTAAACAGACTAATGCAATCAAGCGCTCATCAATTAACCCATGGAACACTACATTTTTCCCATTTTGACTAAAGACATTATTTTTAAATTAATGTAATCTAAACAACAAACATCTATACATCAAGTTATTTCTTAGTGTTTAACGTATCTGTTTTCTCCAAGTACAGAAATAGTCTTTGAAATAGGAAGGTCCCTTGGGTCTGCGATTAGATTTACGAATCTCAGGTTGCGGATCTGTGTGATCAGTTTGATGAAGTGGATAGTTAACATCACTCATTGGAAAAGGAAATGTATCCTCAACCACTATCCTCAAAATATCCTGGTCTGCTCCCCTATCAAAAGTCTCGCATTCCACTTGGTGTTGTCATTCCAACAGATTAGCATTAGTACCAAGCAACTGCTTGATCTGCTTTGGACCTGATACTGATGAAACACATTTGTGGTCACAATTTGGTCATTTGATTCAAACCCAATCTCCAACTTTAAATTGTGATTCCTTTGCACCTGTACGTTTGTCAAAGTATGCTTTTCTATCACTAACACAATCCACTACAGTAATACTGCTAAGCAAATCAGCTACTCAGTTGCGTGAACCTACAAGATACTTGACCTCGCAGTTATACTGATGAAGACGATGTGACCAACTGTAGAGGTGTAGAGGTCGATGACCTGATCCTGACGTAGTTAGCAATGCAGTCAGTGCTTGGGATTCAGTGCGGAGAGTAAACTTTCTACCAAAGGGATATATGTGCCAATGTTCACATGCAGAGATGCAGGCTAGTGCTTCCCGCTCACCAGCATAGTATTTGCATTCAGTTTCCGACATAAGCTATTGGTCTTTCGCATCTATCAATGGACTGTGAGAGTACAACTCCAATTGCAGTCCCCGACACATCTGTTGTGACATACGTTTCCGCATTTGAGCTGAAATGCACGAGGACTGGCGGAGATGCTATCTTCGCCTTTAACATTTCAAACATTGTTTGCTGTGCGATTGTCCATCCCATTTAGCATCTATGCACAGTAGCTTCTCAAGAGGTTCCGCAATCTCTGCATAATTAGGAATGAATTTATGATAAAAGTTGGTAGTACCTAGGAATGCTGCTACCTCTTTCACGTTAGACAGTGTAGCAAGCGCATGAAGGGCTTTGACGTTGTCACATGTAGGCTTTACTCCAGTTGCTGTCACTCTGTAACCTAGAAAGTCAATTTCAGGTGCCGCAAATGTGCATTTGTCCTTGTTGAGCGTCAAATTGTGTTTTGCAAGTTGAGTGAACACTGCTAATAATCGTTGATCGTGTTCAGCTTTGTCCCTTCTGTGGACAATGATATCATGAAGTAGGTTGAGCATTCCCTCAACATCTGACAAAACTGAAGAAACGATCTTCTGGAATGTGCTAGGTGCTGAACTTAGTCATAGGGCATTCTGCGGTATCAAGAGTAACAAAAGCTGTAAGATATCGGCCTTGTTCTTCTAGAGTTATCTGAAGATAACTCTATCAAGCTTTGTGAAGACTGTGGAGTCATGAAATGTTGCTGACAGTTCTTGGATTCTAGGAAGTGGATCCTCATCTGGTATGATAGCTTTGGTGACTGCCTTTAGGTCAATGCATAGTCTAAGTTCACCATTTTTTCATCATGCAACGACTAGACTTGATATCCACAATGATAAGTCAATTCATTCAGTGATACCATCTGCTTCTAGTCGTTTCAGCTCCTGTGACACTTCAGCACGGATTACAATTGGCAACTATCTCAAATTTTGTGAAACTGGTTGAATTGATGTGTCAACGTGAGGAGCATGACAGTACCCCTTGATCTCCCCAAATCCAGTAAATAAAGAAGGATACTGGTGTGTATAATCTGCAACATCAATCCTGTTAATGTGTGCTCCGGTGGGGTCAGCAAGTTTGAATCCAAACTTATTGAAAAGGTTTACCTCCATAAGGCTTCGGCCTTTGGCTACGTAGAAAGTGAATCTGTCTAGTGTGACGTTTTTGTAGTGTACTGGAACTGTGATCATCTCCAAAACCGGAATGATAGTGTCGTCATAAGCTTGAAGTGTATCTTTTGCAGGAGTGAGAGAATTGTGAAAAATACCGATGGTAGAGTTTGTCACTCAAAATAGATACTTTTGCGCCAGTGTTGATATGAAGTGACACTGAGATGCCTGCGATCTTGACTAAGCACTCCTTAAAGTGCTTTACTTTTTGTGATGGTAAATGCATGCTGTACCTCATTCTCAGGAAGAGACTCTCCCACATGTCGAAACGATGAAGTCTTTTCTTCAGCTACCTGCACAGCTTTGCAAAATGGCTCCATTTTAAACATGAGTTACGTTTTTCCCCTCAAGCTGGACATGGCATTTTGACCCGATGAGCATTTCCATAATTTGGGCACAGTTTTGAAGATATTCGACCTTGATGGGGCACGTTTTTGAGGTTGCTGAGGTCTCCTAGTCCACAGCCCTTGCACTGAAGCTGGTTGGGCAAGCTGTGTCTTCAACCCCGAGTCTAAGGGTGCATGTGTGAGTAACCTCTTTGAATCTAACATGGCAGATTCGATTTGGACTGCCAAGGTCATGGCTTTTTCCAAGGTTAAATCATTATCCTCCATGAGGAGACAGTCCCTAAATTGTGGAATTAATGTTTTTTCAATTAATTGGTCACAAATTAGTTCATTGGTTAGTGTGCCAAATTTACATGTAGCCACCAGTTGCTGCAATGCTGCCATGTATTGTTTAATGGGCTCAACATATCACTGGGATCTCTGGCGAAATGCGTATCGCTCAATCATCACATTTTTCTTTGGCTCGAGTGTGGCATCAAGGAGTGCTGCATACCCACCTAGCTCAGATATTGGATTACCCCATTTGCTGTGGAAGATGGACTTAGTTGTAATCTTTCATTGCCAGTTATACCTCGAAGCCAATTCAACAGCAATGAGATCCCATGTACCACCCTCCCAAGTAGGATAAAGGATGGCATCATTAATAATTTAGAGTGCCATGATTCTTTCTTTGGTTTTCTGTGGAGCCTATGGTTTTGCCATTGCCCATGTTTATTTTGTAATTGTACACTATGGTCAGAAAATTGGGTAGCCAAAAAGAAAACAAGATAACTATAAAGACTGCTTCTTTCACAACATCGTCTATTGATGACAAATTTTTTGACAATTTGAAATCACAGGACATAGACAATATAAGTAACACAGACTTTTATCAAAATTATTAAATGTAATGCAAAGTTGATTAACTCCATTAAAAATATCTGGATAAATATCTCATTACTATCTAATATCTAAATCCTGTTCCTGTGCTGTACTGTTCTTTGTTTGTACACAAGAGATTAACAGTTTTCCAGATAAAACTGTTAAAAAATACTAAAGAGTAGGACAGTTACTGCCCAGTTACTGATCATTGGAATGTAACTGGAATGCTATAGTTTTTGGTCTAATAGTTATATAGTTTATTAGCCTGTAAGCTTTACTTCCATATCTCCTTAAGTAAACTAAGGAAATTCCATGATGCAATGAATTGGATGTTATGATCAGGTGAGGGAGGGTCAAAAGGCTCCTGTCCCTCCCCTAGTTGACTGCAACAGGGTTTATTCGTTTTTAAACAGTGAACATGCTTACCAATTCAGTGAGTGTTTAACCCTTTTTGTGCTATGATTATAAATGAACCAATCGGACAGGCTTTCTTGAATTTAAACAAGAACTAGGTTAATTTATTGTACTTAAAATCAAAACCCGATCCGAATAAAATAATAAACTACACTCCAACTTTCTCACACACACACACACACACACACACACAAGAATCATACACACACTAATAGATTACAGAGAGATGAAGAATAGTTTGGTTGGATTAGAGTCCAGAAAAAATAAAAATAATATACAGTCTGTGGGGTCTGGTAATTCAGTTGTCTTCTGGCTGAATTCATGGTTCTGAAGTCCCTGGCTGGTAGGATTGGCCCTCTTGGTTCAGGGTTTACTTGGAGACAGTGATGTAGGTGTTTTTTTCCCCCAGGGTCTCTGGCTGTAGCAATGATAGACTTGGATGTTCCAGAGTCGCAGATAAGGTTCGTAACTTGCAGTATTACCTGGAAGGGGGGGGAATGGGCGGGGAAGAGAGCGAGAGAGAGAGAGAGAGAGAGATAGATAGATAGATAGATAGATAGATAGATAGATAGAGAGAGAGAGAGATAGATAGAGAGAGAGAGAAATTGTTCTGGATGAAAGCTATTTAGACATGCGTCTCCACTTTGATGTCTCAGAATTTGAGGTATTTCAATGCAAATTGTGGTGGCCATCTTAGCTGCCAGTTTTTAAAAAGTTGAATGTAGGATTCCAGCTTTCCTTTTTAAACGTTTAATGTAGATTTCCAACTGATGAATTAAAAATCATCATTCAGCCTAGCATGTTTCCTGACATGTACAAGATTTTCTGGAAAATGTATGGCAAAGGATCAAATGCTCTTCTCATATCTTTCACCGTCTGATATTCTTACACAAGTCCCACTATTGTATATGGAGCATTTTAATGTTCTCATGTTTGGACTTGAGATTGTATTGTCCAATTGTTTAAGATAGCTGAAGAAAGTTGTATAACAAAAAAATCAAAATATGTAACATCATGGATATCCTGGAACCTGCAAACATGGGAACCCCAGGTAATTGGGATTTTATTTGGAAATCAGAAGTATTAAAAAGTGGTGTAATATTAAGCAGCACAATTATTTAGTTATTACAGTTTCTTATGAATATCCTGAAAAATAAACAATGGAATATCAAATGGACCAAAAATATTTTCTGGAATGAAAGAAAATGAAAATAAATAGTTGCCCTATATGCTAGAATTGTATATTCTGTCTCAGAACAAATAGCCTGCACTCCAGTGACCTCCTGTCAGTTAAAAACAAATGCAAGGACTTCACAAGATGTGGAAAACAGTAGAATTCCCTCAATACAGTTGGTGCAAACTAAATCCCTACCTTTTTAATGTCAAATAACAAAGAAAACCAATATGAAGCTATTGAAATAGAGTAATTAGTGAGATATGTAGCTTTCTCTAGAGACCAAGCGGTCTTAAATTCAAACTGGCTGATATAAATAGGCAGGAACCTACTCATTTCACTCCACAGCCCAAAACGTTCTCAGCATTGATGACTTTTGTGCGGGGTGAATGTAAATGTCTGGCTTATGCTTTTCCCTAATTACAAGTACTTCAGTCTTTCCCATCAGGACTATCATTTTACGAGGTACATTAAAATAGCAGCAGCTGATACAATAACTAGTAGAGGCACAAGGAGCTCTCACCAGAGCACAAACAGCTGAAAATGATCATAACTCAAGCACACACTGATATAAGGGGGTTGACAAGAGCCCTCCCTTTCCACAATATGGTGGATGGCAGGTTAACCTATGAGGTCATTAACCAATCTGCACTTACAATGAAACTTCTCTGTGCATGAAATTCATGCTGGCTGCAGGAGGATTTCAACATATTACTTTACAATATGCATTGAAAGCACAATCACCTCCTACCAAACAGCTGGCTATTTTGGTACAGCAACATTTTCACAATAGTTGGAAGTTTAAGATAAATAAAAATGTTACATTTTAGCATGGGTTTGACACTGAATGCCAAATACAACTTGTTGAGTCAGCTACTTGACTCCTGAAGATTTTTACAAGTGTTACTTGCGACCTGAACAAAATTCTAAACAATTCAAATCACCTACTCTATTGTAAATAAGATATTTAGAAAGTAACAAAGCTATTAAAAGCACTCTATTGTATACACAATCATTTATGACAAACTTGTGGCTGGTATAACCCATACATTATTCTATGGCCATAGAATAACTTGCATAACTACAATTTTATCTTAGCCACTTCATCACATATCCCTCTTTTCCACTCTAATTGCACAAAGTTAAGAACTGCCAAATTTGGAAATCCTAAGTTCCTGGACAATATTTTATGTTTTGAGCAGATATATTGTGGCAGTGAGGCAAATACTGTTATAATGTAGCTACTGATATGCCAAGAATATAGCAAATACTATATTAACCGTGCACAATTGAAATATACACTAAAGAAACTGTTTTCTCTTTAATTTTTGTCTCAACTTTATTTTTACTTCTTTCAACATTATTTATTTATACACTTTAGTAAAACAAAAAGCTTTAAACCTTACTAATCTGTTTTCCTATACCTTCTAGGTATAGTTTGACGCTAGGAGTCAAATCATTTTCTCAGCTGAACAAGGCTTAATCATCTAAAAATCGCTCTGGTGAACATACGTAGCTTGGTCAGTTTTCTGAAGCTGCTTTTCAGTGATTTGGGAGCAGAAGAAGGTGGCAGATGAATGCTAGGTAACAGAATGTCTTTGGTACTCAGCATTCCCAGGTCAGGTGACATACAACCAGCTGCAGAATAAAGTTCATTTCATCCATCCTGTCAAGGTGCCTCAGCAGAAGAGCACCAAAATGCATGTTTGCATTTCTCACACTAGCCATCCTAATGGAATTAAGTGAGATAGCCAACCTTGGGCCATTTTAATGCTGCTGGCCACATGCACTAGGAACTAGATTGAAGCTACATTTCGCACAAGACCCTTATAGCCAATATAGAGAGGAAACTCAGATCTGAGCTCAAGGTCTCAGTTTGATTTATTTTAAATGTTAAACAATCAATTATAATTCCAAATTAATATTCTTTCCAATAAGAAAACTGCTTAGGATTTTGATCGTTTCCAGCACTGGCGTTCAATAAAACAATGGTTGTTCACCTGCCAGCTTGAATCAGCCCTTATTTATAGACCAGATTTTCAGCTGAGGCCCTGTGTTTTGTTGGTTTTCATGCAGCAAAAGCCTGTACAAAACAATTCAAGTGTACTGTTTGAGTGACACTCAGAGTAAGATCCATAGGGCAAGTCACGTCTAGCCTTGCTGCACTACCTCTGTAACTTTTCTACACCAGCCCCAAATATTTTTAATGGTGCAGGATATTGCTATGGGTTTTCAAGGCTATCAATGGGTTATCCATTAGTTCAGAGTATCAAATTATTCATGTTGCATCTGCTTCTGTGGCCAAACTACTAACCAATTAAATCATAAAATGGATACAGAATCACAGTGCACGAGCGTCGTTATTATTTAGAAAATAGCTCCTGACCTATAATTGTTTCTGGCCAATAATTTCGCTGCCAGAAAAACAGCCAAGGATACACTCCTAAAGTAATTTTGAGAATTAGAATTATTTGAATTTTAAAAAGACAGAAATAATTTTCTGATTTTCATCACTGTCCAACACAGTTGTAGTAACAATTTCATAGTGATTCCAGTAGTTTTACCTTTATTTTTCAGCTTCTTTTTTACCTAGATTTCCACAGCCCATTTACATCAGAGACTGTTCTCACAATCTTTGCTCTCACAACGTTCTTCACTTTCAAATGGCATCACTTACATTATGAAGCTGTCTCCATCATTGCCTCTGATTGAATCCAAATTGAATATTAATGAACATGAATTGCATTTCAAGATAACGTGCTTTCAAAGAAGGGCTATTCATCAGGAATCCATCTACAGAATAAATTTGAAATGAAAATTATTTTGCTGATTATGAAATCCAAGTATGTGATCAAAACAGATAATGGATGATGATTAATTTAGCAGTTTTATGTATTCAGCGTAAAGCTATTTTAATTATATTATGACTGAATTTAAGAAGTTCTGAACAAAGAAAGGAATAATGTGAAATGGCTGCCTGTTACACTCAATGGTGAAGACCTTTCCAACAACAATGAATCAAGCAGAATTCACAGTTACATAAGTGTCTACATTTTTTAAAAATTCAGCGCCAAAAAGAGGAGAATTGGGCCCCAATTGGGTTTTTACCAATGCTTTCAGATTTAATGCCTTTGATTGCACCTTCTTATACCCATTCTAGGTGGTATACCGCCAGAAATTTCCAAGCCCTTTGGAGACAGGCTTGGAGGCGGGAAACTTGGCAAAATGGCGCAGGAAGGCATCAAGGGGGGTTCCAAAGTCTTCCCGCCACTGTGCCATTTTGTCAGCAGCGGGAAAGTTGGCAGCTCGGACACACCCTGGGGGGGGGGGTCAAATGAGCCACTCAGTGGCCATTTAAGGGCCACTTCCCACCTCCACAGTTATTTTACCCACGTTGGGAGGGCCTGCCACCACTTGGGAGGGCCTGCCACCACTTGGGAGACTACCAGGTGAAACATGCAGCCTCCCATCAGGATCCAGTATGGAACAGGCCCATCTTTATTGGCATTACATGCCCCACGTAGGGTCCTCCACCAGGACTATTGGTCGCCTTTGCGGCAAAGGTGCGGTTGGCACTCAGCGAATACCACCATCCCACCACCAATCACCGGGGCCTGCCTGCCTGGCACCGGTGACACCCCAACCTCACTTGCCAACCTTGGAGGTTGCCTAGCTATGGAGGGCTCCTCTCTCTGGAACTGCAGCCCCAGCAACAGTCACTGCTTGCAGTGGTGCTGCTGAGGCTGCTGAGCTGCCAGCCCGCTGATTGGGCTAGCAAATCTTGGGGGAGGCCACCATCCTTAATTAGATGATGGCTCCGATGGCAGCCACTTAATTGGTCGCCGCTGTCCAGCTCTGGTCCCTCCTCTAGCCAAAGTGGGGTCACCTCACGCTTTTGGCCCCAACAGTGGGACTTTAGCCATCTCCATAAAATTCAGCCCACTGTCACTAAGCAAACCAGTATTCCTAATATTTCCTCTCCTACCGGTTATCATGCTTATGAGTTGATTGTATACAACAATCAGCCATGATCTAATTGAGTGGCAGAGCGGACCCGACGGGCTGAATGGCCTGCTCCTGTTCCTAATGTTCTTATGCTCCTAAGAGTGGAGTTTCATGGAATTTTTTTGATAAATGTTGTAGGGTAACAGCAATGTTATGGACATCACTGCATTGAATCAGCAGCCTCCATATCAATGGCTTTTGCAGCCTTTGGAGTTTTAAACTGGGACATTGAGGGGGACTTTTAACTTGGAATACATATTTCACTTGAGCACTAAGATACAGAAAGTCTATCCCTAATGTCGCACATCCATCTTGTTGGAATTCACCAGAAGACATTTTGAATCATGGCTTCTTTTAATTGTCCAATGTGCCGGCCTCTAATCAGTGGACACCTACTTAATCTCCTGCACTTGTTTTAGGATCCAACTGTCCTTTTCAACAGCTCTGGCTGTTATTTGCCAATTCTAAACCAGTCACACGGGCCTGGAGTTTGCCATTTCTACCACTATTTAAAGTAATAACAACAACTTATATTTCTATAGCATCTTCACAGGGGCATTATAAAACCAAAGTATGACACCAAGCCACAAAAGGAGATATTAGGTCAGATGATCCAAAGCTTGGTCAAAGAGGTAAGTCTTAAGGAGCGTCTTAAAGGAAGAAAGCAATCTAGAGAGGCGGAGAGGTGTAGAGAGGGAATCCCAAAGTTGGGGCCTAGGCAATTGAAAGCACAGCCACCAATGGTGGAGCAATTAACATCAGGAATTCACAAGAGGCTGGAATTAGATGAGCACAGATATCTCAGAGGGTTGTGGGTCTGGAGGAGATGACAGAGATAGGGAGGGGAGAGGCCATGGAGGGTTTTGAAAACAAGGATGAGAATTTTAAAATCAAGATGATGCTTGATCGGGAGCCAATGTAAGTCAACGAGCACAGGGGTGATAGGGAAATGGCATTTGGTGCGAGTCAAGACAGGGGCAGCAGAGTTTTGGATGGCCTCAAGTATAAGGAGGGTAGAATGTGGGAGAGTAGCCAGGGGTGCGTTGGAATCGTCAAGTCTAGAGGTAACAAAGGCATGAGTGGGGGTTTCATCAGCAGATGAGCTGAGACAGGGGCAAAGTCGGGCGATGTTACGGAGGTGAAAATAAATGATCTTAGTGATGGCACGAATATGAGGTCAGAAGTTTAACTAGGGTCAAATGTGACACCAAGGTTGAGAATAGACTGGTTTAATCTCAGACGGTTGCCAGGGAGAAGGATGGAGTCGGTATCAAAGGAGCAGAGTTTGGACTGAGGCCAGAAAACAACTTCAGTCTTCTCAATATTTAATTGGAGGAAATTTCAGCTGATCCAGTACTGGATGTTTGATATGCAGTCTGATATTTAGCAATAATGGAGGAGTTGAGAGAAATGGTGAAATAGAGCTGAATGTCATCAGTGTACATGTGAAAACTAACACTGTGCTTTTGGATGATGTCACTGAGGGGCAGCACATCGTTGAGAAATAGGAGGGGGATCAAGGATAGATTCTTGGGGACACTAGAAGTAATGGTGTGGAAGCAGGAAGAGAAGCCATTGCAACTGATTCTCTGGTTATGATTTGATAAATAAGAATGGAACTAAGTGAGTGCAGTCCCACCCAGCTGGACGACAGTGAGAGGTGTTGGAGGAGGATGGTGTGGTCAACCATGTCGAAGGCTGCAGACAGGTCAAGAAGGATGAGGAGGGGGTTTCCCTTTGTCGCAGTCACATAGGATGTAATTTGTGACCTTGATAAGTGCTGTTTCAGTACTGTGGTAGGGGCGGAAATCTGATGGAGGGATTCAAACATGGAGTTCCAGGAAAGATAGGAACAGGTTTGGGAGGTGACAACATGTTCAAGGGCTTGAGAGGAAAGGGAGGTTGGAGATGGGATGGTAATTTGCAAGGATGGTGGGGTCAAGGGTTGTTTTTTTGAGGAGAGGGGTGATGACAGCAGATTTAAAGGAGAGGACAACACCTGAAGACAGAAAACCATTAGCAATATTGATCAAAATGAGGACCAGGAGGGGACTTTGGGTGATCAGCAGTTTAGTGGGAATAGGATCGAGAGAACTATAAGTGGGTCCCATGGACAAGATGAGCTTAGCAAAAGCATGAGGGGAGATAGGAGAGAATCTAGAGAAAGAATCAAGTTCAGGGCTTGGGCAGGGGGAGCTTTAGAGGAAGTTTGGCCCAGTGGGCTAGTGGAAGGAAGGGACATGGCAGAGGCAGCTGATTGGATGATCTTGCTCTTGGTGACAAAGAAGTCCATGAGCTCCCCGCACTTATTGTTGGAGGTGAGGGTGGAAGGGACAGGGGAGAGGGGTTTAAGAAGACAGTTTGCAGTAGAGAAAAGAAGCCAGGATTATCTTTGCATTCCAAGATGATCCTGGAATAGTGACCAGTTTTAGCAGATGAGAGCAGCTACTCTAGTGTAAATCACTGGTTAGTATATTTGGACAGCTAGTGTGCTGCTTTTGGTTCCTGGAACTGGCAGTAATAATTTCTGAAAGTAATTTGGTGAGTCAGCAGCAGGGTTTTGGCCAGGAGCTTCTATCAAACTTCTGATTGGTTTCAATGTGTTTGCTGCTTACACTGTCATAGTATCATCGAATGATACAGCATAGAAAGGAGGCACATTTCACACCATTTTTAGGCACAAGCTGAAATTTCTTCCCACTGTGTCCACTTAGAGTTCAGCAGAAGACTTACTTTGCCCTTAGTTTTTCAAACAAATTCTGAAATGCTTGTGGCCGATATTAAATCCATTGCATCTTAACCTGCATCTTTGCTATATTTCTTTCTATAAGGAATGTATTTGTCACTTGTATCACTTTCTACACTTTAATGTGATTAATGTAGCAGTTTTATTACTGTTGAAATTGTGTGACAAGATTATAAACTCATTACTGTTCACACAATTCCAGCACCTCTGTTTTTCCATTCAGTCAAATGTCTAAATAAACAATTATGGATTGGATCTATGCGTACTGTTCTTTAAAAAGCTCTGATAATCAATCACCCACCTGACTTCAAGAGTAATTCTTGTCGGGACTGATGCAGTGTATATTGAGGCTGAGTTGTGTCAGCCTTGGCTCAATTGGTACCACTCTTTTCTTTGAGTCTGAGTCCTAGGTGATTGATTCAAGCCCTACTCCAGAGATTTCAGCACATAATCTGAGCTGCCACTTCAGTGCAGTATTGATGGAATGCTGCATTGTTGGAGCTGTCGTCTTTCAGATGAGGAATTAAACTCTGGCCTTTCAGGTGGATGCAAAAAATCCAATGCCACTATTCAAAGAGCAGGGAATTCTCCCAGCATCTTGGCCAGCATTCATCCCTTAACTAACATTACTAAATCAGATTATTTGAACATTTCTGTCATTGCTATTGTGGAGCTTTGCTGTGTGAAAATTGATTGCAATGTTACCCTTAATTACACTCGTGATTACACTTCAGAAGTACTGTATTGGTTGTGGAGTGCTTTGGGATATCATGAGAATGTGGTAGTTCTTTCTTTAACTATAATCCTCTGAAGATTAATCTCCTGCTGCGGTTGTCCTTAATCTTCTATGAGCATTTTGCAAGGGGAAAGAGATGAACCTTGGGCAGGAAGAGACCAAGGGCTGGATTGCCCTTTGTGATCCTACCTAAAGCACCACTGGCCATCCCTTCCTTGCTTGCCATATACAAATGTAAGCAAAGGGTGGGACATGGAGCTGAGCACTCCAGCCCTTTTCCTTCCTTCCATCAGTTACCACCAGTTTCGAAGACCATCATATGAAGGGTGGCAATAGCATGGAAATGGTCCCAAAGTCAGGAAATGAAAGGCCAAGGTCTATTAGAAAAAATCTGTCCTATCCATATAGGCCTGCACTCACTTACATGTGCAGTCCTTTGTCTCAGCTGAGGCCTGCAAAGCTATAGGTCTCGTTTCCTCCCCCCACCCTCCCACTTTTAAATGGTCTGCTATTTCTTCAGCTATTACAGTGGAGGTCTCCCTTGTTGCACCACTGTGATTTTATGGTCAGGCACTGGTGGATTTCCACTTGGCAGGAGGAATCCTGCTGGGAGGTCAACCTAGCATGATCGATACTGGCCAGGCGCCGGAGTTACAGTGCCATCCCACTGACATAGCAAATTCCAACAGGGTCAGAGCTGGATGCTTTAACAGCCGGGATAACAGCCCATGGATTTCAAGGACCCCTGTCTATTTGCTAGTCGTACCTATTTACGCACTGGCTTCACTATTAACTTGGAGACGTTTGGAGCAGGGAAGTCCAATATCTTGTGGGAAACCCGGAAGTAAGTTCAGCATGTCTGTCAGTGGCATTTTAATACAGCCACTTCGTGTTTTGGCATCCAAGATGCAGTAGCAGGCGTAATGAAGACCCACATGATGCGATCACAAGTCGAGTATTTAAAGGGCCAATCCAAAGATGGAATTTGGAGGAGTTTGGAGTTAGAAGCAAGAGAAGACAAGGTGTGGCAATGAATTCCAGACTCTCAAGGGCTCTGCCCCGGTTCAATGATGCCTCCCTTGATGGGCTGCTGGGGATGTGAGGAGCCAGAGAGAGAAACTCTTTTTTTTCTTTCTTTCTTTCTTTATTTAGAGATACAGCACTGAAACAGGCCCTTCGGCCCACCGAGTCTGTGCCGACCATCAACCTCCCATTTATACTAATCCTACATTCCTACCACATCCCCAGCTGTCCCTACATTCCCCTACCACCTACCTATACTAGGGGCAATTTATAATGGCCAATTTACCTATCAACCTGCAAGTCTTTTGGTGGTGGGAGGAAACCGGAGTACCCGGCGAAAACCCACGCAGACAGAGGGAGAACTTGCAAACACCACACAGGCAGCACCCAGAATTGAACCCGGGTCGCTGGAGCGGTGAGGCTGCGGTGCTAACCACTGCGCCACTGTGCCGCCCATTCTTCCCCAGCAGTGGTAGGAAGTAACCAGGTGCTGCTACAAAGAAGACATAGCTGGAGGTGGCCGAGGAGGTCAGCAGCAGGAGCATTGTGCCATGCTCCTGGATTCAGTGTTGGAAGTGCTATAATGACCTTACCAGGTCAGGCAAGATGAGTACACTGGCATGTTGACCTACATCCTATAGCGTGCAACACCCCATTCCCTCATTGAAACAGGTGATAGGAAAGCAACTGTGAGTGCTAATTATTTATTGCAGCATTTCCATGAGTTTTAATCCTTTCAATGGTGAGTTTCAGGAAGCTCAGGAAATCCTTGGAAACATTAGACTCAAAACGGTGTTGCAATATTACTCCAATTGAGCCATCAGCATATGTTAATAGGCAACATGCCTCTCTCAAATGGAATGTTTGCAACCATCCTAATGCACTTCAGTGTCACTAAGTTTGTAAGTCCTACGAAGGGAGAAGGGGTGGGTATAGTTGCTGATCAATGTCTGGAAGGGCAATGATCCTCATGAGGGCTGTAAAGTCAGGCGAAGTGCTCCAGCTCCTCCTAGCTCCACAGGAATATTTTTAAAACCATTTAAAAGGCCTCTCATTTACATATGTGGGGGGGGGGGGGGAGGAATGCTTATTTTAGGTCTGGGTGCAGGTACAAAGGCCGCCATGTAGAGCAGCTCCCCTCCCCATCGCGGTAGCCTGGCTGCTTTGTGTATTTTTTTTAAATTAATGTTTTAAAAAAATGGCTGAGAGGGCATCTTCTTGCTGAAGCATCCTCTCAGTTACCTACCATTTACTGCAGCTGGTTGCTTCTCTGAAGCTGGAAGGCCACTGATTGTCCTCCAGCTTCGAAAGCCTTCCCACTGCCCTTAATTGGACGGGAAACCTGTCTCCAAGCCTATTAAGGGGAGCCCCAGTCAAATTCCCAGGTCAGTGACTGTGTCCCCCAGGGGGCAGGTTCAATGTTTTGAAGGAGTCTGAGTGCTACTCTTTGATGCTAATAGAAAGAAGGGCGGCATAGTGGCGCAGTGGTTAGCACCGCAGCCTCACAGCTCCAGGGACCCGGGTTCAATTCTGGGTACTGCCTGTGTGGAGTTTGCAAGTTCTCCCTGTGTCTGCATGGGTTTTCTCCGGGTGCTCCGGTTTCCTCCCACAAGCCAAAAAACTTGCAGGTTGATAGGTAAATTGGCCATTATAAATTGTCACTAGTATAGGTAGGTGGTAGGGAAATATAGGGACAGGTGGGGATGTTTGTTGGGAATGTAGGATTAGTATAAAATGGGTGGTTGATGTTCGGCACAGACTCGGTGGGCCGAAGGGCCTGTTTCAGTGCTGTATCTCTAATCTAATCTAATGAATCCCCCTTTCCCCCAACATTGGTGGTACTCATTTTACTGATCCCAGCAGGGTGATAGGCTGACTGAAACCAATCAAATTTAAACTCATAACCTTTCAAGGACAGAACAAGTCTTAAATCTTCACTGTAATTATCTTTTTTGCTATGTTGATGTGGGGAATAGATTCACGATGTTTAGTTTAGTAATGATTCTAATCTAAAGCCTACTGTTAGCAAGTTAAAAGTCACACAACCATGCTGTGTAAAACCAATTCCATTGATCGCCTTTTTTCTAATGACAAAACTCCCTGCATACTTCCTTCTTAGCTTTTATTGTGCTGTTAATGAAACATGACCCCTTCAGGTAGGTGTTGTCACGAAAACATGCTATGTCGAATGATGATTTTTTTAATCACCAGCTGGAAACCTGAATATTAAACTGGTGGAGATGAACCACTCAAACTTTGCAAGCTTCGAACTCTGCCTGCATTGCTGTATCCCAGAGAACCACTGAATTCGCACCCACATCTTCAAACCGGAAGACCTCAGGGTCACCAAAGGAAAGTTGTGTGACCACTGAATTCAGCCTGAAGCCAGCTGAGTCACCAACCTCCAGAGACTCTGGACTCTAATTCAACTAATCTATCCTTCCCCATTCTGTAACCCCTTTGTGTGTATGTTGGTGTGTGTTTGTGAGAGAGAGAGAAAGTTGGAGTGTATTTTATTATGTTACTTAGATCAATTCAAGTACAATAAAGCTATCCTCTTTCTTTGATAAGCTCAAGAAAACCTGTCCGATTGGCTCTTTTTATGATTACGACGTGTAAACAAGTAAACACTCACTGAATTGGCTAGACTATCCACATAAAAAAATAAATAAATCTGTTGGAGTCAAACAAGGAGACGGAAAAGAGGGGAGCCCTTCAACCCCTCCTCACCTGATCATAACAATGTGTGCATGGTTGATCTGGTAAATTTTTATACCCATGTGCTTGACTGGCTCAAAGTGTTCACACAATGTTTATGGTGGGCATGAAGATGAGGAAGTCTGTGCTTCCAGGCAGTCAGAGTGGGATGTTCAGGTTGCTTCTCCACCTCATCGACATCAGTTCGGAACTCACATTGTCAGGAATATGTGATGGAATCTCAAATCTGTCCATTTTGTCAGGTTCACACATCTGCAATAGTAGGATAAGGGAAGCATTTCAGTTATAATATTCTATTTAGTGAAGCCTGAAACTCACAACACAGACTCTCATGTGTCTCACAGGCTGGGATTTTGTGTGGCCCACTGAGGCAGGGTCGGAGGCAAGGGGCACAAAGTATTGTGAGGTGGTGTGGGGGGGGGGGGGGGGCAGAGTGCCCATTGCCAAGTAATCCTCCCGGGGGCGGGATAGGCCAATGACGGCCTTCCCACCCAGAGGTCAATTGAAGCCCTTAAGTGGCATAGTAACGGTCAATTAAACGGCCGCAGGGATCTTATCAGCAGTGGGGTGCCTCCGCCACAAAGTGACCTCTGTGCGGGCTTGGGGCGGGGCCCCTCATTCGTGGGCAATTTGTGGCCCATGGAGGACTCCCCACCAGGAGCAACTTTACCCCCTGGGACCCTCTTCCCCCAGAACTGCATAATCAACCCCCACACCCCCCCTCGCCTCAGAGGGGCCTTCCAGACTGGCCCCAGCAACCCTCCCTCACCACCTCTGTTTCAGGGTTCCAGCGCTGGACCTGGGCCCGAGGCCTCTGCAGTACCAGCAGTGGCCACCGTTCCCAGTGGTGCTGCCAATGCTGCTGAGCTGCCAGCCCTCTGACTGGCCAGCAGCTCTTGGCAGCAGGATCCCCATCTTAAAAGGGACAGCGATCCCGACTCCTGAAACTGTGATTTTAAAAAACTGGAGGATCACCCCGGGGTGCCGTGGGGGGGTGGGGGCATGAAAAGGCAGAGGTGGGCTTCCCCCCGCCTTTTCAGCCTGGCACTGGGAACTCCACCTCCAGGGCAAAATCCAGCCCATAGATTGAGACATAAAAATGGCTTGAACATGGTTAAGTAAGAAATTTAGTTTAAACAGTTTAGGCAAAATATAATATGCTAGTCATAGTTGGGGCTGCAGCAGGTATTGCTATAGTGTTTCAATGGTGCTTCAATGTGCCTATCATCGATGTTGTTGATTGAAAATCTGTAGATCATAGTGACAGGATAAATTACGACAAATAATGGAACATAAAAATTTATATTTTGTTTTCGCATCACAGAGCTGTGGAGAGAAAATAAATGGGTCTCATTATGAATTGGCGCAATTCCAGTATGCTAATTATTACCTATAATATAGGTCCCTCCACTGTCCACTGCTCACTTCAGCTCAAAGGACAGGGCAGTTTGTACCATCAATTTCTTCATGGCAGCTGTCAGTTTTGCGACATGCCAGCAAGTGCTTTTCAACAAAGCCAAATCAGTTCTCCCCCTGCCTTTGCGCACATTCGCTCTCTCTCTCTCTCTCTCTCTCCCCCTGCCCACCCCCTTGGTTTGGCACAGTGCATTGCCACCTAGGATCCCTTCAGTGGTTCGCTTAAGAATTGGTGGAACACTCTTCATAATAGTTGACAGCAAATACTGGAGCTTGGATTCAAATGTCCTGACCCTTTGATTTGGGGTACGACACTCTATCATTGAAGCTGCCCTTTAATACTGACATTTTAGATCATGTACAGAAAATGCTCCTTGTGCTCTGTAACCAATTTGTTCCTCTTTGAGCATTTTTATTTGACATACTGTAATAGAAATTTCCACGCATAGAACAAATTTCAAAACAAATTCAGCATTCAAATGGCCAATCTTGCTCATTTTATTTGTGAAGGCTTTTCTCCTAGCATCAGTCACAGACAGAGTGAAAGCAAAATGCAGAGAGCCCTGTTCACAGCAGGGCATTGCAGGAATTACTCTGCATGCAGAAGCGATTTTAAAAAATTACGTTTAGTATTCTAAAATTAAAAATCTAAAATTCCAGTGATGTACAGAATGCACCTTCACAAAAGACCACTGTTGTAGCAGCCCTCTATGTGTTCCTTCATGAAGTATGGCCTATGTCGGTTAATTTCCTCTACTGGGAACAAGCATTAACTGGAAGTCACTGGTTAGCAAAATCTACACATTGCAAAATGGATTTGCCCTGAAAAGTCTGTATCTACATCAAGAGTGTAATAATATTCTGCATTACTGAGTGGGTTACAGAAAGAATCAGTAATGAGATGGAACTACAGTAATTAATCAGAATCTGTAAAAAAAAATACAGAATTCGTATGGGCATGGGGGGTTTATAAAAT
Organism: Heterodontus francisci; assembly: GCF_036365525.1. Classification (NCBI taxonomy): domain Eukaryota; kingdom Metazoa; phylum Chordata; class Chondrichthyes; order Heterodontiformes; family Heterodontidae; genus Heterodontus; species Heterodontus francisci. The sequence goes on along the minus strand of NC_090379.1, from coordinate 50,449,368 downwards.
AAGCAACATAAAATAATTGCTGCTGTATGCACTGACATCTGAAATATTTATAAGTTGAGCAGAACTGCCACATGGGCCCAGTTTAAGGGTTAGGGCTTGAAATATTTCTGTCTTCTGTTTCAGCCTCCCTTTGACTCTTCCCTCTTATTAAATCCACGGATCGTACAAGGCTTGGATACTCCCCCAGGGTATGAAAAGAAGTTCTGATATTTTACTTTAAAATTTCTGTGATTTGTAATGGTTTACAGTGCAAAATCTGTTCAATGGGTACTGTTCAGGTTTGTCAGCTGCAATACTTTAGTGCATCGGATCAAAAACACAATGGGAACAATTTCAACCTAAATCCCTGGGCATGAAATCCATGGAATTAGGTGAAACACTGGTTTTACACCCCACCTAATGTCACTGCCCTGGGCAGGCTGTCAAACCAGCGGTGCTCCCAATCCCATCAGTTTTCCTACCAGTGGGTAGCATTAAAATTTCCCCCGAGTACATCCAAACAACCTAACTCTGGACAAAAAATATTTTGGTTTCTACATTTCACACGAATTGAGTATTCATGTAATTGGCACTGTAGGTATATCTATATTGTTGTACACCTGTATGATGATGTAATGCATTCAATTTAAAATTAATTGTAGTGCTAGAATATACAACTACATGGAGGTCTAAAATAATATAAACACTCAGCAGCAAATCAGCTTCATTAATGAAGTTTTTTTTATTCATTCATGGGATGTGGGCGTCGCTGGCTATCCCAGCAATTATTGCCCATCCCTAATTGCCCATGAGAAGGTGGAGGTAAATTGCCTTCTTGAACCGCTGCAATCCATGTGTGGTAGGCACACCCACAGTGCTGTTAGGAAGGGAGTTCCAGGATTTTGACCCAGCGACAGTGAAGGGACGGCGATATAGTTCCAAGTCAGGATGATGTGTGGCTTGGAGGGGAACTTGCAGGTGGTGGTGTCCCCATGCATTTGCTGCCCTTTTCCTTCTAGATGGTAGAGGTCGTGGGTTTGGAAGGTGCTGTCGAAGGAGCCATGGTGCATTGCTGCAGTGCATCTTGTAGATGGTACACACTGCTGCCACAGTGCATCGGTGGTGCAGGGAGTGAATGTTTGTAGATGGGGTGCCAATCAAGTGGGCTGCTTTGCCCTGGATGGTGTCGAGCTTCATGAGTGTTGTTGGAGCTGCACCCATCCAGGCAAGTGGAGAGTATTCCATCACACTCCTGACTTGTGCCTTGTAAATGGTGGACCGGCTTTGGGAAGTCAGGAGGTGAGTTCCTCACCACAGGATTCCTAGCCTCTGACCTGCTCTTGTAGCCACGGTATTTATATGGCTACTTCAGTTCAGTTTCTGGTCAATGGTAACCCCTAGGATGTTGATAGTGGGGGATTCAGCGATGGTAATGCCGTTGAATGTCAAGGGGAGATGGTTAGATTCTCTTTTGTTGGTGATGGTCATTGCCTGGCACTTGTGTGTTGCGAATGTCACTTGCTACTCATCAGCCCAAGCCTGGATATTGTCCGGGTCTTGCTGCATTCCTACACGGACTGCTTTAGTGTCTGTGGAGTCGCAAATGGTGCTGAACATTGCACAATCATCAGCGAATATCCCCACTTCTGATCTTATGATTGAAGGAAGGTCATTGATGAAGCAGCTGAAGATGGTTGGGCCTAGGACACTACCCTGAGGAATTCCTGCAGTGATGTCCTGGAGCTCAGATGATTGACCTCCAACAACCAGGGCGGCACAGTGGCGCAGTGGTTAGCACCGCAGCCTCACAGCTCCAGCGACCCGGGTTCAATTCTGGGTACTACCTGTGTGGAGTTTGCAAGTTCTCCCCGTGTCTGCGTGGGTTTCCTCCGGGTGCTCCAGTTTCCTCCCACATGCCAAAGACTTGCAGGTTGGTAGGTAAATTGGCCATTATAAATTGCCCCTAGTATAGGTAGGTGGTAGGGAAAATATAGAGACAGGTGGGGTTGTGGTAGGAATATGGAATTAGTGTAGGATTAGTATAAATGGGTGGTTGATGGTCGGCACAGACTCGGTGGGCCGAAGGGCCTGTTTCAGTGCTGTATCTCTAAACTAAAACTAAACTAAACCACAACCATCTTCCTTTGCGCTAGATAAGACTCCAACCAGCGGAGAGTTTTCCCCCTGATTCCCATTGACCCCAGTTTTGCTAGGGCTCCTTGATGTCATACTCGGTCAAATGCTGCCTTGATGTCAAGGGCAGTCACTCTCACCTCACCTCTTGAGTTCAGCTCTTTTGTCCATATTTGAACCAAGGCTGTAATGAGGTCAGGAGCTGTGTGGCCCTGGTGGAACCCAAACTGAGCATCACTGAGCAGGTTATTGCTAAGCAAGTGCCACTTGATGGCACTGTTGATGACACCTTCCATCACTTTACTGATGATTGAGAGTAGACTGATGGGACAGTAATTGGCCAGGTTGGACTTGTCCTGCTTTTTGTGCACAGGGCATACCTGGGCAATTTTCCACATTGCCAGGTAGATGCCAGTGTTGCAGCTGTACTGGAACAGCTTGGCTAGGGACGTGGCAAGTTCTGGAGCACAGGTCTTCAGTACTATCGCCGGAATTTTGTCAGGGCTCATAGCCTTTGCAGTATCCACTGCCTTCAGTTGTTTCTTGAAAGCACACAGAGTGAATCAAATTGGCTGAAGTCTGGCATGTGTGATGCTGGGCACTTCATGAGGAGGCCGAGATGGATCATTATCTCAGCACTTCTGGTTGAAGATTGTTGCAAATGCTTCAGCCTTATCTTTAGTGAAGTTGTTTAGTTTTAAAAATCTAATTCCTAGCATTTGTTGCTATTGCTATGTAATTGTAATGTTTGTCCATCGGTGAGCACCTGCTGAATGAATACATTTATTTCAAGGTGTAGCTTACTGTAGTCATGGCAATCATTCAGACACCACACCCGTACAGTTAAACTTGATCACGTAATATACCAACAGAGGCATGATAGGCCAATGGACACCTTCTGTGCTATAGGAGTCTACGATTGTATGAAATCTGGTCAAACTGGATAAGGACAGCAAATTTCCAACCCTAAAGGACATCAGTGAACCAGATGTGTTTTTACGACAATTGGTAGTTTCATGGTTGCAATTACCGATGCTAGCTTTTTATCCTATTTGTATTTAATTAATTGAATTTAAATTCCCCATCTGAATTCGAACACATGTCGCTGGATCATTAATCCAGGCCTTTGGATTGCTGGTGCAGTATTATAACCACTTACTGTACTCCTATATGTTCATCTGTTAGAATACCTTTCATTATTTAAAACAAAGTGAAAAAGGCCACTGTCTCTTCAACTTGTCACATCCCAGAAGTTGAACCAATCCACTATCCTTTCAACTAGTTGAAATTACTAACTGATCAGATCACAGAACTATCTTTTTGATTGGTTTAGTAATTGAACCAATCGCATTCTACCATTTTTTTCCTGTAGTTTACAGTAGTCATGAGTTACCCACTCATTCATCTCACTGTACACCACTCGGATTAAACTTACTCACATAATCAGCAATATGAAAAATTCAATGATCAGCTCGCAAGATCGCAAATGTATCAGTAAATTTCCTTGTCCGACCTTCAGTCACTGCAATGTCACTTCCCCCACAAAACAAGCAAAAATAATAGTGCTGACCCCCAACTGACAGATTAAAAAACAGAAAGGGAGAAACACAGAAACACAGAGAGAAATGACAGAGCAACAATGACACAATAAGAGCAGCAGAGAAAAACAGCAAAAAAGAGACAGGGGAATAAATTAACAGAGATATAGAAACAGCGAACTACAGTAACAGAGACACAGGGTTGAATTCTATCAAAGTCCTGGTTGTCCCGTTGCTTGCTCCAAAGGTGGGACCTGGGCCCATGCGGACGGATGGCGGGAGCCAGGGCGGCATTTTACTGGCGGCAGCAAATTAAGAGGCCACTGTCGGGACTTCAGTGCAATTGAGGATGGCAGCCACCCCCCTCCCCCTAGAGCTGCCGGCCCAAACAGAGGGCCAGCAGTATGACAGCCTCGGCAGTGCCACCAATCGATCTAGCCACTGCTGAGGTTGCAGGAAGAAGAGAGTGTCTCCATGTTGAGCTGCCCTCGAAGGCCAGGTAATTTTTCTATTTTATGTGCTGGGGCCAGACAGGCAGGCCCCAGTGATTGGAGGGGTAAACCCTAGAGCAGCAGTGCTGCAGCCACAGGGGCAGCCATTGCCCCCGGGTCCCCTTTTTGGGCAGCCATAAAAGAGGGGCTCCCCAGGGACCTGCTGGGAGGCCGCCACGGTTTACCTGGCCATCTCCCCACACAACAACACCCCTTCCCAATGCTATTAAAATGTCAGCAGGGGAGGGAAGTGGCCGATGATTGGCCAATTAATTGGTTTAATTGTTTGCCCTCCTTTGGTTGGTACATGGCCGAGCTGCTGAGGTTCCCACAGTTGAAAAAAATCAAATGGCAGCAGAAAGATGTTGGGCTCTCCCCCTGACTCCTTCCGCCGCCATTTTACAAAGCCTCCAAACCTCCCAGCCCATCTCCAGAGGGCTGGTAAAATCCAGCCCACAGTGAGATTAGCAAAAAAAGTCCAAAAATAACAGAGAGACTGAGAAATGAATAGATCATAACAGCGAAGGAGGCACTACATGGCAGTTCTGCCAAAATGTCCCAAACCTCTTGACATGAACCTCCATATCAGGCATCTCCAAATGACACCCAAGTCTTAAAGTTTCCCCTGACCCCAGAAACCATCAAGCACTCCACAAGTAACACCAGTGAAACGAGTCAGAACTTAGCCTCGTCAAACCAAAGTCTGCCACTGACTGTCTCTCACCCCCATTCTTGCTCTTGCAGATAAACAATACTCACAAGAGACAAGACTATGGGCTGAATTTTATGCCACCCCAGCAGGTTGGATGGTGGCGTAGGGGTGGTGTAAACTTGAGCGGCAGGCTCCGGGAGGCCTACCCACCCCGCTCCTGCCTCCGGTCAACTTTACAGCGGTTGGGCGGGGGGGGGTGAGAACCGGCCCGCCCGCCCGAGGCCAATCAAGGCCCTTAAGTGGTATTTTACCCGTGGCAAGTAAGCGTGCTGGGGACATGAAAGGCTGCCCAGCGATAGCTGCCGGCCTTACCGCGCCCCCGGGGGGGGGGGGGGCATGGCAGTCAGGTACAGGGTGCCCAATTGAAGGCTGCCCCCGCCTCCCGACCCACCCCCAGGACCCAAGATGCCCCTCTCCCTGCAAACGACCACTCCAGCCTCACCAGGGAAGGACCAATCCCCCAGTAAGGTAAGCCCAACTTACCACGTCTCCAGGCTCCATGGCGTTGGCTGCGCTGCAGTCCCAGCAGTGGCTACTGCTCTTGGTGGTGCTGCTGGAACCAAGAGGCGGGATCTCCTCCCTCAAGTGGGTGGAAGTCCCACCTCAGGACAATTAAAGCCCAGGGACCCGTAAAATACGGGATGGATCCCCAGGCTACATCGGTGGCTAATTCCCGTCTCCCTAAATTAAAACACAGCCCTAAGACTTCTATGAGTAACAAACGAGTAGGCAGGCAGGCAGGAGGACTGACAGACTGACTTGCATTTATACAGCACCTTATATGCTCTCAGGACATCCTAAAGAAGTTTTTACAAGCAATAATGTCCATTTTTGAAGCATTGTTTAGTTTAGTTTAGAGATACAGCACTGAAACAGGCCCTTCGGCCCACCAAGTCTGTGCTGACCATCAATCACCCATTTATACTAATCCTACACTAATTCCATATTCCTACCACATCCCCACCTGTCTCTATATTTCCCTACCACCTACCTATACCAGGGGCAATTGCTAATGGCCAATTTACCTATCGACCTGCAAGTCTTTGGTATGTGGGAGGAAACCGGAGCACCCCAGAGGAAACCCACGCAGACACAGGGAGAACTTGCAAACTCCACACAGGTAGTACCCAGAATTGAACCCGGGTCGCTGGAGCTGTGAGGCTGCGGTGCTAACCACTGCGCCGCCCTGTTTTAATGTCAGAAGTATATTCCATGCCGTAAATTACTGGTATGCAATGCCCGTGTACATTTAGTTTGAATATTTGGTGAGAAGGTGTAAATTGTACTGTAGCTACCCAGGTACCATGACGCTTTGGAAAGGAATAATGATTGGGTATTTGTACAAACATATAATGTATGGCTAGCTGATTATGTATAATGTCACGCTGTGCTTATGATTTGAAACAGTCCTAAAGTGCACATTTAGCTAGTTTAATACCCACTAGTATCGCTAATAGACTCCCAGAGATTAGATACATACCACGCACATCTCCCTATACTGCCAAGACAACCAAGAAAGATGGATACACATTGTAGTATCAGACCACCCTGGAAACAGATCCATTCCCATCACCAGACTGCCAGGAAAGAGAGATACAGCTCCACTAATAGACCTAAAGAGATATGTTTTTCCCCCAAAAGATTCAGTAACACATTACACGACAAGAGATAGATTAATGACTCTCGAGTCCTGGAAAATGCAGGACACAATACTGCCAATCAGGATCAAGATTACTTACTATAATGTATACTTTGAATAGGAAAACTGGATAAAGGGGCTATGTACTTGCTATGGGTCATCTTATTGCATAAAATATTATATAATGCAGAAGTAATATGCCGTGCAATGACAAGCTTGCAAAGAATGTTAAAATGTTTAAAGAATCTTAATATAAATTATTCTATTGGTTATAGGTCATACCATTGTATTATAATAAAACAATTAATTGCAATAAGATCTACTGTGTAGCTATATCAATGTCTTTGTTAACATTTATAAAGCAGATTATGATATAATATTTCATTTTGAGAGTACTGCAATGCATGAGTGAGATACAGAAATCCTTCTCAGGTGAAGGGAATGCATTAGGCTGAAAAATGGGAATGTTTAAAACGTTTGAAGGAAGTAAAAGTACTTAGCATAATAACCCCATGAGATAATAGTATTTAATATCCCATTGTCTAAAAGTCAGGTTCATGGTCAACTTTTGATATAAACTATAAAATTAAGTTTGCTCAGCTGCTAACAATAAATCTCCTCTACTGGCATTTCTATTTAGCTGAACTATTGTCTTCTGCTGTGTGTATCAGGGTAGGAATTACAGTTAGTAATTTGTTTTCTAAAGCTGGCAACACAAATGGTGCATATCTGATAGCGTTCAAAGTTACTGATTAGGCACAGTTCAAAGAAGCCTGTACTTTAACAAAAAAGTCCATATATATGTTGGGGAATCTGAATTAAATTGATGAAAATATAGGAAAAACCCAAAGCCCTTATAATTTACAGCATTCACCTGAATTAATAAAATATTGACAATATTTTTTCTTAAATTCAGCTAAATTTATCTGTTATTTTACTTAATTATAATTAGCTGTTCTTATTTTTCTTTCCTTATGGAGCGTGTTCGGAATTTTTAAATGAACTATACCCTTTGTAACTCTATTCGTCTTTATTTTCACACACCCTACCCCGTCTTTGTACACGAACTCACTGCAGCCACACTGGCCTTTGTGACTGGTAGGCCCATTTATTCCTGAAGGACTGCCTTGTTATTTGAAGCTCCAGGAAGTCAGCGGCACCCCATAAAGCAGAATATAAACCTATTAGACTACCTGACAAATTTTGAAAAATCCTCCTAACTTCTCAGACTCCGCCTTTGCTTTGCAACATGTGAAAAATGTACAACTCTTGTGATTGGAGGATGGGGGCAATGTTTTCTCATTGTTTCACTGGGCATCATCTTAGCATGGTACAGGGATAAAACACATCCCTGCTAACAACTTTATCCTCCAAGATCGCCACAGATCAAATAAATTACTACAAATGACACTCATTTCTGCCAAAAGTATCAGTCATCAAATTACCAGTGAAAATAAAAACACAATTTAATATAGGGATTATAAGGGCCAATGTTCACTCATTTGAACCCAGGGATGCTTATTTCCCTAACACAAAGCAGAGAGAAGTGAGGCAGATACACTTTGAGGCTGGTTCTCTGCCACGTTGAAACTTCACACTTGCTTCCAGAGAGTTCCACGAGGTTGGTGGGAGGTTGGATGGAGATGGAACAACCAACATGTACAAGGATTGAAATACAATGCATTTGAGATGGATACTTCATGTCCACACCTCCTTCCTCATTTCCCCTTGAAGGTTTAAACAGAACAGTGGCACAACAAGCGAACCAGCATCAGTGGAGAATCTGAGAAGCAAGCAAGTGGAAGCCAAAAGACTTGCATCCTCTTTGCTTCTTCAGGTGCAGCACAGGATCTTCGGTTTGCCGATTTCCTGCTTAGTGAGCTGCCGGTCAGCGCTCCGAACGCACAGGCAGCTCACCAATAGTACTTCAATGAGATTTGAAACCATGCAAATCGTTGTGTTCCGCCAGCAAAGTTCATTGGAATAGCTAGATAAAGGACAAAACTCCTGCCCTTCCCCTGAGACATATCAATGCAAAGTATTCACTGTTCAGGGAAATTCGGCAACCCGTCCGTAAACTGAATCGGGTGTTTTGCCCAATGAGGGAAGGCTAGGAGATCAAAGGGAGGAGCTATTTAGGCCCCAGCCACAGGGGGCTGATTTTTGTGGGGTCGGGAGGGATATTAAAGCTTCTTTTGACCCTCTGACAATCGTTACAAAAAAAAAACTTACCTGCAGCATGTTGTGAGCGTCTTCCAACGGTCCCTTTAAGCACAGTTGTTTTTCCTGCTTTATTTTGAGGTCCAGTGGGTAGGAATTGTGCAGTGCCGCACCACACGTAGCAGCTTTAAAATTGGATTCCTTTGCATAAATTAATGAAACTCCCACGTGTTTCGGCCAGGATTGCTGAATACCTATTCCCGAGACTACTGCAAAATCCCAGCATGCTGGATATGAGCATGAACTGGGTGAAAAACGCTATCACCTTTGGCCCGATTCCCACCAACAAATGAGGCGGTCCTGAGGTCAAAATCGTACCCAAAGAGCGGAAATTGAAATTATAGATTCTTAAGCACCATCTATGTTCCCACAATGAAACAGCAGCTTAAGCTACATGCTGAACGTCATGTTGGGATTTGAAGCCATAATGTTCTATATGCTCCATAGGCAAGAGTACCACCACTAGCCAGGCTGATAATCAGATTTGCATAGTTAGTAAAGAATATAGGTGGTAAACATCTAGCAGTAAAGAAGAGTTTCACTTTGCTTTGTGTCATAGTATGGAGCAAGGCTGTAAAATGCAGTTGCAGAGAATTAAATTATTCTTTTCACAAAAAATAGTGGATCACGGGTAAGAGTAATTCCGAGAAGATGATCATTTCGTTCCATGTACAAAACCATTTTCATTCATTCCAGTGCAATTTATCACCTAGAAACTCAAGTACATGAAATCAAATCTCAATTGTTCAATTTCTTCCAGTCCATCATTTCAGTCTAGGGTCATTGCAGTTCTTCCTGTGCCTCAGTGCTTTACTAATGGCTGTATATTAGTTCTTCAACCTCTCCACTTACCTGAACATTAGATAAATAGTAGTGTGAGTTGGCCAGTCTTCGTTAATGTTGAGATGATTGAAGCACTAAAGAATTAGTGCCATACTGCCACTAGTTTATTGCACTACATGGCACAGTTCATTTGTTAAAAATTGACAAAGCTGCTTTTGTCAGTCTATGTGCATTTTTGAAACATATGACTTACTAATCATCTACACAGTATTTGGAATTCAAAGTGATTGTTTAAAAACTCATGAACAGAAAATTGCAATTTTATATGGAATACTCAAAGAGAAATAATACTGCATTATAAATCATCCAACAGCAGGAAGAAATGGATTTCCTTTCTGATTGCAAAGATTATGTGCATGATACAGGATTTGTGCACTAAACTGGTCCCTGGGATGAGGGGGTTGTCCTACGATGAGAAGCTGAGTAAATTGGCCCCATATTCTCTGGAGTTTAGAAGAATGAGAGGAGATCTAATTGAGACATGCAAGATTCTGAAGGGGCTGGATAGGGTAGACACTGAGTAATTGTTGGGGAATCTAAAACATGGGGGCACAGTGTCAGGATAAGGGGCCAATCATTTAGGACTGAGATGAGGAGAAATTACTTCACTCAAAGGGTTGTGAATCTTTGGAACTCTCTACCCCAGAGGGTTGTAGATGCTCTATGGTTGAATACATTTAAGGCTGGGATAGACAGATTTTTGGTCTCTCAGGAAATCAAGGGATATGGCAACTGGGCGGGAAAGTGGAGTTGAAGCCTAAGATCAGCCATGATCGTACTAAATGGTGGAGCAGGCTCAATGGGCCAAATGGTCTTAGGGCTAGGCACCGACATGTTGCACCATGGACATTTGACAAAATTATTGACTCAGCTATGGACATGGGACAATGAATCTGTATATAAAGTGTATAGCCAATCTAATGCCATCAAAACTGTCCAATTTAAAACACATTTCTCCCTATAAATAAAGTAGCTAAGCATACAAACATCAACGGAAAGCAGCACAACTGTGTTAGCTAGCTAGCAAGCAAAATAGCATCTAATGCCAATGTGAATTACTTTTGTTGACAGAGTAGAGCATGTCATTGGTTGGTAGATGAAACTTATCGGATGACCTCTGTGGATTCACACTGTGTCAGGAGTGCAAATTCATCCAATAAACCATGAAACTCAAGGAGAGGATTGTTATTGTGTTTATTGAGGTGAGGCAGCAGAAAAATCAGCAATCCGGAGACAGACCATTTCTCACACTGCTGTTGTCATAAGACAATTTAACTCATGATGGTCAATTTTGTGAAACTTCTCTACCTGCTTGTAATATGTGTCTGAAGACAGGGCAGCCAACAAAAGTGCAGTGATCTCCAATTCAGGAGCATTTTATAGGATGGAGCAGATAGTACTTCAGAAGAGTCAGAAAAGTAGAGTGGGACAGGCAGGGACAGAGAGATTAATGGTAGGTAGCCAAGACTAGTTTATTCATCTTGACAGGCTGTTAAACCAGGTCCTAGATTGTAAAATACAGAAACAACAGCATCTCTCATGGACGAATTGTCATTTACTCACCAAAACTAGCGACAAAATTAGATAAACACAATTACAAATAAAGAGCTCCCTTCAGATCCTCCAGTAAAGCGATTCTCTTAAATTCACTTATGTCTATATCTCAGTCATTCACTGTCGATTCTGATTAAGCTCTGACAAGATAATTATTAACAAAAAGCTTTTCTGCAAAAGGTTGAGCAGTTGTTACTGCATGTATTATTCAGTTTTAAAATGCTTAATCATTATCTGTAAGATTGTACTCCGAACTAACCAATTTATGTCCAAACCAAATCTCTTACCTGTTCACAAAGGTGCACAATGATACAGGCAACTTTCAAATGACATTGGCCACTCAGGTTATCTGCCCTCAAACTGGATAGTAAATGATGCACATTGCAGTTACTGATCTTTGACATATTTGTAAAACCTGTCCTTTAATCCAATTCGCAGCAAAAAAAATCAGTTAATGCCCGTTTCTAACATAGTCATTGAAACAAAATAAATGTGTACTATATCTTCCCCAACAGTTTTTAAAACTGCAAATGCAGCAAGGATTTTGTTAAGGAATTGTAGACAGTTCATCATAGATTAAGGTTTATATTAAAACTATCTGTTACATTGCATTTACTAACTATTGTATATGGGTCAGCAGCATCCCGTATTTGCCAATATGACTCAGCCCAAGCACACCGTACTGTTGTGTTCACAAGGAACTTACAGTGCTAACTTCTGAAGATTCCTTGACTTTTCTTGCCTGTTTCCCCCTCTACACAGGTTCTGGAACAATGTGATTCCAAATGGAAAGTGGCAGAATTGTGACATTTATATAGAAATAAAGGTCCAGCAACTTTCAACAGGTCACTGAAGGTAATGCGTATCAAAGCGTAGAATTCAAAACATTCCCTAAGTGGCTTTTGGCATTTTAAAAAGAGTTTTCATAACACAAGCCTTTAAACTCGTGTTTTAAAATAATCTAGCTGCTAAGGAGTGGGGGAGGGGTACAGAGAGAGAGATGGGGACGAGGGAGATGGAGGAGAAAGATGGGGAGAGAGAGATGGGGGAGAGAGAGATGGGGGAGAGAGAGATGGGGGAGAGAGAGAGATAGGGAGAGAAAGATGGGGGAGAGAGAGAGATGGGGGAGAGAGAGAGAGAGTGAGGTGTCCAACCTTTTCGTGTGCGGGGGTACATTACAATTTTTGTCTTACATAGGGGGCCATTGAGAACATTTTGGAAAGATAAAGGCATTAAAAACTTATCTATTAATAAAAATAACAACAAGTGCGCATTTTTGTGAAGAAGCTTTAAATGAGAAGACTAATTTATTGACTTACTTTCTCATCACTCTGATGGACACTGATTTAGTGAGATACTGTGAATTTTTTTGCTTGCACACGTCTTGTAGCAATGCAGAGTAATCTGGATAGATTTTCATTTGTCAGGAGTGATCTTGATTGCGCTCTCTCCCTTCTCTCTCTATATCTGTCTGTCTGTCTCTCTCTCTCTGCCTGTCTCTCTCTCTCCCCCCCCACCCTCTCTCTGTTCCCCCTCTTTGTGTCACCCCCTCTCTGTGTTCTCCCCTCTCTATGTATTGTTCCCTCCCCTGTGCGTTGTTCCCCATCTCTTTGTCATCTCCCCTCTATGTGTCAGTCCTGCTCTATGTCCCCGCTGTCTCTGTCCCCCTCTCTGCCCCCCCCCTCTCTCTCGCTCTCTCTCCCCCTCTCTCTCCACTCCCCCTCTCTGTCCTCTCTCTGTTCTCCCCTCTCTCTTTCCCTCTTTGCCCCCCCCACCCACCTCTCTCTGATCGTTCCTGAGAGCCGGAGTAGCAGATTCTGAACATCAAACAATTTCATGGTTTTCCAGTAGGCCTTTTAAAAAATAAAAAAATCAGAACCTGTTGGAAAACCCCGAATCTGTCCAAAATTCAGAAACTGCTGTTCCCGCTCCCAGCACCTGTCACCTGCCAGCTGTGAAACTGACTGAGATTGTTTTTAAAGCCGGTCTGGTCGAAAAGAAGAAGCCAATGAGAAATTTCTCATCCCTACACTTACCAATTACAGACGTCAAAATCTTTTACCACGGACACTGGTATCCATGTACAGACATGTTACCGACCCCGATATGGTCTACTCTTGCGCCTATTTCTTGTATTCTTGTAAAAATTCTGTTAACTTGTTTATTATGTATTGCCATTTTGGAACAAATCATCACTTCAAACGGTGTGGTGCAGCTTCTTGCTGATCAATGAACTCTGTTCCCTACAAACTGCTAAACCCAGTTCCTATCTGAACTCTAGTTCTGAAATACCACACATCAAATTTGGTATTGAGTACACAAAGTGCATGTGAAAAAGTGTTAGGCTTTAAAAATACTATACAAGAGTACATCACACCCAAAAAATCCACAAATGCAGTTGTATACCCACAAATGTTTCAAAAGTTAGTCACCTAGTCCTATATTCAAGTTTTATTTATGAGCACCACCCTACTTGTGACTGTACGGTAAGTAAAGTGACCTGTTATGCAGCTCTGGTATTCGAATATGCCAATATTGGCCTCAATTTCAAGTCTGTAATGCACTTGAAGCAGAGTTTCCAATTGCAGTGGGAAACCCAAAGTAAATGCAGTGCATCTGTCAGTAGCCTTTTAACTCAGCCACCCCATTACCATTTTGCTTCTGGGTTTCATGTTCAATCAGCAGCAGCAGGTCTAATGTGGACTCGCATGACATGATCTCAACTCCAGTATTTAAAGGAACAATCCAAACATGCAAGTTGAAGAAGTTGAAGTTGGCTGTCAGGTGCCTAGAAGTGTCAGAATGGAGTTTAGACAGGAAAAGGCTGCGCCCCGTTTCATTGGCACTTTGCTGAATGTGCTGCTGGGGTCTGTGAGGAGTCAGAGAGAAATACTGTTCCTTGGCAACAGCAGAATGACGCCAGTGACTGAGACAAAGAAAGTATGGTTAGCGATTGCAAAAGTGGTCAGCAACACGAATGTGGTCCCATACTCTTGGAATGCAGAAAGTAGTTTAATGACCTAAGCAGGTCAGGAAAGGTGAGTACAGTGGCACATCCACCTATATCCTGCTGTGCGCAATACCCACCCTCTCACTCTACCTTGTCAAGCCAGTCTATCACGTCACTCCTCACACTCACTCACTTTGCAGATGCATTCATCCTTCCCTTTCGAAGCACTTCTGCACATCCCCAACTATCCATCCACCACTCCCACTCACCTTTGTCCGTTGCAATGCCATGCAATACCATGCCTCGCCCTCACAGTCACTCTCATCTAATGCACTCCACCCACTGGGATGACCTTGGGCCATTACACTCAATCACAGAATCACAGAATCACTACAGCGCAGAAGGAGGCCATTCGGCCCATCGTGTTTGCACTGGCTCTCCTAATGAGCACTTCACCCAGTGCCATTCCCCCACCTTAATTATTTTTCATTCTTAATTCGTTCTTAATTAACCTACATGTGTCCATGTGACTATTAATTTTGTCCCGAATTATTATTTCTAGAATTTTCCGCACCACTAAAGTTAAACTGACTGGCGTGTAATTGCTGAGCTTATCTTTACACCCTTTTTTGAACAAGGGTGTAGTGTTTGCAATTCTCCAGTCCTCTAGTACCACCCCAAGTTTAAGGAAGACTGAAAAATTATGGCCAGTGCCTCTGCAAATTTCATTCTCACTTCTCTCAGTATCTTTGGATGCATCTCATCTGGTCCTGTTCCTTATCCACTCTAAGTACAGACAGCCTATCCAATACCTCCTCCTTATCAATTTTAAACCCTTCTAGTGTCTGAATTGCCTCCTCTTTTGCCATTGCTTGGGTTGCATCTTCTTCCTTAGTAAAGACAGATGCAAAATATTCATTTAATACCTCAGCTATACCCTCTGCCTCCATGCGCAAATCCCCTTTTTGGTCCTTAATTGGCCCCACTCCTCCTTTTACCACCTTTTTACTGCTTACATATCATAGAAACTTTGGGATTCCCTTTTATGTTAACTACCAGTCTCTTTTCACACTGTCTCTTTGCTTCTCGTATTTACTTTTTCATTTCCCCTCTGAACCTTCTATATTCAGCCTAGTTCTCAATAGTATTTTCTATCTGGCATCTGTCATAAGCACACTTTTTCTTCTTTATCTTAATCTCTATCTCTTTTATCATCCAGGAGCTCTGGATTTGTTTACCTTACCTTTCCCCTTCAAATGAACATACCTTGACTGTGCCCAAACTATCCCTTCTTTGAAGGTAGCCCCTTGTTCAGCTACTGTTTTTCCTGCCAATCTTTGACTCCAATTTATTCGTCCCAGATCCATTCTTACCCCACTGAAGTTGGCTTTGCCCAGTTAATGAATCTTACTCTGGATCATTCTTTGTCCCTTTCCAATGTCAGCCCAAACCTTCTGATTCAATGATCACTATCCCCTAAATCATTGGTCTGTTCTTTTGCTCCTTGCAGGAGAAGAAAGCACAGAACATCAGGGAGAAGGAGAGAATTGGATGGGACCCAAGGCACATCGTGCAGCTCACAACTGCAGAGAAGATGGCACTGGAAATAAGTGGAGTTATGGTTTCCCTGGCCATTGGAAATGTGGAGATAGGAAGCTCCAAGCAACTTTGTGGCACAAATAACTAAAAGGCACCCGCATATCATACGGCATACAGTCATAATGTTTTTTTTTCAATAGTGGGTGAAATATGATCATCTTCATAATGATAACTTGGACCGTTCTTACCTTTCCAGGATTAATTCAAGTTTTTTTATCTCCCATAGGGTCTTCATGTGTGCATCAGGAGTAGGTGGGCATGGCAGGCAATGAGTCTTCAGAGGAACTGAGACCTTCTGAGGATGCACCGTCACAGGACACATTCAGACCATGTACCGTCCCACTTTGGTGGGACCAGCAAGACAGATAGTTGAGTTTTCTGATGGTGGCTCACAATTCACAAGTGAGCCAGAGCAGATGGTGACGACAGAGGTAACAGTGGAGAGTTCTGCATCAGAGGATGCAGTCCTCTTGAAGCTCCACTCAGCTGGACTCAGATACTGTACCCAAGAGGCTGTGGATGAAAGGGATAATCATTGAGGAACAACAGATAATGTGAGATGCACTGACAAGCCTTTAAATAGAATTCACATGATTGCAGTGAGATGAGAACAGTCCACCTTAATCATGAGGGGGGTGATGACACAGGCCACTGAGACGATGTCTTCTTTTATGGATAGCATGCCCAGTGCATGGACTGTCATTTGCTCCAATCAAATGAGTCCATACATGCCTTCAACAGCAGCATGCAGACTCTGGATGCCAACATGCCCGTCACCTTTAACAGGTGACAGATTCCTTAGACTTGGTCTTTAAGGGCTGCATTATCTACATCAGACCCCTTTCCTATCCTGAGTGGCGTGAAATAGGGCTGTGTTCTCGCACCTACACTGTTTGGGATCTTCTTCTCCCTGCTGCTCTCACACACGTTCAAGTCTTCAGAAGAAGGAATTTTCCTCCACACAAGATCAGGTGGCAAGTTGTTCAACCTTGCCCGCCTAAGAACGAAGACCAAAGTACGGAAAGTCCTCATCAGGGAACTCATCTTTGCTGACGATGCTGCATTAACATCCTACATTGAAGACAGAGTCTCATCGACAGGTTTGTGGCTGCCTGCAACAAATTTGGCCAAACCATCAGCCTCAAGAAAACAAACATCATGGGACAGGACGTCAGAAATTCTCCATCCATCAATATCAGCGACCACGCTCTGGAAGTGGTTCAAGAGTTCACCTACCTAGGTTCAACTATCACCAGAAACCTGTCTCTCAATGCAGAAATCAACAAGCATGGGAAAGGCTTCCAATGCTATGTCCAGACTGGCCAAGAGAGTGTGGGAAAATGGCGCACTGACACGGAACACAAAAGTCCGAGTGTATCAAGCCTTTGTCCTCAGTACCTTGCTCTATGGCAGCGAGGCCTGGACAACGTAGGTCAGCCAAGAGCGACGTCTCAATTCATTCCATCTTCACTGCCTCCGGAGAATCCTTAGCATCAGGTGGCAGGACCGCATCTCCAACACAGAAGTCCTCGAGGCGGCCAACATCACCAGCTTATACACACTACTGATTCAGCGGCGCTTGAGATGGCTTGGCCATGTGAGCCGCATGGAAGATGGCAGGATCCCCAAGGACACATAGTACAGCGAGTTCGCCACTGGTATCAGACCTACCGGCCGTCCATGTCTCCGCTTTAAAGACGTCTGCAAACGCGACATGAAGTCCTGTAACATTGATCATAAGTCATGGGAGTCAGTTGCCAGAGATCGCCAGAGCTGGCGGGCAGCCATAAAGGCGGGGCTAAAGTGTGGCGAGTCAAAGAGACTTAGTAGTTGGCAGGAAAAAAGACAGAAGCGCAAGGGGAGAGCCAACTGTGTAACAGCCCCAACAACCAATTTTTTCTGCAGTACCTGTGGAAGAGTCTGTCACTCTAGTATTGGCCTTTATAGCCACTCCAGTCGCTGCTTCACAAACCACTGACCACCTCCAGGCGCTTACCCATTGTCTCTCGAGCCAAGGAGGCCAAAGAAGAAGATCTACATCAAAGTGTTTTCACAGGAACGATGAGAACATTGATGGCAAAAGGGATCATGGAATTGGGGACTTCACTCAAAGTGTTTCTACTTCTCACCCACAGCCCATCTCTCTGCCACAGCTCCACGTGCTGACTCCAGTCCCGATGACCAACGCTGCCCCTGCATAGGTGCAAGTGGAGCAGTCTTTGGCGTGCCTTTACGGGCTCCAAAATCCAGAGGACGTTGGTCAAGAGCATCTCAGCAGTCAGAGGAGGACCTAATGAGCATGCTCTACCTCTGCTGAAGCTATGGGTTGTACCATGTAGGAGTAGAAAATAAAGAAAGAACAAAGTTTTGCAGTTGCTCAAGGTATATACATGGGTGTCTGAGAAAAAGATTTTTGTTAAGTTTTTCTCCTTTATTTAGCTCACACAAATGTTAATTTTTTTCTCCACTTTGTCGTCTTGTCCATTCTTCAGTGCTGGGTGGTAAGTGTCCTCCTAGCTTGATAGGGGAATGTTTAGGACCTGGTTTTAAGACTGCTTTGCGTCAGTGGCATTGAGGGGGTGAGTTGGGGAAAAAGTGGGTCATTGCATTTTCTAGTGACATAGATCCACTGCTGCAACCTAAGTGAACTGTGCATTAATAGGCACATCCTTGGTATCCTAGGAATCACTGTGAGCAGCTGTGAATGTATCACTCTTGGCAGCCTCCTCCTCCTCCTTCTCCTCCTCTTCTTCCTCCCCCTCCGAATTGTCCAAGGATAATCTGAACTCTTTACCTTCTTCCTCCTGCAGGCCCAAACCTTCTTGTTGCACAATGTTATACAAAGCACAGCAAACTATGACCATTCTGGAGACCCAGGCTGGTATGTACGGAGGGGCACCACCAGATCTGTTGCGGCACCTGAAGTGCATTTTCAACATGCAGATTGCCGGATCAATCACACAGCTGGTGGTGATATGGCATTGATTGTAGTGCTGTTCGGCTTCAGTGTTGGGTTTTCTGACAGGTGTCATGAGCTTGGTTTGCGATGGGTATCCCTTGTTGCCTAGCAGCCATCCCTTAAGTCAGCCTCTAGCTGCGAAGAGATTAGGGAGCTTGGACTGCTGCAGGATGAAAGAACATGGCAGCTGCCTGGGAATCTTGTGCACACCTGCATAAAGATCTTTCTGTGGTTGCACACAGGCTGCGCACCGATGGAGTAGTAGCCTGTGCAGTTGACGAAAAATCCTGTTTGTTCTGGGGGTGCCAGAGCTGCGGAGATTAAAAGAGCGGGGCCTGTGAGGGAGCAGCGCCTGTGAGGGAGCAGAGCCAGAGCTGCAGAATTTAAAAGAGCAGCTGGTGAGAGAGCAGAGCCAGAGCAGCAGAGTTTAAAAGAGCGGCCAGTGAGAGAGCAGAGCCAGAGCAGAGGAGATTTAAAAGAGCGACCGGTGAGGGAGCAGAGCCACATCGGAAGAGATTTAAAAGAGCGGGCCTGTGAAAGAGCGACTCTCTGGGTTCTGAGATGACCAACAGCGTTCTAAAGAAAATCAAGAGTGAGATCACTGGGAAGCTGGTAAACGATTGGTTGGTGAGTATTTTTTCTTTTTTTTTTAAAAAGACTTTTATTTACTTAATTTTCCTCTCTCAAAAACCGTATTAGTAGTAGCAAGGTTTATTTTATCTAATAGATAGAGGACCTCTGGAATGCACATCCTGTGCCATGTGGGAACTCCAGGACACATCCCATGTCCTGGATAACCATATGTGCAGGAAGTGTCATCAATTGCAGCAGCTTGAACTCTGGGTTTTGGAACTTGAGCAACAGCTGATTTCACTGCAGTGCATCTGTGAGGCTGAGAGCTACGTGGATAACATGTTTATAGATGTGCTCAACCCGCAGCTTAAGAGTATGCAGGGAGAGAGGGAATGGGTGACTACCAGGCAGCCAAGAATAAATGGGCAGGTAGTAGAAGAGTCCCCTTAGTGTGTCTTACTCTCCAACCAGTATTCCATTCTGAATACTGAGGAAAGTGATAGTTCATCTGGGGAGTGCACCCAGAGCCACGTCTTTGGCATCACCGCTGGCTCAGCTGCACAGGGGGACACAAAGAAAACTGGAACAGCGATAGTGATAGGAGATTCTATGGTTAGGGAAATAGACTGGTGTTTTTGTGGCCACAGACATGAATCCAGGATGGTATGTTGCCTCCCTGGTGCCAGGATCAAGGATGTCACTGAATGGCTGAGGGGGGAGGGTGAACAGCCAGGAGTCGTGGTCCACGTTGGTACCAGTGGCATAAGTAGGAAGAGGGATGTGGTCCTGCAATCAGAGTTTAGGGAGCTAGGTAAGAAATTAGCAAGCAGGACCTCAAAAAGTAGTAATCTCTGGATTACTGCTGGTACCATGCACAGGTATAGAAATAGGAAGATAAAGCAGATGAATCCATGGGCAGAAAGATGGTGCAGGAGGGAGGGCTTTAGATTCCTGGGATACTGGGACCAGTTCAAGAGGAGATGGGACCTGTACACACTGGATGGGTTGCACCTGAACAGAACAAGGGCAAATTTTCTTGCGGGGTGATTTGCTAATGCTATTGGGTAGGTTTTAAACTAAATTGGCAGGGTTGTGGGAACCAGGAGATAATACAAGGGAGGAACAGCAAGGTGCACAGAGAATTGGGAGAGACAGATTGCACTAGAGTAGGGAATAGTAAGACATTAGGTCAGAGTAAGAGGAAAAGTAATAAAGTCTAAATTAGGGTTACTATGCATGTATGTGAATGCGCGGAGTGTGGTAAATAAGGTTGGTGAGCTGCAGGCACAGATAGCCATGTGGAAATATGATGTTGTGGCAATAATGGAGACCTGGCTCAAAGAAGGGCAGGACTGGGTACAGAATATTCCTGGATACAAGGTGTTCAGGGAAGATAGGAAAATAAGGAAAGGGGGAGGGGCTTTGATTAAGGAGAACATTGCAGTGCTGGAGAGAAAGGATGTCCCAAAGGGGTCAAGGATAAAATCTATTTGGCTAGAGCTAAGGAATAAAAAGGTGCAATGTCATTGTTCGGTGTAGTATCTAGGCCACCAACTAAAAGGAAAGATGTAGAGGAACAAATTTGCAAGGAAATTACAGAGAGGTGCAAGAATTATAGAGTGGTTATAATGGGGGACTTTAATTATCCAAATATAGACTGAGACAGTAGTAGTGTAAAGGGCAGAGAGGGGCAAGAGTTCCTAGAGTGCATTCAGGAGAATTTTCTACAGCAATATGTTTCCAGTCCAACGAGAAAGGAGGCACTGCTAGACCTTGTTCTTCGGAACGAGGTGGGTCAAGTGGATCAAGTGTCAGTAAGGGAATACTTAGGGGACAGTGATCATTGTGTCATAAATTTTAGGTTGGCTATGGAAAAGGACAAGGAACAATCCAGAGTAAGAGTAATTATCTGGGGAAAATCCAACTTCAATGGTGTAATAATGGATCAGGGTCTGATAAATTGGAATCAAAGCTTGGCAGGCAAAACAATAACCGAACAATGCGCTGCCTTTAAAGAAAAGATAGATCAGGTACAGTCAAGGTATATTCCCACGAAGGGGAAAGTTAGGGCAAACATATCCAGAGCTCCCTGGATAACGAAAGAGACAGGGATTAAGATGAAGAAGAGAAGTGTGCTTATGACAGATGTCAGGCGGATGATAAAACCGAGAACCAGGCAGAATATAGAAGATTCAGGGGGAAAGTGAAAAAGCAAATAACAGAAGCAAAGAGAGAGTATGACAGCTAATATAAAAGGGAAGCCAAAAGTCTTCCATAGGCATATTAATAGTAAAAGATTGGAAAAAGGAGTGAAGCCAATTCGGGACAAAAAGGGGATTTACACATGGAAGCAGGGCGAATAGCTGAGGTATTAAATGAATACTTTCCATCTGCCTTTACTAAGGAAAATAATGCTGCGCAGTTCATGATGAAAGGAGGTAATTCAGATACTTGAAGGGTTTAAAATTGATAAGGAAGAGGCATTGGTTAGGCGAACTGTACTTAAAGTTGATAAGGCACCATGAGCAGATAAGATGTATCCAAGGCTACTGAGGTAAGTGAGTGGAAATTGCGAAGGCACTGGCCATAATTTTCCAGTCTTCCTTAGATTCAGGGGTGGTGCCAGAGGACTGGAGAATTGCAAATATTACACCCTTGTTCAAAAAAGGGTGTAAATAGAAGCCCAGCAACAACAGGCCAGTCAACTTAACCTCAGTGGTGGGTAAATTTCTAGAAACAATAATTCAGGTTAATTAGGGAAAGCCAGCAAGGAATTTGTGAAGGGCAAATCATATTTAACTAACTTGCTGATGTTTTTTGATGAGGTCACAGAGAAAGGTGTTATAAAAGTGCTTCCATTTCTTAATATTTTTCGAGGACTCATGTTTTAGAATTATGGAGGTGGATTCACTGGAGGACTGTAGTGATTCCATAGATGCTGGACTTTTTTTTTTAAAGGGTCACTAGAAGAACTCTGTTTAAAAACATTTACTGGTTGTCACATGTCTTCAGCTAAGTAAACAACAGGTGCCTTCTGATTATGGAACTTGTTTACAGGGAAGTGACATGTCAAGATTTATGGTGGTCAGGAGCTTTTGACTTTCTAGTTGGGGTCTGGACTATTTTAAATGTCAGTTTGGAGGTCAGCCTGCTAAAAGAGAAGACCAGTTCATCTTTTCTCCAACTCTTTGAGAAATCCTGAGACTCAAGTGTAAGAAATAGAGAAACAGAAGCAGCATTTCTCCAGAGAAGCTTCTGGAAGATTTCCTCCCGACATCTCCTGAAAGAACTGCTTCTGAAGAGATCTCAGTGACCCATTTACGTGTACTCGGACACCAGACTATATGCCATCTGGAACATGTCTTATCCTTTTACTTCAAGAATTAGCAAGCACTTTGGCCAAAGTATCTTTATTTTTCCTTTAACTGGTGTGTGCGCGTTGGGTATTTAGAAGGGAAATATATATATTTACTGTCATATTTCAAACTGTGTGTTAAAGCTTTGCATCTTTATTGACTAAGTCTTGTTTTACAGTAAATTAATACTTTTGTTGCTTATTAAAGAAACCTCGTTGGTGGATTTTATTCTGAAATAAAAATAGAGTATATAATTGGCCGCATCGGTAACTGGGTAAACATTTAAATGTAAGTTGTGAGCTGTGGAGTAGTGGAACTAGAGAAAGACAATGCACTCGTCCCACCTTGGTCATAACAAAGTAAAGCTGTTGATGTGGTGTTCATGGACTTCCAAAAAACATTTGATAAAGTGCCGCACAACATCTTGTGAGCAAAGTAACTCATGGAATAAAAGGGACAGTAGAAACTTGGATACAAAATTGGCTGAGTGACAGGGAACAGAGAGTAATGGTTAATGGGTGTCTTTTGGACTGGAGGAAGGTTTGTAGTGGAGTTTCCCCAAGGGTCAGTGTTAGGACCCTTGCTGTTCCTGATATATATTAATGACCTAGAACTTGGTGTACGGGGCACAATTTCAAAATTTGCGGATGATACAAACCTTGGAAGCATATAGAACTGTGAGGAGGATAGCACAGAATTTCAAAAGGACATAGACAGATTGGTGGAATGGGTGGACAAGTGGAAGATGAAATTTAATGCAGAGAAGTGTGAATTGATTCATTTTGGTAGGAAGAATGTGGAGAGACAATATAACATAAAGGGTGCAAATCTAAAGGAAGTGCAGCAGAACAGAGACCTAGGTGTATATGTGCATAAATATTTGAAGGTGGTAGGACAGGTTGAGAGCGCGGTTAATAGAGCATACAGCATCCTAGGCTTTATTAATAGGGTCACAGAGTACAAAAGCAAGGAAGTTATGTTAAACTTGAATGGAACACTGGTTCGGCCGCAACTGGGGTATTGTGTCCAGTTCTGGGCACCACACTTTAGGAAAGATGCCAAGGCATTAGAGAGAATGCAGAAAAGATTTCCGAGAATGGTTTCAGGGATAAGGAACTTCAGTTCGGTTATAGATTAGAGAAGCTGGGACTGTTTTCCTTAGAGAACAGAAGGTTGAGAGGAGATTTGATAGAGGTGTTAAAAGTCATGAGGGGTCTGGACAAAATAGGGAAAAACTGTCCCATTGGTGGAAGGATCAAGAACAAGAGGGCACAGATTTAAAGCAATTGACAAAAGAAGCAATAGCGACTTGAGGATAAACCTTTTTTTAAAGAACACAGCGAGTGGCTAGGATCTGGAATGCACTGCCTGAGAATGTGGTGGAGGCAGATTCAATTGAGGCATTCAAGACTGAATTGGATTGTTATCTGAAAAGGAAGAATGTGCAGGGCTACAGGGAGAAGGCAGGGGAGTGGCACTAGGTAAACTGGCCTTACGGAGAACCAGCACAGACATGACAGACCAAATGGCCTCCCTCTGCACTGTAATGATTCTGTGTGCAGTCCATGGCACCCAGTATCTGCTCATTCTGACTGGCATAATTGCAAGCAAAATTGCTGGCCCTGGAAACAAGCCATCAGTATCCTGTCTTATGCATTTGTGGGCAGGTGACTGGGAGATTGTGGATATGGCTGCGGCAGTGCCCTGGAAGGGTCTGGATGCAAAAATGTAGAGGGTGCGGTGACTTTAACAGCCACCGGTAAAGCATGACCACCAGGTCCAGCAGGTAGCAGGTAGTCTTCTAGGAGGCTGCAGATGGCTACCACTACCTGACATGCCATCCTGAGCCTCTTGTCGCATTGGTGTTCAGACATGTCAAGGAACCTGAGCTTCTGCCTGTAGACCCTGTTTCAGAGGTAGTGCCTCCTATGAGCTGTGATTCTCTGATGCTCACACTTCTGTTGCTCCCCTTGCTGCTGTGCATCTACAGGTCTGTGACCAGCAGGCTGGGGATGCTGTTGCTGGTGTTTTTATGGTCTCTTGGTCCTCATCGGAAGTCCAATCTTATGCAACATAAGCAGCAGCTATGCTGAAATGATAGCACAAACCTCTGAAATGTAGAAAGTAACCTCTCAGCTAAAATACTGTGAACAAACCTTTTCCCACTGGCAGGCAAGAAAGCCTCAATTACCACTATGTACTCACCT
This sequence comes from Heterodontus francisci, assembly GCF_036365525.1. NCBI lineage: Eukaryota > Metazoa > Chordata > Chondrichthyes > Heterodontiformes > Heterodontidae > Heterodontus > Heterodontus francisci. Next base: position 50,424,615 of record NC_090379.1, on the reverse strand, counting down.
TGCTTTCGCTGGAGAGTTTCAGGAATCCCAGGAAACCTGTTGACCTGATGCTAAAATCAAAAGTGTGTTGAGTGATTAACATATGATGATTGACAATTCACCGCTCCTGAGGTGCTTGCGTGCACACAGCCTAACGCTCTCAAGCAAAATGCAGAAATCAGCAGATTTGAAGTGGCTTCCCGATGCACTGTCTATTTTGTTGGTTTTAACCAACCCCCCACCTGCTCCTAAACACACACACTCCTGCAGATTAAAACTCAGGCCATTATTTCTATGTGATTAAATTTCAGGAATCTATCCAGTACGAACCATTTTCTTTCTGATAGTGTTCCCAGTTCTTTATGAAGGTAGCATTACTAGTTGGACAATAGTAAGCCAGCCATTTATTTACCTTAAGGTAAAATTAAACCCATTGTGTTACCAGCTGTTGTCATGACAGTGGAAAGTAAAGGTAACCTTGGATATTTTTGTTCTTCCTTTGTGTGGGACATTTGGAAGTCTTCCAGCTGACAGTGAAAATGGCACCAATGTCATTCTATCCTCTTGCCAATTTGGAACGTGAAACTTTGTTGGGCCCTTGTAAGCTGTCAAAGTTTCAGCTGGAATATTGTGTCCAATTTTGGGCACCACACTTCAGGAAGGATGTCAAGGCATGGAGAGGGAGCAGTGGAGAGTTACTAGAATAATACTGGGGATGAGGGACTTAAATTATGTGGAGAGACTGGTGAAACTGGCGATGTTCTCCTTAGAGCAGAGAAAGTTAAGGGGAGATCTAGTAGAGGTGTTCAAAATTATGAAAGGTTTTAATATAGTACGAAGGAGAAACTATTTCCACTGGCAGGAGGGTTGGCAACCAGAGAACACAGATTTAAGGTAATTGGCAAAAGCACCAGAGGGGAGATGAGAATTTATTTTACATAGTGAGTCATTATGATCTGGAATATACTGCCTGAAAGGGTGGTTAGCAGAAAAAGACTCAATAGTATCTTTCGAGAAGGAAATTAAATATATACTTGAAAGGGAACAATTTGCAGAGTTATGGGAATAGAGAGGGAATTGAGAATAATTGGATATCTCTTTCAAAGGCAAAATTGGCCAAATGGCTTCCTTCTGTGCTGTATGATTCTATGATCAACGTTTGGTGAGATGAAATGATGATTGAGACAAAATACTGCCACAGTCATTATTGATCAAAATATTGATGGTCTTGTTAATTGTGAATTTCTGTACCACTGTAATCCTTTGGAAAGATTAAACTGGTTTGCAAAGGTAAACAACAGAATATAACAGCTCTATTTGATTGCACTGCAATCATTTGCAGCACGTACTGTAGCACAATTCATCTTATTCCCATATTGCAAAAAGAATTCTCCTGCCCCTAATGTGAACCTGTCAAGGTTCCCATCCACACCACAACATAAGGATTCTGATCATTGATAAAAGGGTGCCTGGTGTTGTTGATCAAATCCTGCTACACAACAGCTTTTCCCTCGGCAAAATGTGACTAATCTTAATCGAGTTGCCTCCCTTTCTTCAAAAAATTCAGTTTCTATAAATTAAAGCCCTTTCCTTGTTTTGTGCTCTGCAGGATATTTCTCCTGGAATTGGCTTCATGTTTTCTACTTTTACACAATTTAGAAAGGTGCCACTGGTTGTTCTATATGTGCACTGTATAATTGTGCTTTTCTTATCTATGTGCCAATGAAGACGACTTCATTGCATTATGTTGCAATCAACCCATTTTTAAAGGGACTTCAAAAAAATCACAGCTACAGTATGTGTGTGTGCAATTGCTGCAAGTCATTGTATGCAACCAATATGAATGACAGTTTGTGAAATAATCAACTGTGACAGAAATTACATTTATATTGAAGCTGGAGCTCCCCTAGGAACAGGAGTAGTTAAAAAAATAATAATTAGAAACTCAATATCTTTAAATTACAGAAGACAGAGTTGACATCTACACAAAAGCAAAATACTGCAGATGCTAGAAATCTGAAATAAAAACAGAAAATGCGAGAAATACTCAGCTGGTCAAGCAGCATCTGTGGAGAGAGAAACAGAGCTAATGGGCTGAATTTTACATCCCCACCGCCAATGAAAACAATGGCAGCCTGGTTGTGCGGGCTGCACGTCGCAGAGCCACCGTGACCCTAAGCACGGCGGCTCATTTAAATAGCCGGGAAGGACCACCCCTCTGATGACGTGGAAGGGGTGGCCTGGTGCATGAGCTGACACCATTTTTAAAGGGCTTTGAGCCCTACCAGTAAATTTAAATATTGTCTTGTAGATGGTAGACAGGATGTGAGTTGGGGAGACAGGATGTGAGTTACTCACTGCAGAATTCCCAGCTCTGACCTGCTGTTGTAGCCACAGTATTTATACGGCTGGTCCAATTCAGTTTCTGGTCAATGGTAGCCCTCAGGATGTTGATGAAGGGGGATTCAGCAATGGTAATGCTGTTGAATGTCAAGGGGAGATGGTTAGACCTTCTCTTGTTGGAGGCGATCATTGCCTGGCACTTGTGTGGTGCAAATACTACTTCCCACTTATCAGTCCAAGCCTGAATGCTGTCCAGGTTTTGCTCGATGCAGGCACGGACTACTCCAGTATCTGAGGAGTTGCGAATGAAGTATGTGGAAAGGATTTACAGTCATTTCCTAGCCCCACTTCATTTGCAATCAATAAAGGCTTCCAACAATACTGTGTTCCCCCTCCTTGCTCTGCCAAACTCCTTCCTTCAGCACTGGCCACTGATAAACTTCTTTGAATTTCCACACATTTTCCTGTAAATGTGAATCATACTGATATTCCAGCCTTACAACACTCATATATTCTCTTTGTGTGCTTAAGTAATGATGTACAACATTTTATTAGGCTTTAATGCATTTGAAAATATAAAATTGTTTGCAGAAGGAGAAGTAATAAAGAATATAAAGAAAGCTCCTTAAAATAATATGACACACAGCAGATGGAGCACTCTGCATTCTAGCTACAAGGAATGAAGGAAGTTGTAGATTTTTCTGTTCAAGAGAGGTACAGCAGCAATATCGAAGGTTGAGGGAACAGGAGTAGAAAAATGAAAGCAAATTTAAGACAGGGAGAAATAATTAATGAAGTTACATGTTGAGAATAGTGAAATGAAAATAGTCAGTGTGAAATAAGATCATAATAAGAAGTAGGAGCAGGAGTAGGCCGTCCGGCCCCTCGAGCCTGCTCCGCCATTCAATAAGATCATGGCTGATCTTTTCGTGGACTCAGATCCACTTACCCGCGCTCCCACCGTATCCCTTAATTCCTTTGTTGTTCAAAAAGATATCTACCTTAGCTTTAAAGACGTTTACTGAAGAAGCGTCAACTACTTCACTGGGCAAGGAGTTCCATAGATTAACAACCCTCTGGGTGAAGAAGTTCCTTCTTAATTCAGTCCTAAATCTGCTCCCTCTAATCTTGAGGCTATGCCCTCTTGTCCTAGCTTCACCTCCCAGTGGAAACATCCTCTCTACTTGTATCTTATCTATTCCCTTCATGATTTTATATGTTTCTATAAAATAGCATAGGCTTATTTCAGAAGGCTTTTGATAAATTCCCACACAGGAGATTAGTAAACAAAATTAGAGCACATGGGATTGGGGTAATATACTACAATGAAGTGAGAATTGGTTAACAGACAGAAAGCAGCGAATAGAAATAAATGAGTCATTCTCAGGATGGCAGGCTGTTACTAGTGAGGTACCACAAGGATCAGTGCTTGGGCCACAGCTGTTTACAATCTATATAAATGATTTGGATATGGGGATCAGTTGTATTATTTCCAAATTTGTGGATGGCACAAATCTAGGAGGGAATGTAAGTTGTGAGGAGGATGCAAGGAGGCTTCAAGGGGATTTGGACAGGCTAAGTGAATGGGCAAGAACATGGCAGATGGAATCTAATATCAATAAATGTGAAGTGATCCACTTTGGTAGAAAAAACAGAAAAACAGAGTATTTCTTCAATGGTGAGAGGTTGGGAACTGTTGATGTCCAAAGAGACGTGGGTGTCCTTGTTCATGAGTCACTAAAAGCTAGTATGCAGGTGCGGCAAGCAATTAAGAAAGCAAATGGTATGTTGGCCTTCATTGCTAGGGGATTTGAGTACAGGAGTAAAGATGCATAGCTTCAACTGATTAAAGCCTTGGTGAGACCACACCTGCAGCATTGTGTACAGTTTTGGTCTCCTTATCTAAGGAAGGATATACTTGTCATGGAGGGACTGCAACGGAGGTTCACCAGACTAAACCCTGGGATGGCAGAATTGTCTTATGAGGAGAAATTGAGGAAACTGGGTCTGTATTCTCGAGAGTTTCAAAGAATGAAAGGTGATCTCATTGAAACTTACAAAATTCTTACAGAGCGTGACTGGGTGGATGTGGATAGGATGTTTCCTAACTTCTTTACTCAGAGAGTGGTGAATCTGTGGAATTCTCTACTCCAGAGGGCTGTGGAAGTTCAATCATTGAGCATGTTCAAGACAGAAATTGATAGATTTCGGAATACTAATGACATCAAGGGATATGGGGATAGTGGGGGAAAATGGCGTAGATCAGCCATTATCTGTTTGAATGGCGGAGCAGGCTCGATGGGCCAAATGGCCTACTCCTGTTCCTATTTCCAATGATCCTAGTAGCAGAATGGAGGCTTCGCTGTATAGTCTATTGCAAATCCAGTGACAACACTGGCAAATTTAACTGTCAGTATGCCTGTGGTAATCACCTAATGCTTCCAAACTATCTAGTCGGCAACCTTATGCTTTTTTTTCATGGCATTTACAAATATTTTCCTTATTGTTGATTCCTTTACAACAGACGATGGTGCAGCTTTCCTCGCACAGGAAAAGTTCACAGACACCTGAATCTGTACGAGAAACAAATGTTCCAGTGTGCCAGTGATCGTTCTTATCACTGCCAGGAAAAAAAAACTCCACTCTAACTATATCCTGGCCCCTGTGGGAATGGATGTATTCCAATATTTAAATGTTCTGATGATAATATTCATATGGCTTAAATGTCTGAACCATGATGTTGGATTGAGCAATAAAGTGCAGATAGGATGCTATTTTTTAAAGTAAACTGAAAATTCTGCCTTATTGATGACAAGACTCTGACCATTTAGAAGGGCAATTTTGTTTTACTAACAAAGTGGGGTTTTTTTAAAGGTTTTGTGTCATATACACACAAGGTGGTGAGAAAATACAAAGTGCATTTGACAGTTCCAGTAAAAAGAAAGTAAGAACAGAGAAGTAATCCACAGCAGAGCGGCAGTCAAGCAAACCAGAGTATCTTTGCAATAGAGTGCAGACAAAAGAGTAGTGGCTGTCAGTCCTGTATTGCATTGACTGAGTGAAAGCCAGCCACCACTAGTGAGAATCTTAAATTCCATTTACTACATTGGTTTGCCACTGAGAGAAGCCCTGAAGCTGGCAACGAGATTGCAAAATGGATGAGGTAGCACTAGTGCTACTGCAGGAGGTGAAAAAAAGAGGGGCTACTGGTCAGTGCTTACAAAAGCCAGTGCCATAACCAATAATATAAATGCTTGAGGCCATGTATTTCGGCCACAGTAAGCTGGGTGGATGACGTGCTCCTGTCCACTTTACACCGCCCTAACGAAGTAGCTTGGTTTTCACTGGACAAAGTGATTGATTTATAAATAACCATGCAGTTGTATCAAACCATTACAGAGAAGTATATTAAGAATAAAATCGGATGGACAACCCAGCATTAACATAGGCACCAGACACAACAAAGGCACACGCCCCACAAGGGCCTCGCTAATATTTGGGGCCTTATGCAAAAATTTTGAAAACTGTCCCACAGACTAGTCACACAACATCATGGCATAGTCATACTCACAGAATCATACCTTTCAGCCAATGTCCCAGACTCTTCCATCACCATCCTTCGGTATTTCTTGTCCCACCAATAGGACTGACCCACCAGATGTGGCAGCACAGTGGTATACAGTCAGGAGGGAGTGGCCCCAAGAGTCCTCAACATTGACTCCATACCCCTGAAATCTCATGGCATCTGGTCAAACATGGGCAAGGAAACCTCCTGCTGATTACTACCTACCGCCCGCCACCCTTGGCTGATGAATCAGTACACTTCCATGTTGAACAACAATTGGGAGAAGCACTCAAGGTAGCAAGGGCACAGAATTTACTCTGGCTGGGGAACTTCAATGTTCTTCACAACGAGTGCCTCGGTAGTACCACCACTGACTGAGCTGGCAAAGTCCTGAAAGACATATCTGCGAGACTGAGTCTGCAGCAGGTGGTGAGAGAACCAAGAAGTGGAAAAACCCTACCTGGTCTCATCCTCATCATTTTACCTGTTGCAGATGAATCTGTCCATGACCACCTCGTAGTCTTTGTGGAGATGAAGTCCTGTCTTCACAGTGAGGACACCCTTCATCATGTTGTGTGGCACTGCCACCATGCTAAACAGGATAGATTCAGAAAAGATCTAGCAGCTCAAAACTTGGCATCCATGAGACACTGTGGGCCATCAGCGGCAGCAGAATTTCATTCTACCACAATCTGTAACCTCATGGCCTCACATATTCCTCACTCTACCCTTTCCATAAAGCCAGGGGACCAATCCTAGTTCAATGAGGAGCGTAGGAGAGCAAGCACTAGGCATACCTAAAATTCAGGTGCCAACTTCATGATGCTACAACACTACATGCATGCTAAACATCAGAAGCAGCATGTTATAGACAGAGCTAAACAATCCCACAAACAATGGATCAGACCAAAGCTCTGCAGTCCTTCAGCATCCAGTCGTGAAAGGTGGTGGACAATTTAACAAATAATGGCAGGAGGAGGCTCCATGAACTTTCCCATCTTTATTGATGGTTGAGCCCAACATGTCAGTGCAAAAGACAAAGCTGAAGTGTTTGCAACCATCATCAGTCAGACATGCCGAGTAGATGATCCATCTCCGCCTCCTCCGGAGGTCCCACCATCATAGAAGACAGTCTTTAGCCAATTCAATTTACTCCACACAATATCAAGAAACAGCTGAACACATTGGATACAGCAAAGGCTATGGGCCCCAACAACATCCCGGATGTAATGCTAAAGTCTTGTGCTCCAGAACTAGCTGCGCCCCTAGCCAAGCTGTTCCAGTACAGCTACAACACTGGTATCCACCTGACAATGTGGAAAATTGCCCAGGTAGATTCTGACCACAAAAAGCAGGATAAATCCAATCCAACCAATTACTGCCCCATCAGCTTAGTCTCAATCATTAGCAAAGTAATGGAATGTGTCATTGACAGTGCTATCAGGTGGCACTTATTCAGCAATAACCTGCTCATGCTCAGTTTGGATTCTGCCAGGAACACTCTGTTTAGGACCTCATTATAGCTTTGGTCCAAGCACGGACAAAAGAGCTGAATTCCAGAAGTGGGGTGAGGTGACAATGACTGACCTTGACATCAAAGCACATTTGACTGAGTGTGGCATCGAGGAACGCTGGTAAAATTGAACTCAGTGGGAATCAGGGTAAAAACTCTCCATTGGTTGGATTCATCCCCAGCAAAAAGTGTTTGGTTGTTGGCGGCCAATCCTCTCAGCCCCAGGACATCACTGTATGAGTTCCTCAGGGTAGTGTCCTAGGCCCAACCATCTTCAGTTGCTTCATCAATGACCTTCCCTCCATGATAAGGTGGGGATGCTTGCTGATAATTGCACTGTGTTCAGTTCCATTCAGAACCTCCTCAGATAATGAAGCAGTCCATGCCCTCACGCAACATGAGCTGTACAATGTTCAGGTTTGGGATAACAAGTGGAAAGTAACATTTATTACCACACAAGTGACAGGCACTGACCATCTGCAACAAAAGAAAATCTAACCATCTGCCCTTGACATTCAACTGCATTTCCATTGCCGAATCCCCCAGCAATCAACATCCATTGATCAGAAACTTAACTGGACCAGCTACATAGATACAGTAGCTACAAAAGCAGGCCGGAGACTGGGTATTCTGAAATGAGTGACTCACGTCCTGACTTCCCAAAGCCTGTTCACCATCTACAAGGCACAAATCAGGAGTGTGATGGAATATTCTCCATTTGTCTAGATGAGTGCGGCTCCTACAACACTCGAGAAGCTCGACTCCAGGACAAAGCAGCCTGCTTATTGGCACCCCATCCACCAGCTTAAACATTCACTCATTTCACCATCAGTGCACCATGGCAGCAGTGTGTACCATCAACAAGATGCACTGCAGCAACTTGCCAAGGTTTTTTCAACAGCATCTCCCAAATCTGTGACCTCCACTACCTAGATGGACAACAACAGCAGGCACATGGGAACACCATCACCTGGAAGTTCTCCTCCAAGTCACATACCATCCTGACTTGGAAATATATCACTTTTCCTACACTGTCACTGGATCAAAATCCTGGAACACCCTCCCTAATAGCACTATGGGTGTACCTACACCACACAGACTACAATGGTTCAAGAAGGTAGCTCAGGGACAATTAGGAATGGGCAACATATGCTGGCCTTGCCAGCAACACCTACATCATATGAATGAATAATAAAAAGGACTGCATGGACTTTCTCTCTCTCTTTGTCTTGAGCCATTAGGAAGGTAGCAGTCCATGGAAAATAGTCACTACCTTTTTAAAAATAAATGCACGCACACAAGCTCGCATGTATGCTATTATTTAAATGGTAATATGGATGCTGTAGAAAGTGCCTTGCAATATGAGCAGGATATCTCCTATATCACTGCAAGTTGTATTACAGAACCATTTCCTGAGGCAATTCTTCAATATAAATGCAGCATCAGAATAGCAGAAAATTCAAATTGACTTGGAGGATACTTGCTGCCAACAGAGCATCATTATAAATTCAGCCAGCCAGAGGCCTCCCTTCATAATTAACCATGTACTTTCAAAGCTGGTCATAAAGATTGGAACTAGATCTCAAATAGTAAGATGTTATAGTAGCAGTAAGATGTGGATGGCTGCTGATCCAGGGTTCAAACTTGGACTGTGCTTCAGGATGCACTTTCTGACAGGGTTAACCAGTCTTTTAGGGTTGCCTTTCACTTTCTTGCACCATAACTATAATGAAAAAAACTGAGTTTGGCTGTGATGCTCCCACAGTCAAATAGCCACTGACATTCACAGCTCATAATAAAAAGAAGTAATTGATGTGGATTGTTTGTTCTAAAAATAGTCTGGATTTTGCAATGGGGTGCTCTTACTAACATAAGATATATCTTTTTGTTTGCTGTTAGCCCCTTCCCACCTCAGCAAGTGGTGATTGTTGATGTTGCAGGAATCAGCTGGGAATTTACCGAGCTGGTAATTAGAATACTGCAGAGCAAAATGTCCACCAGCGTGTCACTATATTACTCATATTACACTTGAGTACTGCTGTGTTGTTTTGTGTTTGTTTTTTGCATCAGGCCTGTGAAACCATACCCTGCTATGAGTCAGTGCCTTCCGGCAAATGAAGAAACATATTGGGGAAAAAGAATTGTAACATAAAATCTACATTGGAACTTTCAGGGTGCATAGCGTAGGACATCAGTAAGACTGAAAAGAGTGAAAGAAAGCTCTAGGTACAGATTAGGGAACACCAAGGTTGAATCTTAAAATACTGAAAATTGTAAGACCGAGGATGGTAAAAAAAACCTGAGAATTATTATTAAAGAATGCACAAGAACTCCAAACCATTTACTAACAATGTATTATGATAATGTTTTTGGAACCTAGAAAGATGTAAACATTTCAAGAGTTCCTCCCTAATTATGAAGATATCTAGGAGTGCCAGCTTCATTTCTCTGCTAAACAGTTTCAAGTAGTCTCTTAGTCTCTTCTCTCAAAGCTCTGAAATATTTTTTTAATACTTTTATGCACAATATAATATGTTTCAAGATAAAGATACACTTTTTCAATTCCGTTTCATCCATTCTAATGGTTAGCCATTCAGGACTTTTTTAAAAATAAACTTCAGATTTACTCCATGCACCAAAACTAGAAATTGGCTGATTACTCAATACTATACAGCAGTTTTGACAGAATTGTGGTTTTTACTAGATGATCACCAGTTTTGATAGGTCCAACAGGCAATTTGCAATTATTCTCCTTCTCTTCTTCACTGGGGATCTCCAGGCTTTAGCGAATGCCTGACACGAAATGTCTGGCTTCTAAAACCACAGCTTATAGGGTTATCCACAAGGGACTGTGGGTAAAGCAAGTAATTCGCATTCTGCTGCTACTCTGCTTTCATCACTCGACTCATATCACACCACTAGCTAAGCTCCCAGGACTTTTCATTAATCTTAATTCAGCCCCAATCTACTTCAAACTATGCCTCAGAGCCATGTTTTTTTCCTTGTTGAAGGACACTCAATCTCCCCAGATAAAGCTATATTCGTCAAATCAGCATCATGGCTTCAACTGCCTGGGAATATCGTTCCTACCTGATATACTTTTGAAAAAGACTTCCCCTTCAATCTCTCCCTGGCTCCCTTCTGCCTTGTACTTCTTGGTTGTGTTAATAAAGGCCATAAGAGCTTCATTAATTACCAGCGTTGCCACTGTTGCCATATAAATCTCTAGTCACGAAAGTGCAGGCATATTGTTGTGTGGAAAGCTGACTTGTCATTCTGCACGCTGTGTCACATGCTCATTCATCATGCTCAAGTGCTTGCTATTGAATTCCTTGTTGGCAGTGTCACTCATTTTTCAGGCCTTTTGCTAATTTATAAAAGCTTTTAAAATGCTGCTGGGAGGAGGTGCCCCTTGAACTCCGATCCTGTCACTAAATGGTTTGTGTGTTTTCAGTGCACTTGGTTCATCAGTTGCTGTTTCTCCTGTTTTCATTGAGTTCCTGAAGGATGAAGTATCATTATCTGTAGACCAATGTTGTTTATCATTTGGGTATGTTCTCTAGCATTTGAAATTGTGAACAATCTTTTTTTCATTTGTTTCTGTCTTCTAACCAGCTTCTGTTCTTTAAATTCACTCTCAAAAGACTTCAGGCTAACTACTAACCTAACAACCAGATATTCTATGCTTACTTTGTAGTAATAAATTTAAAGAGCGTGTATACATCTACCTGGCCTATGTGTCACCAAATCAATATAACTTGATAGAGAGATACAACATCCATGCAAAAAATGATCCAATCAGTTTAACTTATGAAGTAGTTTGAAAAACTATAAAACCTGCAAAATGAATTTTTAGAACTATAGACATTCTTGTGGATTTTGCATAATTTCCCCTTCTCAATGGCCTTGAATTTGTGTTGTTTCCCCACTTCTTCCCATCTATATAGCTTTTCTTCCTATCTATATCATAACAACTCTAGTTAAAACACATTAGGGTAGATATTTGTGAGTTTTGTTAAGCCAGCAGGAACCAAATGCAGGGAATGATCTCCACACCCAAAAAGGTAGGCCCAAGGCCCGGTCCATATTGGTACTCAGGCCTCATTGTATTAGGTCTGGTGAGCTGTTCTCACCTACATCATGTTCCCAGACAGCTTACCAGTGAAACTCGCTTCTACCTCCTTCCCAAAATCCACAAACAGTACTGTCCTGGCAGACCCATCATTTCAGTCTGTTCCTGCCCCACTGAACTTATTTCCTCCTATTTTGACTCTACTCTTTCTCCCCTTGTCCAGCCTCTTCACACCCACACCCATGACTCTTCTGGCACCCTACATCATCTCAACAATTTCCAGTTTCCTGGCTCTAATTGCCTCCTCTTCACTATGGACGTCCAATCTCTCTGCACCTCCATCCCCCACTAGGATGGTCTGAGGGCTCTCCACTTCTTCCTCAAACAGAGACCCAACCAGTTCCCATCCACCACCACCCTCCTCTGCCTGGCTGAACTTGTTCTCACATTGAACAACTTCTCCTTCAACTCCGCTCACTTCCTTCAAATAAAACGTGTTGCTATGGGTACCCGCATGGGTCCTAGTTATTGCTGTCTGTTTGTGGGATATGTCGAACATTCCTTGTTCCAGTCCTACTCAAGCCTCCTCCCCCAATCTTTTTCTGGTACAATTGATGACTGTATCGAAGCCACTTCCTGCTCCTGTCCCGAACTGGAAAACTTCATCAACTTTGCTTCCAATTTTCATCCTTCTCTCACCTTCACATGGTCCATCTTGAACACTTCCCTTCCCTTCCTCGACTTCTCTGTCTCCATTTCTGGGTATAGACTGTCTACTAATATTCATTATCAGCCCACTGACTCCCACAGCTACCTCAGTTGCACTGCCTCACACCCTGCATCCTGTAAAGACTCCATTCCATTCTCCCAGTTTCTCCATCTCTGACCTTTCCGCTCTGATGATGCAACCTTCCACAACAGCACTTCTGATATGTCTTCCTCTTTCCTTAACTGAGGATTCCCCCCAACTGTGGTTGACAGGGCCCTCAACCATGTCCGACCCACTTCCCGTATTTCTACTCTCACCCCTTCCCTTCCCACCCAGAACTGCGGTAGGGTTCCCCTTGTCCTCGCTTTCCACCCCACCAGCCTCCACATCCAAAGGATCATCCTCCATCATTTCTGCCATGACAAAACACACCTTCCCCTCCCCTCCTCTCCCAGCATTCCGAAGGGACCGTTCCCTCCGCCACACCCTGGTCCACTCTGCCATCACCCCGACACCTTGTCCTCTTTCCATAGCACCTTCCCATGCAATTGCAGGAAGTGTAACACCTGTCTTTTTACCTCCTCTTTCCTCATTATCCAAGGCCCCAAACATTTCTTCCAGGTGAAGCAGCAATTTACTTGTACTTCTTTCAATTTAGTATACTGTATTCGCAGCTCACAATGTGGTCTCCTCTACACTGGGGAGACCAAACGCAGATTGGGTGATGGCTTTGCGCAACTCCTCTGCTCAGTCTGCAAGCATAACCCTGAGCTTCATGTTACCTGCCATTTTAATTCTCCACCTTGTTCTCACACCCACATTTCTGTCCTCAGCCTTCTGCAGTCTTTCAGTGAAGCTCAAAGCAAGCTCAAGGAACAGCACCTCATCTTCCAATTAGTCGCTTTGCAGCCTTCTGGACTCAACATTGAGTTCAACAATTTCAGAGTATGACTCCCATTTTAATTATTTTTTTACCATCTGCTTAAACTTGTTTTACATGTTTTTGCTTTCTGACAGTGCTGTTCATTATTCTACCATTAACACTCTCTCTTGACAAATGCTTTGTCTTTTATCACAACTATTACCACTCCCTTTGTCTTTTTTTCCACGTCACCTTTGTCATTTCATCTCTCCCACCTTCCACCCTCTCACAGACCTTCCCTTTTGTTCTTCTTCCCGCCCCCGCCCACCCCCTTTCAGTTGCTCAAAACCTATTACATGTCTAACCTTTGCCAGTTCTGATGAAAGGTCATCGACCTGTTTCTCTCTCCAAAGATGCTGCCAGACCTGCTGAGTGCTCCCAGCACTTTCTGTTTTTGTTTCTACCACCTACCACCTACCACTCCACTCCTGATCTTATGATGGAGACAAAGTAATTGATGAGGCAGCTGAAGATGGTTGTGCCAAGGGCACTTTTCCTGAGGAATTCCTACAGCAATGTCCTGGGGCTGCAGTAATTGGCCTCCAACAGCCACAAACACCTCCTTTGTGACAGATAAGTCTTTAACCAATGGAGGGTTTTCTCTTTGTATTTCAAGACTTGCGTGACAGGAAAACAACTGTTTTCAGCTGAAAAAGATCATTTTGCTCAACTGTTGGACAAAGAGCAAGAAGTCTTTATACAGGTTGTGGAAGGTAAACTGAGTTTGTGTGTAATTCTTGAAAAACTAAGCTAAGTGTCAGCTTAAAATCAGTTATCAGCAATGGTCAACTTATCAGGTAAAGTAAATAAACGAGTGCGATAGTTGAAGCCCCCTGGCTGTTTACTCTCTCATTACACTGCTGAGATAGTCCTTTTATTGCTTCATCTGTTTATTTTCCCTGTCAATGTTTATAACTTGGCACTTTGCTAGTATAGCATAAATGTCAAAAGAAATGAGTTTCTTCTGTAACTATTTTTAAAGTATGGGTACGATTTTTAAAAATCTCTGCAAACTCAATTCCATGTCAAGCTGTAACGCCTGTTTTTGTGGATTGGTAGTTAAAGCTATGGAAGAAATTTTTAGTTTTCATTTGTTCACATATGTTGCACCAAATGTAATATATCCAAGCTTGCTGACAATACAAATCTAGGTGGGCAAATAAAATATGAGAAGGGTGCAAAGAGGTTGTAAGGGATGTAGACTGGTTAATTGAGTGGGCAAGAAGGTGGCAGATTGAATATAATGTGGGGAAATGTGAAATTAGCCACTTTGGTAGGAAGAACAGAAAAGGAGAATATATTTTAAAAGGTGAAAGTCTAACAAATGTTGGTATTCAGAGCGATTTGAGTGTCCTTGTTGTTATGAAAGTGCTATTTTTTTAAGGATTTGTATTTTAGAATCATGGACATTGGTTATTTGGGAAAACTGAAAAGACTCCATGGATGTTTTTTTTACAAAGGTCACTGAGAAGTCTTGTTTGAAAACAAACCTTTACTGGATATCACATGCCTTAAGCTCAATAAACAACAGAAACCTTGGTGACTTGGGGGAGATATTTACAGAGAAGTGACATGTTACGATTTATGAGGGGCAGGAGTGAATTTCACATCTGTGATGCTGTTTTGGTTCTGCTGGGGCGTGGACTGTTATTGAAAGTAGTTGGAGATCAACCTGCCAAGAGGGAAACACTCAGCTCATCTTTTTCCTCCTGTCTCTGTGAAACCCTACAAAGATCCAGTGTATGGGAGCCAAAACCCCTGATTTTACATTTCTCCTGAGAAGCTGGAAAAACCTGCCAAATTAATTCTTGACACCGCCTGAAAAGAACTGCTCCAGAAAAGATCCCAGTGACCCGTCTCCGTGTTCTCAGACACCAGACTGTATGCTATTTTGGGACACAACATATCTCATCCATTTTCTTCAAGAATTAACAAATACTTGGCCAAAGTATTCTTTGTCTGTTTTTTGTAAAAGAGCCCTGCAGAGAAAATTCCTTTTTTTCTCTCTCTTTAACCAGAGTGTGCGAGAGTGTGTGTGCATGGGATATTTAAAATGAGAACTTTCATATTTCAATCTGTGTGTTAATGCTTTGCTTTGTTACTGGATAAGTCTTGTTTTATAATAAATTGATTGTTTTCTTGTTTATTAAAGAACACCTGTTGGTGTGTTTTATTCTGGAATAAAGGGTAGCGGTTATGATTAATCATATCGGAACTGGAAAAACATTTAAATATATGTTGTGACCTGTGGAGAAGTGGAACTAGAAGACAGTGCACACCTCCCTCTTCGGTCATAACATTGTACATGAATCACAGAAAGTTAATATGCAGGTAAAGCAAGCAATCAGGAAAGCAAATGGTATGCTAGTCTTTATTACAAGTGAGTTGGAGTACAAGAGTTAGGCGATCTACAGAGCATTTCTGGGACCACACCTGTTGTACTATATACAGTGTTGGTCTCCTTACCAGAGGAAGGATATACTTGCCTTAGAATGAGTGCAATGAAGGTTCATTAGATTGATTCCTGGGATAAGAGGGCTGTCATAATGATGTCCTATACTATCTGAAGTTTAGAAGAATAAGAGGTGATCTCACTGAAACCTATAAGATGCTGAGAGGGCTTGACAAGGTCGATGTAAAGAGGTTGTTTCCCCTGGCTGGAGAGTCTAGAACAAGGGGGCACAGTCTCATGATAAGGGGCCAACCTTTTCTGACTGAGATAATGAGAAATTTCATTTCATCTTAGTTTGTTCAGTTTGCTTACCCACTGTTTTTTTTCATGTTTGCACTTGCTGCTGTTCAATATTCAGTCCGTTAACACCTTTTCTGTACTAAAGCTTTGTCTTTCAACACACCATTAACATATTGTTTGCCTTTGCTCCATGACCTCTTGGTCAGCTATGTGGCCTTGTCCAATCTACACCTTCTCCTTTGTTACCTCTTGCCCCACCCCCACCTCACTTGCTTATAACCTGTGACATTTTTAATATTTGTCAGTTCCGAAGAAGGGTCACTGACCCGAAACGTTAACTCTGCTTCTCTTTCCACAGATGCTGCCAGACCTGCTGAGTGGTTCCAGCATTTCTTGTTTTTATTTTATATAATAAGAAATTTCTTCACTCAAAGGGTTGTAAATCTTTGCAATTCTCTACCCCAGAGGATTGTGGATGCTTAGTCAATGAGTATAATCAAGACTGAGGTTTTTCAACACTAAGAGAATCAAAGGATGTGGGGATTGTGTAGGAAAGTGGAGCTGAGGTAGATTAGCCATGATCTTATTAAATGGCGGATCAGGCTTGAGGGGCTGTGTGGCATACCTCTGCTCCTATTTCTTATGTTCTTAAGTTTTATGCACTTGCTCATCTAGAGTTTACAACTGATTTTCCACAGATCTTTGTATGCACAACCTGGGTAGAAGACTAAAAACGTTAAGGAATGTAAATATATAGGGTGTGAACATTAGGATCAGTAGTGCCCATTATTTGAGTTCTAGAGGTGCCATTTGTGGGGCCAGAATGGCATCCACTATGTGCAGGCACTTTTCTGCAGAGAATCATGTGGATGCCACCTTGGTAAAGGACAAACAAAAGATGTCCTTTACCCATGTCTGAAGCAGGAGTTATCCAAATAAGGGGTCTCGCATTTGTTTCTGATCCCTGGTTTGGCCTGAAACATCAGTGCCACTGATTGCCTCTGGGAAACCAGCGCAAATGCCACGTAAATAAAAAAAAAGTACTTGTCATTGTATCTACTGCTCCCAGTCCCGCAATCACTGATATCACTCCCAACTCCAACCTCTAGGCCCTCCTGATCTCCTCCCGACCCTGCACTCCTAGCACCCCTCCGACAGCACTCCCAACTCACAGGACAATACTCTTAAGAACTGTGATCTTCCTGCCCGATCTCTCACTGAACCCTGATCACAGACTCCAAGGCCCACGCATTGCTCCTCCAAATGTCTGCGATCCACCCCAATCATTTACCTGGGAATTGGAGCATGAACCTGTGCAGGCTCCTACCACAGTGCCATATACATTATGATGAGGTCTTATATCCAGGGCTCCTCAGACATCACCATTTGAGCATGGCCTGTTAACACTGTGCAGGTAAGGCGTCCAAAAAATCGATGCACCCTCATTTGTAATCCAGTGTTTATAGAAGATAACTACTCATTTATATTTATACAGTGACTTTTCTGATTGTTACAGAATTATAAATAAAGTGAATGTTTCAGCTCTGATGACCCTTCATCTGACAGAAGTGTCATAAGACCTGAAGTGCTCGGACTTTTCCTTTCTCCAGAGATGTTGCCTCATCTGCTGAATGTGTCCAGCATTTTCTATTTTCATTCCAGCATCTGCAGTATTTTGCTTTTTTCTTTTAATAGAGAATAACAATGGATTAAACAGAGCCATCATGCTCCCTTCATATTTTCAGGTATTTCTATCAGCAGCTGGTGCAGCTTTAGTAACAGTCCTGTAATGCAACAAAGGTCAATACCACTGCCAAATTAGCTGAGAACCTCCTCAAGGAGTGGCACTATACAGCTCTTCCCAAGACATCAAGGTCACTGCTGTCAGCTGCACCTTTCTCCCTTTCTGGTCTGTAGTGACCCTTCCTGTCTCACTGAGAAAAAGTCTGGAGATAAGGAAGCTTTTGAAAGCTCTGTCGAATGTAACTGGGGCACATCCCACTGCACCTGCAGCAACAGCATAATGTAGAATCAAGGATTTGGCAACCTAAGAGGAATATTAGATGAACAAATTAACAGAATGGCATCTGCACAGGTGAGAATTGGGGCCATTCATTTGAATCTGATTTATATACTGCAGTGACTTGGAAAATAAAGAATTCATTTATACCACCCTGTGTGGCTCTTCCAGGGCCACTTTGTCTCTCCAGGAACAGCTTTGTTCACAGCAATTTTTCCTGATATCAGTCTTGCTGGAGCTACATTGGAATGTTCATTTGGCCTTGCCCCATCATCCCTTTTGCCATTGCATCTCTCCTGCCTGCTGCAAAATCACAGATCAGCCCTTTGGTTCTTTCCTCCCGTCCCTCCTTTCCCTGCCTCTGTACTTGGTTAAAACCTGTTGCAGCTTTAACCTTTTTCCAGTTCGGATGAAATGTCATTAACCTGAAATGTTGTGCTGAATTTTAACCTGCCATGATGGGTGGTTGTGAGGGAGGTTAAAGCAGCAAAAATTGCCCATGTGGCAGGAACCCACCAACTTCTGCATTTAACTTGTGAGTGTTTGTTAGCACATGGGAAATCCCAGTGGATCAAGTGGTTGTGCCACTAACATATGTTAAAAGGTAATTGATTGCATCTTTGACCTTGGCTTTATCTACCAGCAGCAAGTTTCCCAGGCTGTATGCAACTCACCCGGTTGGACAAGGTGAGACGATAGTGGGAACTGACAGAGCTGTGAAATTAACAGGCTGGGAGGCCTTTAAATACTGAAATCTGACAGCTGCTTCTTTGCCTAGGTGAAAGGCTCTTGCTCACAGGACTTATTCTGAGAGTGTGCTTTCATTGCTTTGGAGCTAATTTCCAAGACTTTGGAGTCATTTATGCTACCTTGGACTTTTTTGGCTTTGATTTCCACTTCCCAGCTGTCAGCCTTCTCAGCAGCATGAGAGCTACTTATGCAGCTCTACCATGGACCTCTGATTAGGAACAAGAGGAGCAGCACAAGCAGCAGGAGCAGCACCAGCAGGAGCAGCACCAGCAGCAGGAGCAGCACCAACAGGAGCAGCAGTAACAGCCTTCTCCTCAACTAGCTGTCATTCTACAGGACATAGAGCTCCAGCTCGCTGGAAGCAATGGTATACAGTCAGAGGATGAGATTTCTGGACATGATTGAGTAGCAGTCCCTCAGGCACCTCAGACTTTCATGTCAGGTCATTGCTGACAACTGTAGCCTCCTGGAAGAAGACATCCTGCTAAATGAATCAGGTGGGCACGCATTTCCAATGGCAGTCAAAGTCACCTCAGCCCTGACTTTCTTTGCCTCCTGCTACTTCCACGGATCTGCTGGTAAAATCTGCAGGATTTTG
Organism: Heterodontus francisci; assembly: GCF_036365525.1. Taxonomy (NCBI): domain Eukaryota; kingdom Metazoa; phylum Chordata; class Chondrichthyes; order Heterodontiformes; family Heterodontidae; genus Heterodontus; species Heterodontus francisci. The sequence goes on along the minus strand of NC_090379.1, from coordinate 50,405,452 downwards.
CAATCTGCTGTGCAAAAGTCCATCACCCAGGTGACCGATACCATGTTTGCCAGGGCTGCCACTTCCATCCACTTCGCAACTGATGAGGCCAGTCGGAACGAGAGGGTCCTCGGACTTGCTGCTCTGGCTGGATTCTCACAGGGACAGGGTGTCATAGATTGCACACATGTGACAATCAAGGTGCCCTCAGATTAAGCAGCAATATTCATCAATCGAAGGAGATTCCACTGCATTAATGTTCAACTGGTAAATGATCACCAAAAGATTATCATGCATGTCTGTGCAAGATACCCAGAAAACTGCCATAATGCCTGAAGCTGCAAACTTAACTGCCAGGGATTCCCAGGATGGACTCATTCAGGCACACTTCAGCTGATCTGAGACACTGCAGCCATCTAGCACGCTAATGCTGAATCCACTATGCCCACCCATAGCCCCCAGCACAAAGCATTCCCACAAACGATAATCCATCCCTCTCACTGACATCTACTGCTCATCTTCTATTCTTGAGATGAAGGTGTAGTGGTAATGTCACTGGACTGCTAATCCATAGCTAATGCTCTGAGAACATGGGTTCAAACCCCACTTGGGTAGCTGGTGGAGTTTAAATTCAATTAATGAAAATCTGGAATTGAAAACTAGTCTCAGTAATAGTGCCATGATATTATCATTGTTGTAAAAATCTGTCTGGTTCACCAATGTCCTTTAAGAAAGGAAATGTGCTGTTGTTGTCTGGTCTGCATGTGACTCTAGACCCACAACAATGTGGTTGACTATTGACTGCCCTCTGAAATGGCATTGCAAGACACTCAGTTGTCAAGGACAATTATGGAAGGGCAATAAATGTTAGCCTTGCCAGCAATGCTTGCATCCCATGAAAGAATAAAGCAAAATTCCTCAAAGCTGATTGGTACCTGGCAGGTGCCAGGCAACAATGGGAATGACTGGACAATTGAACTTTGAAATAAAGTTAATGGTACATAGGCATGGACAATTTAATGAGCTTTTAAACATCCATGTGATTTCCTTTTGAAATTACAAAGTTTTTCTCTTTCTTTTCCTACTACTCCTATGTGGTGCTACCCCATTGGTTCAGCAGAGCTAGAGGGAGGCTGCTTCTTCCCCTGTCCTGATAGCTGAGATGCTCGTAGCCAATGTCCTCTGGCACCTGGAGCCTGTGAGGGCCCCACCAAAGACTGCCCCATCTGCACCTGTGCAGGGACAGACTTGGTCATTGGGGCAGGAGTCAGCGTGAGGGTCTCTGACTGAGGGGGATCAGTAGGGGAGGAATGAGAGTGTTTTGAGCAGAGTCCCCACTTCCATGTCTCCTTTTTCTATCTTCTCTTTCATAGCACACCTGTACCTCTCTGCTAGCCAAGAATTGGACAGTACTTTGCTGCACCAGTGAGCTGCTGAACGGCCCAGGCAATCCTTTCCTTCATCCTATTTAAGCTGGCAGATTGAGTGTACAGACCATTGGTGAGAGCTAGCATGCACTTGGTTACTTGCTGTATCTGATGCTCCATGAAGTCTTTCCATGGAGGTGGACATCAGCGCAAAGGCCTGAGACATCACGATGGAGATGGACACCTCCAATCTCTCCCCAGTGGTGTGCAGTGCCTCTAGAAATGCTGACAGAACTTCACACATTTTCTGCTGCTGCTCCAGAATAATCCTGTTCATTGATGACCCCCAAGGCTCAGCATCTGTATCCTGATGAGCAGAACTTGGAATACCCTGCAGCCTCCAATAGGGACTCTCTATTGCTGTCTCTGTCTAACATCTGCTCCTGCTCACTTGTGATGTGTGCCTCATCATGTGACCACCCAAATACTTACCTTGTAGGCCGCATTGAGGTACATGTGTCTGAGCCGGTGGAGGGTGCACGAGTCGTATGATGGTTCTTCCTCAGAGTTCGCGACCTCTTCTCAGGAGTTGTCATCCTCCTCCAGCTCCTGAGATGTCACTTGAAGGACCTGTGGGAGATTAAAGACATGAATTAGAACTGACAAGGGAAAAGGGTTCAAAGTCATCATTGTGTAGATGATCATATTTCAGTTAGTGGTGACAGAAAATCAACATGAATTATTGTTCTGTGCCATGTGGCTGTGTGATATCCAATTCTGTCACCAGGTATCTAGGAGACCCTCATCCCTCCATCTCCAATGGCCATGCACTCCACTCTGCTAATCTCCATGGCCGCCTCCTTCACAGAGATCAGGTGCCGATTACTGGAGGACAAGCCCCAATTCTCTGTCTCTCCCTGGAGTTCTGTGTTCTCTTCTCCTGCAAGGAGAGAAAGAAGAGAATTACGAGCGTGAGAATTGGAATGTTTTGAAAGGATGGATGGACAACATTTGTAGAGGGTGACTGAGAGGTGGCTGTGAGATGGCAATAAAATGAAGGTGACTGTCAGTGGTGGCTGTTCACATGGAGATGTGAGGAGATGCCTCAAGAAAGAGGACTGGGTGAAGCTCTAAGGTGTGTTAGTCTGAGGTGCACTGTGCAGGAGAATGTTGGGGAAGTCAGAGTGTGGGGGTTGGCACTTGCATGTGGCACGCCACTCACCTTTCCTGCCCTAATGAGGTAATTGAACCTCTTTTGGCACTGCATCCATGAGTGAGGGACCACACTCATGGCTGCTGACCTCCCGAGCCAATTCCAGCCACACCTGCCTGCTTCAGAGGCCGGCTTCTTTCTCCTGTTTGCTGAGAAGAGTATTTCTATGCAGGCACTCAAAGCTCACATCATGACCTCCAAGAATGCCTCAGAGAAACGAGAGCTGTGGGAGGGCAGGGGCTGCCTTCCGATGTTCAGACTTTATCATTGCACTTGTTTTCTCTATCCTGCCAGCTCTATAATGAATCCATTAAAATAGAGAGCCTTTAATAATCAGCATCACGCCCGCCCGCTCCGATTTGTCAGGAACTTCCATAGTGGGATGCTACTGCCGTGGCTGAGTTAAAGAACCACAATAAAGCCCACTCCACTAACTTTTGGGTTCTGACCCAATACCTGCCTACCCCTGCGAGCGGGTCTAAAGGTTACAATTCAGCTCCTTGTCTCTGCATTCCTTGTTACTGCTATCAAGTTCTCTTTCATAGTCTGCCTCACTAGATACAATTACCTACAATTTGTTATCGTGGTATAACGGCCTGCTACCCGACCCGAATCTGACGGGACCCGACGACATGTGTCGGGTTCGGGTCGGGTCAGGTCAGGTTGCACTTACGGGTCCGGCATTCGGGCTCGGGTCGGGTTGGGCCGGATCGGACATGCTCTATCACCACCTCAGGTAAGTGGCTTTAATGTTAATTTACTTTTTGGACTTTAAAGGTGGTTTTGTTACAGTTATTTTAAGCTTGTGCAGGTAAGGAACAAAGTGAAAAATGGAAGATAAGTTAACTGATGGTTGGGTCGGGTTCGGGAAAAATGGAAAGACTCGGGCCGGCTCGGATGGGGTTCTGTCGGGCTCGGGTCGGGTCTCATTTGCAGACCCGAGCAGGCCTTTATGTATGGTATGTCTCAGTAGCTGTGGTTGTTGTCACACTCTCACTCTGTTTCTCTAGTTGCTACTAACAAGCTCCATTTTGTCATCTGCCTCTCTAGTCACCATTGCTATTACACTGTCCTTTGTGCAGCGTCTCTGGCTCTGGTTGTTAGAAAGTTCTTTTTCATGATTTTGCTCTCGACATGCCGTTGCTAAAAGCACTCTTTTATGACCCGTTTCTGTATCACCAACTGTGGTTGTATGAAGATCTCATTTGTTGCCTTTTCCCTCTTTTGTGTGTCTCAGTTCTCCATCTCATTCTGGTCTGTCTGCTCACGCTGGTGAAAGTGGCCCCATTACACATGATTTCTGGGCACAAAATAAGTGTTGGGAGGACCAATTTCCGGACGTGATCTCCCAGGCCTGACCTCCCCGGAATTGTGCTCCCACACCACCCAACTAGCGCCCTCTCCCCCAAACATCACCCCAGACTTACCTGTGGACCAGCTCCGTGTCAAAGCCAGATGATTTTGGGATGCCCGATTAGCACCTGGAGCTCGCCGGTATGAAGATGAGGCCTTAGGCTTAATTTCCACAAGTTTTAGGACTTTATCTACAGGACCAATTTTCCTGCCCATTTATCCTCAGCTTTGCTCTCTGGGCTATTCTGTGTTTATCTCTTGGAAAGACCAAGGGGCCAGATTTTATTCAAGCGCTGGGGGTCCTGGCAGCAGGCTGGAAGGCAGGGGAGACCCCGCCTAGGCCCCCCTTCGGACCCCTTTTGCTCGATCAAAGCAGGCAGCCAATTAACTGCCTGTTGTCAGGGATGCCGTCACTTTAAAGGACGAGATCCCGCCCCCAGAGCTGCCAGCCAATCGGAGTGGTGGCTACTGCTGGTACTGCAGGAGGCTGTGCAGTACTGAAGAATGGAGGAGACCCCTGGACAGATAAGTGGGGTCAGGGTCGCCTGGGCCAGTCAAGCAGATCCCGGCAATGGGGTTGGGGGCAGGTGGAGAGGGTGTGCATGAGGCTGGGGGTGTGGTGGTGGTGGGGGCAATCTTAAATCTGAACAAAGGAAATTATGAAAGTATGAGGGGCAAGTTGGCTATGGTGGATTAGGAAAATACACTAAAAGATTTGACAGTAGACAGGCAATGGCTATTATTTAAAGAAGTATTACATGGTCTTCAACAAAAATAAATTCCTCTAGGACACAAAAACCCAACAGAAAAGATGAATCAAACGTGGCTAATAAAAGAAGTTAAAGATTGCATTAGATCAAAGGAAGTGGCTTATAGGGTTGCCAGAAAAAGTAGTAAACCTGAGGATTGGGAGCAATTTAGAATCCAGCAAAGGATGAACAGGGAACTGATAAAGAAAGGGAAAAGAGAATAGCTAGCGAGAAATTTAAAGGCGGACTGTAAAAGCTTCTTTAGGTATGTGAAAAGGAAAAGTTTAGCAAGGACAGGTGTGAGGCCATTACAGGTGGAGACAGGAGAATTTATAATGGAGAATAGGGAAATGGAGGAGAAACTAAACAATTACTTTGTCTCTGTCTTCATGGAGGAAGATACGGAAAATCTCCCAGAAATACTAGATGTCTGGATATGTGCCTCAAGTAATCTGCAGGGCGATGGACCAAATGCTGGAAGGTGGGATCAGAATGGGTGGAACATTTTTTGGCTGTCACGGACATGATGGGCCAAGTGGCCTCTTTCTGTGCCGTAAACTTTCTATGATTTCTTTCTATGATTTCTAGTAGGGAACCAAGGGAGTAGTAAAAATGAGGAACTGAAAGAACTTAATATTAATAAAGAGGTAGTATTTGAAAATTAACTGGATTGAAGTTTGATAAATCCCCTGGTCCAGATGGGCTACATCCCAGAGTGTTGAAGGAGGTCGCTATGGAGATAATGGATACATTAGTGGTTATCTTTCAAAATTCTATAGATTCTGGAAAGGTTCCTGCAAGCTGGAAAGTAGCAAATGTAACCCCACTATTTAAGAAAGAAGAGAGAGAGAAAACGGAGAACTACAGACCTGGTAGTTTGACGCCAGTAGTAGGGAAAATGTTAGAATCTATTAAAAAGGATGTGATAACTAGACACTTAGAAAATAATGATATGATTGGGCAGAGTCAACATGGATTGATGAAAGGGAAATGAAGTTTGACAAATCTGGTGGAGTTTTTTGAAGATGTTACTTGTAGCATAGATAAAGGAGAACCAGTGGATGTGGTGTATTTGGATTTTCAGAAGGCTTTTAATAAGGTCCCGCATAGGAGCACATGGGATTGGGGGTGAGATACTAAATGTAAACAAGAATTAGTTAACAGACAGAAAACAGAGTAGGAATAAGAGGGTCATTCTCAGGAAGGCAGGCTGTTATTAGTGGAGTACCACAAGGATCAGTGCTGAGCAACACTATTCACAATCTATATAAATGATTTGGATGTGTGGACCAAATGTAATATTTCCAAGTTTGTTGATGACTCAAAACTAGGAGGGAGTGTAAGTTGTGAGAAGGATGCAAGGAGGCTGCATGGGGACTTGAACAGGCTAACTGATTGGGCAAGAACATGGCAGAGGGAATATAAGATGAATAAGTATGAAATTATCCACTTTGGTAGAAAAAACAGGAAGACAGTGTATTTCTTAAATGGTGAGAGGTTGGGAAGTGTTGATGGCCAAAGGGGCATGTGTGTCCTTGTTTATGAGTCGGCAAGCAATCAAGAAGGTAAGTGGTACGTTGACCTTCATTGCAAGGGATTTTGAGTACAGGAGTAAAGAAGTCTTGCTGCAATTGTATAGAGCCTTGGTGAGACTGCATACGAGAGTACATATGAACATACGAATTAGGAGCAGGAGTAAGCCACTTGGTCCCTCGAGCCTGCTCCACCATTCATAAGTTCATGGCTGAACTGATTACTCCACATTACCAACTACCCCCGATAACTAAAAATCAGCTACTAAGATCAATATCACCAAAAGGGTGTCACGTATGCATACCACAGCAAAAAGACAAGAGAATGTAGCCAACGTAGAGGCAGATGACCCTGAATGTACTTTAAGAAAAAAAAAAGGGGCGGCACAGTGGCGCAGTGGTTAGCACTGCAGCCTCACAGCTCCAGCGACCCAGGTTCAATTCTGGGTACTGCCTGTGTGGAGTTTGCAAGTTCTCCCTGTGTCTGCGTGGGTTTTCTCCGGGTGCTCCAGTTTCCTCCCACAAGCCAAAAGACTTGCAGGTTGATAGGTAAATTGGCCATTATAAATTGCCCCTAGTATAGGTAGGTGGTTATGAAATACAGGGACAGGTGGGGATGTGATAGGGAACATGGGATTAGTGTAGGATTAGTATAAATGGGTGGTTGATGGTCGGCACAGACTCGGTGGGCCCTTCGGCTGTTTCAGTGCTGTATCTCTAAACTAAACTCTAAACTAAACTAAACTAAACCTTCCGCCCCCTTGCTTATCAAGAATCTATCTATCTCTGCCTTAAACATATTCAAAGACTCTGCTTCCACCACCTTTTGAGAAAGAGAGTTCCAAAGACTCACGACACTGAGAGAAAAAATTTCTCCTCATCTCTGTCTTAAATGACCCCTTATTTTAAAACAGTGACCCTTGGTTCTAGATCCTCCCACAAGGGGAAACATCCTTTCCACATCCACCCTGTCAAGACCCCTCAGGATCTTATATGTTTCAATCATGTCGCCTCTTACTCTTCTAAATTCCAAGGGATAGAAGCCTAGCCTGTCCAATCTTTCCTCATAAGATAGCCCGCCCATTCCAGGTATCAGTCTAGCAAACCTTCTCTGAACTGCTTCCAACACATTTACATCCTTCCTTAAATAAGGAGACCAATACTGTACACAGTACTCCAGATGTGGTCCCACCAATGCTCTGTATAGCTGACGCATAACCTCCCTACCTTTGTATTCAATTCCCCTTGCGATAAACCAGAACATTCTATTAGCTTTCCTAATTACTTGCTGTACCTGTATACTAACCTTTTGCGATTCATGCACTAGGACACCCAGATCCCTCTGCATCTCAGAGCTCCACAATCTCCCACCATTTAGATAACAGGCTTCTTTGTTATCCTTCCTGCCAAACTGGACAACTTTGCATTTTCCCACATTATACTCCATCTGCCAGATTTTTGCCCACACTTAACCTATCTATATCCCTTTGTAGCCTCCTTTCACAACTTATTTTCCTACGTATCTTTGTGTCATCAGCAAATTTAGCAACCATACCTTCATTCCCTTCATCTAAGTCATTTATATAAATTGTAAAAAATTGAGGCCCCAGCACAGATCCCTGCAGCACACCACTCATTACATCTTGCCAACCAGAAAATGACCCATTTATGCTTACTCTCTGTTTCCAGTTAGCTAGGCAATCTGTGTATTGTGTACAGTTTTGGTCTCCTCATCTAAGGAAGAATGTAACTTGCTATAGAGGGAGTGCAATGGAGGTCCACCAGACTAATCCCTGGGATGGGGGGATTGTCTTATGAAGAGAGATTGAGGAGTCTGGGCCTGAAATCTCTACAGTTTCGATGAATGAGAGGCGATCTCATTGAAATTTACAAACTTTTTACAGGGCATGACAGTGTGGATGTAGATAGGATGTTTCCCCTGACTGGTGAGTCTAGAACTGGGGGACATAGTCTCAGAATAAGGGGTAGGCCATCTAAGACTAAGATGAGGAGGAATTTCTTCACTCAGAGGGTGGTGAATCTGTGGAATTCTCTACCCCAGAGGGCTGTGGAAGCTCAATCATTCAGCAAGTACAAGACAGAAATCGATAGATACCTGGATATTAATGACATCAAGGGAGATGGGGATAGTGTGGGAAAGTGGCGTTGAGGTAAATGATCAGCCATGATCTAATGAAATGGTGGAGCAGCCTCGATGGGCTGAATGGCTCCTATGTTTCCATGGTCCTTTGTTCCTCTATTCCTAGAGGGGCAGCTGTCACTGCTTGGGGGGGCTCTCTGTGGTCCCTGGATTGCCCCCAAAGGAGGAACCCCCACCCCGATCCTGCTAGGAGGCTTTAATTGGCAGCAGACCCCTCCGTACTCCTTAAAATTGGAGTGGAGGTGGAAAGAAGCCTTTAAGTGGCCATTAATTGGCCACTTATGGGCCTTAATTGGTCTGGGGCAGGAAGGCTGTCCTCGGTCTTTCCTGCCCCGGACAAAATGACAGGGGGCCTGGGAAATTTTGGGAATGCCACCCCTTGACATTTTGTTTGCTCCCTGCCTCCATTTCCCTCTCCAGGGGCAGGATAAAATCCTGCCCAAGGTCATGCAGCTGCACAGCAGAAACCATTTTAAACAACTGAATCTAAGGATCTCAGAATGTTGTCAAGTGTGTCCAGGCTGCACGATATGCAATTGAAACAAGTAGGGCGGGATTTTCCCTCCAGAGATGCGATACGGAGGTCGAGACTGTTTCCAAGTTTCAAACTCACCCCTGCTGGGCGGAAACAGTCACTCATTGAGATTTTCACAAGGGGTAAATTGGCATGGAAACAGGTTCTCCACCCAATTAAAGGCAGTGGAGGGACAATCAGAGGCCCTTCAAGCTTGAGAGGAGAAGCAGGCTGTAATAGAAGGTAGGTAAAAGACAGGGTGCTTCTTCATGGAGATGCTCTCTCTACAACTTTTTTAAATCTTCAATTAAAAATCCCACTGTGGTGGGATGGCAGCAGAAACCCCCTCACAGGGCAATCTGTGGCTGATCTTGAACCCTGGCAGGCAGAGGGAGCCTCTAGGCCTGCCTGGAGTGCTGGCCACCCCCACTCCAGCCTGCAGCTGGGTGCCTACCTCCAGGACCTAAACTGGCTCCCACAAATTCCAGTTGGCCTCCTTTAATTGGGCTCAATTAGGCCTGCCCGCTCCGATCCTGCTTCTGCAAAAATGGCCCAGAGGTGGGATGGAGCCAGGGAACCGGCACACTGGCTGGCAGGGCTGAAAATCCAGCCCATAAAGTCTTTTTTGAATTTTCGTTATCATTAACCTGCTTTCAGTATCTATGTTATAAATAAAATACAGGGCATGTTGCATAAAATAAAGGTCCAAAGAGCTGAAATTATATATAGAGGGAATTATGGATTATTTGAGATTTACTATTTTTAATGTACCTTTTACTCAACTTAATTTTGTTGCTAAAATTAACAAAGACAGGAATTTTAGTCCTTAAAAAACTCCGAAGTTGAAATGTCACTAAGCTATATGATACACCATCTTTTTATTTTTGAACGACACAACTCCAGTCTGGATTTTGCTCTATTTCTATTTCTGGCTGTTTGCTATTTTGTGCACCTGCTGACAACTATCATTTCTCAGCACTTAAATATCTGTGTAGCAGACCTTGAATGGTGTGCATGCCATTATTGTGACTACTATTGACAGTGTTAGATGCTGAATTATAAGAAGAATAGGCTGCATTTGTTTTGTAAATTTTAAATAACGGGCACAACATTGGGCTGCTTAGCACTATTGGTGCCAGTGCTACAGAAGTCCAGAGGCAGGAAAACGGAGCTGCCCGGACTTCAGGCTGCTTCTGGCCCAGTCCGGCCTGGCCCTCGCAGCCCTTTCAGCACCCCATTCTGGGAAGGGCTCTAGCGTGGGTATGGCATGCATATGCTAGAAGCAGCAAGACTGGTGCTATCGTAATGGCAAACAGCCGTTCCAGCTGATTTGATGTTAGTTTCAGGAAATTTGTCTGTGCATGTCCAAATAATGCCTATGCTGATCACTCCCAGCTGATCAGGCGTTCAGCAGGTCCAGGGGTACCCATCACCCCACACTCCCAACCCCCGAACAATGCCATTTAAAGGGCCAGGCACAAACTTGCTGGTGAGGTACATTTGACATACTTCTGCTTAGGCTGAGTTTGCAGAAGTTATGCTGTATTTTAAGAGACCTTTTGAAGAGCTGTTGCTTAAAATCAGGAGGACACAGGGTTTGGTGGCCAAGGTATAGAGACTGTGGTTGCAATGCCTCTTGGTCTGTAACACGGCCATGCAATGGAGCAGACGCTGCTGAGAGGAGAAGCTCTGTGAAGAAGGAGGAGGAGGCCTCTCCACAGAAGGCCCTACCCAGAGGAGCTTTTCAGGATCACTTCTTGCCCCATCTGACCCAGGAGCACTGCCTGAGGCAACTCAGTTTCAACAAGGGGCTTGTAACTGAACTGTGCCACCTCCTACAACCTGACCTGGAGCCTCATACCAGGGAAAAGATGGTCCTACCAGTGGCAGTCAAGGTCACAGTGGCATTGAACTTTTTCACTTCCAAGTCCTTCAAGGTGGGAGCAGGAAACATCTTGAACATTTCCCGGTACAACATCCATCGGAGCATCTGGGACGTCTTGAAGGTCATCTACTCCAGATGAAGACAACACATTGTCTTCTCCCTCAACAGGGACAAGCAGGATGAAAGGCTATGTGGCTTTGCCAGAATAGTGGGATTCCCAAAGGTGCAGAGTGCCAGCAACTGCACACACATGACTTTGCAGGTCCCCCATGAAATTGAGGAGAGCTCCAGGAACCGCATGGGCTACCATTCTAAAAACATGATAGAATGTCGGTGAATGCCTGCTATCCTGGCAGCAGCCACAATGTATTCATCATGTGCCAGTCAACCGTGCCCACCATCTTTGGTCGTCCACGGAGAACCAGAGGCTGGCTGCTCAGGGATAAAGGCTCCCCGGTGTACATATGGCTAATGATCCCTCTCTGCCACCCGTTGACAGCGGCTGTATAATGAGAGGCACCGAGCCACAAGAAACATCACGGAGCAGACAATCAACCTCCTCCAGCATCGGTTCCGCTGCCTTGATTGCTCAGGGGAAGTCCTCCATTACACACCAGAACAAGTCTCAACATTCGTGGTGGCCTGTTACGTCCTCCATAACATTGCTATCATGAGGGTGAAGCTACTGCCTCCAGGAGAAGGAAGAAGAAGAGGAGGAGGAAAATGTAAGCAGGGGTGGGGTGGGGGGGGTGCAAAGAGGGTGAATGCATCCGGGACCCCTTCACTCCAGACGGGCTGTTAGAGAGCACATTCTCAGACTCTATTTTCAATGAAACTGCTACCCATTCATCACCATGGATCCATCAGTCCCCACCATTATATCCATCTGAGATGCTCCATCACAGCATCCAACAATAAAGGCTACCCACAAACACCTTTTCATTAACATCTTTATACACAGCACATTCAATTATAAAAATAGAAATGAGCTATTCACCCTTGTGCCGTCCCTTGGTGCCTGTCTTGCTGGTGCTTTTGCCTGTCCTCATGTCCCTATGCATTGCTACCCCAGTGGCTGCAGCACAGCTGCTGGAAGGCTACAGACTTTCACCAGATGGCTTTGCAGATTGCACATGAGCAGCTCTGGGCCTTGAAGGCCCAGCATCGGATTGCACCACCTTTGCGTGAGCAGCTGCAGTCTGGGCTGGCTGACAGATAGGCAACAGCAACATATAGGTGGAGAGGCAGTGGTGGGAGCACGAATGTTGTTATTCTGAGAGAGGATGGGGCCACTGCCGTACCCCCAGAGCAGCACCTCCACAATCCTGGTAATCTATTACAGGACAAATTGTTAGACTGCAGCGAGAGCCTGCATGCCTCTTTGAGCACTGAGATCTACAGCCATGATGGCAGTAGTCTGAGCCTGCATGGCAGCAAGCATGGATCTTATGACCTCCATCAGTGCATCCACTGCAGCACTGAGACAGTGCTGTAGTGGAAATGGAGACAGCGACCACAAGACGCTGCATCATGGCTGGGTCTACTTGTGCTGTCACGGAGTTCGGCACCAGTTCCACGCTGGAAAGGATGGGCTCTAAGGTTTGTGCAGTGCCTTGTGCCAAGTTGGAGCCAGACTCCTCTATGCTTTCTGACATTGACAACAGACTATCCAGCAGGCATCTTGTGTGCATGTTCATCAGCGTTCTTCTGTAGGCCACCCTATCGAAGTCATCCAAATCCCCTATAGTAGAACTCGTCTGTGACCTTGTCCTCCAAGTAGGTGGCACATCAACTATCCTTTCCCCCTGCCCTGACTGCAGCCCACTCATGCCTGGTGATTCACCATGTGCTGATCCCAACTCTACACTGCCCTCCAAAGTACGTGCAGTGTCAGTATCTGAGCTGGTGGCTGCGAGTGTGAGATCAAGTGACAGTGCTTCCTCACCATTGGAGTGTGCTACTATGGCTAGCCAGGCGGCAGTTCTTGGGTATCTGAAAACATAAGAGCGGAAGGGGAGGGTTGATGTGAGGGAAGGGGAGTGGGGTTTAAAGCAAGAAGTCGATTGTCACACCATCTATAGCTTTCACTTCATGCCAGATATCAGGCTAAGGGTGAGGAGGCAGTTGGAATATACCATCATCCTGGATGCTTTCAACAATGCTGGATACAATGGGTTCTGTTGCATCTGGCCCCATGATGTGGAGAACCATCTCCTTCGTTGGGCTCTAGGGATGAAGATATGCCTGCCACCACCCCCCCCCCCCACCCCCTCCCTCACCCCCACTGTCCTCTGCTTAAGGCTTGCTCCCTTCTATTGCAGGCAACCTTATCCTTCAAGAAAGAGGGGAGAATGTCAGTGGTTGTATATCACTGTGTTTGGGTGATATGCTGGGATAGACAGATTGTTGGTCTCTCAGGGAATCAAGGGTTCTGGTGAGCGGGCAGGAAAGCGGAATTGAATTCTAAGATCAGCCATGATCGCTGTGAATGTCGGAGCAGGTTCGATGAGCCATATAGTCTACCCTGCTCCTATTTCTTGTGTTCCTGTGGCCTCCTGGCCCCCCACAGAAACATGGCCTCTTGCTTTCTGTTCACCTCACTCACAAATATCTTCAGTGTACCTGGGAGCTCTTTCTCTGGTCTAGTGTTCCATTTTCTTTGTTCAGAACTGCAGCAATAGAATTCAACAGCAGCCTCCCCTCCTATGAAACAACGCAGCTCCCTTTTAGAAGGGCAGACTGCCTTTAAGAGCTGGAGACTAGCTGGAACGCGTGCCAGCCATGCAAGCTGGTAGACCCCCTGTTGTGTGTGCAGCCAGCCAGCAGCACTGGTCGCGCTAGCCTGTACATTGAAATCATTGTAATGAAATTTGCCTGGCTCCGCAGCAGGATGCGAATTGCTGTGCTGCACCCAAAAACAGGTACATACCAATTTCTAGCCCAAGCATTTTATTCACTGAGGAATTCGAAAACAAAGCAGCCAAGCAGGGCACAGACTCCCTAAATTCTCCATTGCTGGCTAACACTCTAACTGGCTGCGGTATCATAGAATCATAGAATGATACATCACAGAAAGAGACCATTTGGCCCATTGTGCCTGTGTCAGCTCTTTCAGATACGTATCCAATTGGTCCCATTCCCCTGCCCTTTCCCCATAGCCCTGCAAATATTTTGCTTCAAGTATTTACCCAATTCTCTTTTGAATGTTATGATGGAATCTGCTTCCACCAGCTGCATTCCAAGTCTGAACAACGATGTTATGGCAGAAAATGCTGCAAATACTCAGCAGGTCTGGCAGCATCCGTGAAGAGAGAAACAGAGTCAACCGGCTGAATTTTGCCCAGTGGCGGGCACGGAACATTGCGGCCATCCCTCACAGGACCTGCACCGCTGCACCGCCGTGATTATGCGGCAGGTGGCCACTTTACATATTGATGGTGGCCGCCACCCACAATCACGTGGCAGGGACGGCCTCGGCAACACTCTGAATGGTGTCACCTGATTCGTGAGCAGGTGCTGGCACCATTTTTAAAAGGCTGCCAGCCCTGCAAACAAAATACAGAGTTGCCCCATCCCACCATCCGTAAAATAATTCAGAGTTGACCCCTTCCACCAGCCGCCCCCTCGCCCCCAACCCCCATGTATACACTGAACGCAGCAGTGACTCCTTCCCCGCTCCACGATGCCAGATTCTCCTGGATTGGAAAGCGAAGACGCGCAAGTGCCACATGTTGTTCTGAAGATCGGGAACGGATGGGAAGATCGCGACGGATGACATGGTTATGTATGCAGATAGGTATTTTAAATATTGTAATGAGGGTCCTGTCAGAGTGGTGGAGGGGCTGCCACGGAGCTTCCCGCCGCCGGGAAGATCAAGCCCACCAATGCCAGCATCGGGCTCTGTGGCGGCCACTGCCACTCCAATTTCCCAGCCAACCCCACCCGAGAACAAAATCCAGCCCAACGGGTTGGATATAGTGGTGGCAGCAGGGGTCCCACTGCTGGGGGCGAAAGTGGGGGGGGGAGACCCTGCTTTGGCGGGTGGCGAGACCCGGGGCCACATTTTACTGGTGGAAGCCAATTCAGTGGCTGCCGCTGGGGCTGCCATCCCCAAGAGCTGCTGGTCCACTGTTTGGCCACTGCTGGTGCTGCACCTGGAGGATGAGGAAACATCGATGGCTGTGCACCCTCAAAGTCAGGTAAGTGGGTTCTGGGGCTGTTGGGGCCAGTCAGGCAGGTCCGGTGAGGATTTGGGGAGGGCACTGAGGGCAGGCGGCACCATTGTCACTGGGATGTCATTGCCGCTGGGGGTCCCCTCCATGGGTCAATGAGTGCCCAAAAGGAGGTTCCCCCTCCTCCTGAATCCACTGGGAGACAGCCAGTTCTCCTGGCGAACCCTCCAGCCACTAGTAAATGCCAGTGGAGGTGGGAAGAAGCCCTTAATTGACCACATAAATGGGTGGGCCATCTGCCAGCTTTCCCACTGATGGCAAAATGGCATGGTGGCAGGAAGATGTCCAGCTGGTGGTGGAGGGGTGGTTATTAAGTATATTGGCAGGGATACCTAGCAAACAGATTGCTTGTATGGGTGTCGAGCATCTTGAATGTGTTTGAGGATGTACTCATCCAGACGAGTGGTGACTATTCCATCACGGTCCTGACTTGATCTTTGAAGATGAGGAAAAGACATGGGATCAGGAAGTGAGCCATTCACCACACAATGCCCAGACTCTGCCTGCTCTTGTAACCATCATGTTCATATGGCTGGTCCAATTAAGATTGTGGTCAGTGGTAACTCCCAGGATGTGGAAGAAGAGGGACTTGGCATTGTTGGTGCTGTTGAAGATCAGGGGATAGTGGTTTTTCCATTGCCTGTTGGTGATGAACTTATGTGGCATCATTGTTCCCTGAGATCTGTTGGCCGAAGCCTGCGTGTTCTCCAGGTCATGCTGTAGGCTGGAACTGACTGTTTCATTATTGAAGGATTTGAGAGTGAAGCTAAACACTGAATCAGCAATGAATAGCCAGATTCCTGATCTTATGAGAAAGGGAAAGGTCATTGGTGAAGCAGCTAAAGATGGTTGGGCCAAAGATGTTTCACCGAGGACTTCCTGTAGCACTGTCCTGAAGCTGAAATGATTGACAACCTTGAACATGTTTCTGTGTGTCAGGTATAAACCTAGTTGTTGGAGGTTTCTTTTCCTTGACCTCCATTAACCTCAGTTTTTCTTTGGTTTCCTGGTCCTTTGATGTCATGGTCAATTACTTTCATCTCTACCCTTGCATGTTAGCTCTTGTGTCCAGGTTGGATCAAGACTTTGATGAGGTTTGGGGCCAAGTGGTTCTGGCAGAAACTGGACTCAATATCTGCCGGCAGGTTATTGGTGAGGATATGTGTTGCTTGTTGCCACTATTGATCACTGCTGCTGTCACTTTGCTGATCATTAGGAGAATGCTAATATAATGTTAATTAGCTGATGTAAAGATTATAAAGCCAGGAGTTATCCTAGTTGCTCCTTCATGTAGCAATACCTTGAAAATACTAGACCAAGATTTGATAACAAGTTATTTAAGTGTGGCATAAGCAATATATGATAAAGATTTAATTACCTAATTTCACTCACACTCGATATATGTTAATTTATTTTACTTATACACAGCTGTCTTCCTCAAACAGTAACCTTGACTTTAAATCAAACATAGCAATTTATAATGTTCAAATAAATTGCTTGCTTCACTTTATTATCTAATTTTATAAATAAGATCAATGTCAGCAATATTTGAGTTAAATCTGAGTACAGGGGATTTACCTTCAATTAAGGAATTAGCAAGCCAGTTTCTCAGCGGAGATTTATGCAAATGGCCATTTAGTAAAATAAATTACTCATTTCTTACCTTCGTGCATGAGAAATTCATCTGGTGATATTGTTAACAATTCTCTCTCTTCAGGTGTTGTCCCTCTTTCCTTTAAATCTGCCATCACTACATCTCTCCTCAGAAAAATCCCTTAACCTCACCTTGTAAACTACTGTCCCATCTCCAACCTCCCTTTCCTCTCCAAAGTCCTTGAACATGTTGTTGCCTCCCTAATCAAAGGCCATCTTTCCCAGAATTCCATGTTTGAATCTCTCCAATCAGGTTTCCTGCCACAATACTGAAACGGCTCTTATCAAAGTCACAAATGACATCCTATGTGACTGACAAAGGTAAACTTTCCTTCCTCCTCCTTCTTGACCTGTCTGCAACCTTTGACATGGTTGACCACACCATCCTCCTCCAACACCTCTCCACTGTTGTCCAGCTGTGTGGGACTTCACTCGCCTGGTTCCATTCTTCTCTAATCTTATCCAGAGTAACACCTGCAATGGTTTCTCTTCCTGCTTCCACACCATTACCTCTGATGTCTCCCAAGGACCTATCCAACCCTGGCCCACTCCTATTTCTCATCTACATGCTGCCCCTCAGCAACATCATCCAAAAGCACAACATTAGTTCTCATACTGAGAACACACAGCTCTACCGCACCAACACCTCTCCAAAATCCTCCTCTGTTCCTAAATTATCCGACATCCAGTATTGGATAAGAAGAAATTTTCTCTAATTGAATATTGGGAAAACTGAAACCATTGTTTCTTAGCCGTTCCTTAGCTACCAACTCCATCCTTCTCCCTGGCAACAGTCTGAGACTAAACCAGTCTTTTCACAACCTTAGTGTCAGTTTTGACCCTCAAATGAGCTTCCAACCTCATATTTGTGCAATCGCTAAGGCCACCTATTTCCACCTCCATAACATTGCCTGACTCGTCCCTGTTTCAGATCCTCTGCTGCTGAAGCCATCATTCATGCCCTTGTTACCTCTAGACTAGTTTATTCCAATGCACTCCTAGCTGGTCTCCCACATTCTACTTTCCATAAACTTAAGGTCATCCAAAATTCTGCAGCCCGTGCCTTAACTCACAACAAGTCCCATTCCCCTGTCACCCCTGTGCTCACTGATCTACATTGGCTCCCAGTCAAGCAATGTTTTGACTTTAAAACTCTCATCCTTGTTTTCAAATCCCTCCATGGCCTCACCCCCTCCCCCCCCCCCGCCCCATCTCTGTAATCTCCTCCAACCCTCCAAGATATCTGCTATCATCTAACTCTGGCCTCTTGTGCATCCCCGATTTTAATCAGTCCACCATTGGCGGCTGTACCTTCAGCTCTGGAATACCCTCCCTACAACTCACCGCCTCTCCCTGTCACTTTCCTCCTTTAAGACACTCATTAAACCTACCTGTGGTCATCTGACCTAATATCTCTTTATGTGGCTTGGTTTCATATTTTGTTTTATAATGTTCCTGTGAAGCGCCTTGCGACATTTTATTGTGTTAAAGGCACTGTATACATAAGTTGTTGTTTTTGTTGTTGATTATAAAAGGATAATCAGTAGCTTGGGAACCAACCCCAGCATTCCTAGATTAAAGAAATGTATATTCAACATCATAATTCTCTTCAGTATTACTATCTATGAGTGAAGTATTGTTGAATAGGAGTTGAAAGAAAAACCTCCAATATCTGATTGCAAAGAAGAATTTGAGATAATAGTTGGAATATCGTGTGTAGCACATGCCTGAATTTTCCACATGCTGTCCCAGCGGGGAAATTTGAGCACTGGTAATGAGGTGGAAGCCCCGCCCAAGACCAATTAAGGGCCTGGGGAGCGTAAAATCCAGTCTGGATACCCAGACCTGGCGGAGGTGGGCTCACCACCGACTTTTCAGCCGGTGGACGGGGCCTCCAAGTCCACTGTAAAATTCCGGCCATTATCAAAAAACTGTGGCACATAAGAAAACCAAAAGCTTGATCAAAGGCTAAATTTTAAGGAGTGTCTTAAAGGAGAGAGAGAGAGAGAGATAGAAGCAGAGGGGTTTAGGGAGAGAAGTCAAGAGGTTAAGGCCTAGGCAGCTGAAGGCATGGCTGCCAGTGGAAATTATGTTACAGCTATACAGAACTCTTGTTAGACCCCATGTACACCCCTGCATTCAGTTCTGGGCACACACCTCAGGAAGGATATATTTGTTTGGAGGGGTTGCAGAGCACGTTCACCAAAATGATATTTAAGCATAAAGGCTTAAATTATGAAGACAGGTTGCATTGACTAAGCTTGTAGTCCCTTGAATATAGAGTATTAAAGGGTGATCTAACTGAAACGTTTAAGATGATTAAAGGATTTGATAGAGTAAGATAGAAAGAAACGATTTCCTCTGATAGGAGAGAATGTTTCCACTTTGGGAAAGAGCAAAACTAGAGCTACAACACTGGCATCTACCTGACAATGTGGAAAATTGCCCTTGTATGTCCTATCCACAAAAATCTGGACAAATCCAATCCAGTCAATTACCATCCCATCTTGATCATCAGCAAAGTGATGGAAGGTGTCATCAACAGTGCTTTCAAGTGGCACTTACACAGCAATAA
The DNA here is from genome assembly GCF_036365525.1 of Heterodontus francisci. Taxonomy (NCBI): domain Eukaryota; kingdom Metazoa; phylum Chordata; class Chondrichthyes; order Heterodontiformes; family Heterodontidae; genus Heterodontus; species Heterodontus francisci. The sequence goes on along the minus strand of NC_090379.1, from coordinate 50,386,239 downwards.
CCTGCTCACTGATGCTGAGTTTGAGTTCTGCCAGGGTCACTTAGCTCCTGACCTCAATACAGCCTTGGTCCAAACATGGACAAAAGAGCTGAACTAAAGAGAGGAGGTGAGAGTGATTGCCCTTGACATCAAGGCAGCATTTGACTGAGTATGGCGTCAAGGAGCCCTAGCAAAACTGGAGTCAATGGGAATCAGGGGAAAACTCTCCACTGGATGGAGTCATACTTTGTACAAAGATGGTTGTGGTTGTTAGTGGTCAATCATATCAGTCCCAAGACTTCGCTGCAGGAGTTCCTCAGGTTAGTGTGCTAGGCCCAACCATTTTTAGCTGCTTCATCAATGACCTTCCCTCCAACATAAGGTCAGGAGTGGGGATGTTCGCTGATGACTGCACCATGTTCAGTACTATTTGCAACTCCTCAGATACTAAAGCAGTCCGTGTTCATATGCAATAAGACCTGGACAACATTCAGGCCTAGGCTGATAAGTGGCAAGTAACATTCACGCCACACAAGTGCCAGGCAATGGCCATCTCCAACATGAGAGAATTTAACCATCTCCTCTTGACATTCAATGGCATTACCATCGCTGAATCACCCACCATCAACATCCTGGGGGCTACCATCAACCAGAAACTGAACTGGACCAGCCACATAAATACTGTGCCTACAAGAGCAGGTAAGAGACTGGGAATTCTGAGGGGAGTAACTCATCTCCTGACTCCCCAGTGCCTGTCCACCATCTACATGGCACAAGTCAGAAGTGTGGTGGAATACTCCCCACTTACCTGGATGAGTGCAGCTCCACCAACACTCAAAAAGCTCAACACCATCCAAGACAAAGCAGCTCGCTTGATTGGCACCCCATCTACCAACTTAAACATTCACTCCCTCTACCACCAACGCACAGTGGCAGCAGTGTGTACCATTTACAAGATGCATTGCGGCAACTCACCACACCTCCTTCGGCACCTCCCAAACCCGCGTCCTCTACCACCTAGAAGGACAAGGGCAGCAGATACATGGGAACACCACCGCCTGCAAGTTCCCCTCCAAGCCACACACCATTCTGACTTGGAACTATATCACTGCTCTTTCCCTGTCGCTGGGTCAAAATCCTGGAATACTCTTCCTAACAGCACTGTGGCTGTACCCACACCAGACAGACTGCAGTTGTTCAAGAAGGCAGCTCACCATCACCTTCTTGAGGCCAATCAGGAATGGGCACAAATAATGGTCTTGCCAGCAATACCCACATCCCATGAAAGAAGAATAAAAAAGAGACCAGCAATAGAAGATAGTCACCAAGAAATCAAATAGGGAATTCAAAACAAACTTCTTTACCCTGTGAGTGGTGAGAATGTGAGAAATTGCTACCACAGGGAGTTGTTGAAACAAATAGTATAGATGCATTTAAGGGAAGGTTAGACAAGCATATGACGGAGAAGGGAATAGAAGATTATGCTGATAGAGTTAGATAAGGAAAGACAGGAGGATGCTCAACTGGAGCGTAAATGCCGGCATGGACTGATTGGGCTAGATGGCCTATTTCTGTGCTGTATATTCTATCTAAGAGTCCAGAACAACTACCTTAAAATTAGAGCTAGGCAGTTCAAGGGTGATGTCAGAAAACACTTCTTCACACAAAGGCTAGTGTAAATATGAATCTGCTTCCCCCAAAAAGTTGTTGAGGATGTTCTTATGTTCTTTCCTATGTTCCAATGGTGGAGTAGTAAAATAAGGGGATGCACCGGAGGCCAGAATTGGAGGAGCGCAGAGATCGTGGAGGTTTATAGGGTTGGAGGAAGTTATAGAGATAGAGAAGGGAAAGGATTTGAAAACAAGGATGAGAATTTCAAAATTAATGCAGTGCTGGACCGAGAGCCAATGTAGGTCAATGAGGACAGGGGTGATGGATGAATGGGACTTGGCGCAAGTTTTGGATGAGCTCAAGCTTACAAAGGATGCATTGGAATTGTCGAATCTAGAGGTAGCAAAGATATGGATAAAGATTTCCGTAGCAGATTGCATCACTATATTACTAATTATGCATCACTATATTACTAATTATATATGAACAAATTATATCAATACGAGGGAATCTGACATCTCAATTATCTCAAAATCTAACAAATAGCAGACAATGGAAAATGGAAATCCAATTACAACAAAAAACTAGGCAACAATAGAGTAGAGAAGAAAAAAGAAAATTATTGATTTGCTTAAGGTTCCACAGAAAAAACTAGTTCCTGCTTTATGGATTTCTTGTACCAAAGTCTAGGTGCATGACTTTTTTTTAAAATTCAGGCAGCCTAGGTGAAGGGCCAAGGCCTACAGTGCAGGACACAATGAAGAGTGAAAGAGAAGATGAGCTCAGTAAGGATGTAGTGAATAAGTGATACTAAGCATGGGTTTTGAAAGCCTATTGACTATAAGCTGAAGGGAAAACTCAATGGTGATGACTTTTATAGTCTTGGTAATGAATGAACTGAAATAGGAGACTATGTAATAACCAAGTGAGAATACAGGGAGGACAAAGATTCTGAGAAGTGTAGAGAACAGCGGGACCTTGGAGCGTATGTTCACAGATCCCTGAAGGCAGCAGAACAGGTAGATAAAGTGGTCAAGAAGGCGTACGGGATACTTTCCTTAATTGGCTGAGGCTTAGAGTAAAAGAGCAGGGAGGTTACACTAGAACAGTATGGAACACAAGTTCGACCACAGCTAGAGTACTGCCTACAGTACTGGTTACTTTACAGGAAGGATGTCATTGCACTGGAGAGTGTACAGAGAAGATCTAAAAGAATGTTGCCAGGAATGGAGAATTTTAGCTATGAGGAAAGATAGACTGGTGTTGTTTTCTTTGGAACAGAGGAGGCTGAGGAGAGATTTAATTGAGGTGTATAAAATTATGTGGGACCTAGATAGAGTGAATTGGCAAGACCTATTTCCGTTTGCAGTGAGTTCAATAACTGGGGGCATGGATTTAAAGTAGAAGGATTAGAGAGGAGTGGAGGAGTAATTTTTCACCCAGGAAGTGGTAGGGGTGGGGAACTCACTGCCTGAAAGTGAGGTAAAAACCCTCATTGCATTTAAAAAACACTTGGATATGCACTTGAAGAGCCGTACCCTTGGCTATGACCCAAGAGCGGGAATGTGGGATTAGGCTGGATAATTCTTTATCGGCCGGCACAGCTACCATGTGCCATAATTTTTTCTATGTTTCTATATAGGAACATATCCTAGCAGCTTATGAAAAAAAAGAGGCAAATTGAAAGAAGCAATAACCACAGTCATATCGATCAAATAATGAAAGACAAGAAAGCTTGCAGTAGACAGTGAATTGGCAACAGCTTTGCCAAGTCCACCCCAGGTTTCTGCCAGGGGGGAAATTCCCAGCTTTAGTTCTCAGTGCGAAGGACAAAATCATCCATAATTTGGCATAAACTGGCACCAGTAATTCTGGTCAAATAGCCCATAAGGATGGCTTATGTGTCACATTGAAGCAATGGAGGATCCTCTCCTGATATTCGAAATAAGGTGCAGTGTTGGGACAGAGTAGAGAGAGTTTTACTTTGTTTTAGACTAGGCAACGCTTAATGTTCACTTTGGATGCAACAAGATGGAAGTGTAATACAATTGCTGACACTGACATCATCACCCACAATTATTAAAAACAAGTTTTAAAAATTGGAAAGTATTAGTTGAATTGATTTATTTCTGTCAGTGACAGGAATGGTCTCAGTTGCTGTTAATTCCCCACCAATCGTTTGGTCCATTTTAGATCCCCACTAATAAACAGGACATTAACATATAAAACTGTCCATCCAGCACTAATTTTGTATTTGCTGTGAACACAAGGGTGACCACTATTAGTAAAAAGTCAACAAGAGCAGCACATAGGGTCTGGGTTCAAAATAATGAAACTTTGTGTAAGCTAAGAATTCTTTTCAAACTTATGATCAGAGTTGTGGCTCATCTGATTTCAGGGTTCCAGTCACATATGAGAAAAGTGGGGATTTTTAAAAATAAAATTAGGAACTGTAATCACTCGTGTAAATAATAGTAGCCATCAGTGACATTGAAAAATGTGAGTTGTTGGGAGATGGAATAGTAATTTCCTACTTCATTCTGATTACCTTTTTCTGCACATTCCAAGGTGACACCTTGATACAAGTGGCCAGATTGCTTTATTTGACAGTGACTGTTACTTCCAAGTAAATTGCTCCACATTTAGGAGTGGATTTATTGTTGGAAGAGCATCTAATCCATTGCCTCTTATGCTGTAGTAATTTTGTTCTCAGTATTTTGCAACGAGCATAAAAAGATGCTTACAAGATATGCTTTTAAATCTTTTTTTATAGAAGCAATGGTTTCCTTGGGTTAGATCAAAATTATATTTAAATATAATTTTTCTTAAGGGAATACAACTCTATTTAGGTACTATAAAGTTTCCATTGTACTCTTCTGACAATTGGACCCTCAGTGCATTTCCTGTTAAATCAAGATTCTGTCTTGTTCGTACAAAGACACGGTGTAGTGTAAATGAGGCAGACAGGAAAGCTCAATATTCTGCAAGCTTTTTGATGTTTTGGTTCCTTTCACCTCCTCTAAGCAGTTGAAACTAGCTTTATGTCACTTGTCAATCAGCCGACACATTATGGATCTGGAGATTGTTTATTACCTGAGGGAACTGAAATCACTTTTGCAAGAGATGGATACATCGATGCATGGCGAGGGTCCAAAATGCTTTTACAAAGCTTTTGAAACTGCAGGCAACTGAAGCAGCACTATTTTAGGAGTCAGTCAACTAAAAAGGGGCAAACAACAGTTTTATCTCAGAGAATCAGGTGGTTGCAGAACATTTTTGCAAGAAAGGTATTTCTACTAAAAGTGCAGGTTTTTGTAAAGCCAGGTTAAAAACGAATGTGAGATTATGAGATGTCCTACTTTATAGAAAAGGGCCATGAAATTAATTTTTGAGGAGTGGAATTGAAAGCCTTCATCTGGTTCAAAGAGGCATATAATGATGATCCTTATAGTATGAGGCAAGTATGTTTACTACTAATAAAACTTTTTTGCAAGATTGAAATTCTAAAATAGTTTTTCAAACTGCTATCATCTAAAAATAATTTGTATCAAGTCATGCTGCCTACTACCTAAAACATGGAAAGCACATCTCCTCTGTCATGTGCCAAATGTTCAACTCACCTTAATGAGTATCCCTAGTTTACGCCTTTTCTGTTAAATAGACATCAGTCGATTTACTCTCAGTAAACAATAGTGCAGATAACAGAATTATTGAATTTTTTTTGTAATCTTTATAGTTAGTTGATGAATTTTAGCGGAATGTACGAGCACTGTAGACATCCTTATTCTTATGCTTTTAGGTAATCTAACAGGGAAAGCAAACATTGATAAATACTATAGGAAGCAGGAACTGAATGGAATAACAGATGGTCAGAACATATTATGCAGTTGCATATGGTCTATGATTGGTCTCACAGGATGCACCTCCCTGCCTTTCCATAGTTCACTATGACCACCTGTTATTTTATATAATGTATACACACAGCTTACTTCTTTAACTCACCATTTCCTTAAAAAGGTGCCACCCAGCACATTCTGTTGAACAGAAAACACAACATCAGCAGAAGGATTATAAATGAATACCTACAGGCATAACACCACAGTACAGAATCACAATTAAGATATAATAAAGCACAAAAAATATTGGAAAATAGCACTCTCATTGTTAAAGTTACAATTCATTGGGATTTTGTGGGAGGCTTTTTGAAAATGTGGTGAGGCTTGGCACTTTGTACTTAGGTTAAGAGAAGACAAATATACAACTTTCCAAGTATTACTTCAGATCATCATGGGGACAATTTTATAACCTCACAATCTACGGCTGGAATATCATGGGCAGTAAGCATCTAAATTTCTGACCTGCACTGCTTGTATACGAGGCTTGCTGCAGACTCGTAAAAGAGCCTCGCCCAAGTTTCATTGGTGTCGTAATACTACATCAATGTACATAAATTGTTCCATTCCCTTTCTTGGTAATGAGGCTTAGCCTCAGTTTTTGACAATAATAATTGCCTTTATATAATGGCTTCAATATAACAGAACATCCAAAAATGGCAGGGGTTGGACCCAAGCAACAGTAGTAGGAGGTCTACTAAAATAGGCAATAAGTATTATTTTAGATATGATTTTGAAGATGGGCAGCAATGTTGCAAGGAAAAAGGATCTAAGCAAGGCATTCCAGGGTCAGGAGGATAGGTAGGTGAATGCTTTGCCACTGATGGCAGAGCGAAGAGTGGAGGAACATGAGGTAGACCAGCATTTAAAAAACAGAGTGTGCAGGCAGGAGGATCTTAAAAGGGTACAGAAGGTCGAGGCTGTGGAAGGATATGAAGGCAAAGATTTGAAGTTGCTGAGCTGGGAATTCAGGGAGTCAATGAGCTATTAGGTGAGTGGGATATTGTGTACGATTGGATGGAGCAGTGACAGTCTCAATGAGTTGGAGTTTATGTAGGTTCAGCTCAATAGCCAGCAGGAAAGGCACTGGAACAGTTGAGTCTAGAGGTGACAAAGGTTCAGATGACAGTTTCAGCTGGAGTGGAAATGGGGTAGGCTGAGATTTGGGTAATGCATTGGAGGTGGAAGTAGGCAGTCTTGTTGATAGAATTATATTCAAAAAATCTTAAAAGGGATTGCAGTATTGTGTAACAGTGAAATTGATAGCTTTCATCGAGCAGCAAAATTTAGGCATCTGCAATATAACAGTAATTATGGATTTATTTGTAATATCCCATTAATGCCCTCCCCCAAATGTCTTCCCACCATCCCTCCACTCCCCACCGCCCCCCCTCCATCCAAAGTGACTGAAGTAAAGCTCACCAGATGCAAGAGTCTGCTGATACCTTACCCAGCTGGTCATTCTTCATGTGTGAGCCTGAGCATTGAAATATCAGCAGGCTTTTCAATCAAGTGAGTCATCAGATCCAAGCTTGACACTGTTCTCCAAATTCACATCTACGTTCCACTTTTTTGCGCTACATGGGGACATCCAGGAGATCTTCTGAGGGTTTGCAGCAGAGATGCCCCCAGTAGGCAGACATGCAAGTGAGTTGAAAGGGGATGTAGCTATCTGGTCTCCCTCATTTTCCTCCCCCTAGGATTAGGTGGGTGGTCATTGGGAGGATAATCTAGAAAAAATTGGAAGACACGAAAGGAATAGCAGCAATAAGATTGATCTATAATAGAAGTAAATTTCTTCACTACTACCAAACAACATTTTGGGAAACAAAAACAAAATACTGCAGAATCTGGAAATCTGAAATAAAAACAGAAAATGCTTGAAATACTTAGCAGGTCAGGTAGCATCTTTGGAAAGAGAAACAGAGTTAACAGGCTGGATTTTCATAGTGCAGCAGAGGAGGGCTTGGAAGTGGCCGTGCCTGCAATTTCGTGCCAACAGCCAGCATGTTTCTGCCTCCATTCTTTTTCGAGGGATGCTGTTTCTGGTGAAGTTGGGGGGTGGGGGGGGGGGAGCTGTTTATGGTTACATGCCCGCTAGCTGTGGGTAGCCAATTGGTCAATTAAAAAGCCTTGAAGGTTGATAGGTAAATTGGCCATTATAAATTGCCCCTAGTATAGGTAGATGGTAGGAGAATATAGGGACAGGTGGGGATGTGGTAGGAATATGGGATTAGTGTAGGATTAGTATAAATAGGTGGTTGATGGTCGGCACAGACTTGGTGGGCCGAAGGGCCTGTTTCAGTGCTGTATCTCTAAATAAAAATAAAAAATAAAAATAAATATTGAGGACTCATATTCATGAGCCATCTGGAATGTTGCAGATGGACCCTGTGCTGAGGTTGATGCCGGTCAAATGGATGGACGCAGACCCCCGGCATCAGACCAGGGGGCCAGCAATGCATCAATTAATTCTCCCCACCCTGATAGCCACAATTTCATTAGTGGCACAGCTGTGGCTGCAGGCCATCCTGTGGCGGGGTTCTCTTCCACAATGCTGGCCTGGCAGTTGTGGCCACATTTTACTTTTGAACATGGAAAAGTCTTCAGAGGGTACCTCCATCTTGAGGCACCCTCAGAGACCCCCACCTACAGTGGCAGTGCCCACCTCTCCCAGTGGCACTGCCGGCTGCTCAAAGCCTCAGGCGCTCCTCTTGACCCTCCCAGGTGCAGAGCCTGCCCGCTGTCCTTATTTGGATGGAGTCCCGAAGATGGCCTCTTAATTGGTCGCCAGTTCCAAAAGCTCTCTGTGACAGGGTGGAAGACAGGACAGAATAAATGACAAAGAGTTGGTGGTGCAAGTCCAAAGGGAGTGGTTATGGGACATGTAAAGAAACAAAAAATATGTCTAGAGGAGCTGTGAATGGCAGAATGTTGCCCGAAAGCAAATACAAGAGGAAAGCGAGTTAAAAACAAAACCTGCAAAGAAAAGGAAACAAAATGGGGCCAGAGGTTACAATCTGAAATCAACTCAATGTTGAATCCGGAAGGCTGTAAAGAGCCTAATCAAAAGATGAGGTGCTGTTCCTCGAGCTTGCGTTGAGCTTCATTGGAGCAATGCAGGAGGCCGAGGACAGACAAGTCAGAATGCGAGCAAGGTGGAGGATTAAAATGACAGGTGATCGGAAGTTTGGGGTCACACTTGCACACTGAATGGAGGTGTTCCACAAAGCAGTCACCCAATCTGTGTTTGATTTCCCCAGTGTAGAGGAGACCGCATTCTGGGCAGTAAATACAGTATACTAATTGAAAGAAGTGCACTTAAATCGCTGTTTAACTTTTTTTAACTTTTTAAGGAGTAATTGGGGCCTTGGACAACGAGGAAAGAGCAGGTGAAAGGGCAGGTGTTGCATCTCCTGTACTTGCAGGGAAATGTGGCATGGGAGGGGTAGGAGGTAGAAAGTTTAAGGCACACAAAGAGCCCACTTGGCCCATCGTGCCTGCGCCGGCTGAAAAACCAGCCACCAGTCTAATCCCACCTTCCAGCATTTGGTCCATAGCCCTGCAGGTTATGGCAGTTGAGGTGCATATCCAGACACCTTTTAAATAAGTTGAGTGTTTCTGGCTCAACTATCCTTTCAGGCAGTGAGTTCCAGACCCCCACCACTTCCTCATCTCCCCTCTAATCTTTCTACTAATCACTTTAAATCTATGCTCCCTCATCACTGACCCCTCTGCTAAGGTGAATAGACCCTTCACCTCCACTCTACCCAGGCCTCTCAAAATTTTGTACATTTCATTCAGATCTTCCTCAGCCTTCTCTGTTCCAAGGAGCACAATGCCAGCCTATCCAGTCTTTCCTCATAGCTGCATTTTTCCAGTCCTGGCAACATCCTCTAAAATCTCCTCTGTACCCTCTCTAGTGCAATTACATCCCTTCTGTAATGAGGTGACCAGAACTGAACACAGTACTCAAGTTGTGGCCTAACCAATGATTTATACAGTTCCAGCATAACTTCCCTGCTCTTATATTCTATACCTCTGCTAATAAAGGAAAGGATTCCATATGCTTTCTTAACCACCTTATCGACCTATCCTGCTATCTTCAGGGATCTGTGGACATTCACTCCAAAGTCCCTCACTTCCTCTACACATTTCAGTATTCTCCCATTAATCGTGTATTCCTTTGCCTTGTTTGACCTCGCCAAATATATCACTTCACACTTCTCCGGGTTGAATTTCATTTGCCACTTTTCTGCCCATCTGACCAGTCCATCAATATCTTCCTGCAGCCAGCAGCTATCCTCGCTATCTACCACACGGCCAACTTTTGTGTCACCTGCAAACTTCTTGATCATGCCCCCTACATTTACGTCCAAATTACGTACATTTACGTTAATATATACCACAGAAAACAGGGGACCCAGTACTGAGCCCTGCAGAACGCCACTGGAAACAGCCCTCCAGTCATAAAGACACCCATCAACAATTACCCTTTGTTTCCTGCCACTCAGCCAATTTTGTATCCACCTTGCTACGTTTCTCTGGATCCCATTAGCTTTTATTTTTTAATCAGTCTACCATGTGAGACCTTGTCAAAAGCCTTGTTAAAAGCTTCAGCTGGACTACCCTCATCAATCTTCCTTGTTACTTCTTCAAAAAATTCAAACAAGTTGGTTAGACAAGATCGTCCCTTAACAATTCCAAGCTGACTATCCTTGATTAATCTGTTCCCTTCTAAGTGACAGGCTATCCTGTCTCTCAGAACTGACTCCAATAATTTTCCCACTACTGAGGTTAGACTGACTGGCCTATAATTATTCGGTCTATCCCTCACTCCCTTTTTTAACAAAGGTGCAATGTTAGCTGTCTTCCAATCATCCAGCACCACACCTGTCTCCAGTGAGGACTGGAAAATGATGGTCAGACCTTCTGCTATTTCCTCTCTTGCTTCTTTTAACAGCCTGGGATACATTTCATCCAGCCCTGGTGAGTTATCAACTTTCAAGGATACTAATCCCATTAATACTTCCTCTCTCCCTATGTTTATCACATCCAGTACGTCACACCCCTGTTCCTTAACTACAATATCTGCATCGCCCCCCCCCCCCTTTTGTGAACACAGACACAAAGTATTCATTAAGAACAATGCCAACATCTTCCACCCAACACATAGATTACCTTTTTATTCTTTTATGAGCCCTACTCTTTCCTTAGTTATCCCCTTAGTCTTAATGTATTGATAAAATATCTTTGGGTTCACCTTGATTTTGCTTGCCAATATTCTTTCATGCCCTCTCTTAGCTCTCCTAATTTCCTTTTTGAGTCCACCCCTCCACTTTTTATACTCCTCTCAGCTTTCTGCAGTATTGAGTTCTCGGTGTCAGACATAAGCTTTTCTTTTCTGCCTTATCTTACCCTGCAAGCTCCTTAACATCCATGCGGCTCTAGATTTGGCCATCTCATCCTTTCTCTTTGTGGGAACATGCTTACTCTGAAACCCTTGAATCTCCCCTTTGAATGCCTCCCACTGCTCTGACACTGATTTACCTTCAAGCAGCTGTTTGCAGTCCACTTTTGCTAAATCACTCCTCAGCTTAGTAAAACTGTCCTTGCCCCAATTGAGAACTCCAACTCCTGTTCTATCTCTGTCCTTTTCCATAATTATGTTAAAACTACTGAATTATGATCACTACCACCAAAATGCTCTCCCACTGTCACTCCTTCCACCTACCCATCCTCATTTCCTAAACTAAGTCTGAAACGGCGACCAAAATGGCAGAGGATGATACTTTGGATGTGGAGGCTGGTGTGGTGGAAAGTGAGGACAAGGGAAACCATATCCTGGTACTCGAAGGGAGGGGAAGGGGTGAAGGCAGAAGTGTGAAAAATGGGTTGGACATGGTCGAGGGCCCTATCAACCATGGTGGAGTTGGGAATCCTTGGTTGAGAAAAATGAGCGCTAGTAGGGAAGGTTGCATCATAAGAGCAGATGCAGTGGAGATTGAGAAACTGGGAGAATGGAATCCAGTCCTTACAGGAAGCAGGGTGTGAGGAAGTATAGTCAAGGTAGCTGTGGGAGTCAGTGGGCTTATAATGAATATTTGTTAAAAACCTATCTCCAGAAATGGAGACAGAGAAGTTGAGGAAGGAAAGGGAAGAGTCAGAGATGGACCATGTGAAGGTAAGAGAAGGGTGGAAATTGGAAACAAAATTGATGAGATTTTCCAGTTCAGCATGAGAGCAGGATTTGGCACTGATACAGTCATCAATGTATTGGAAAAAAAGTTGAGGGAGGGGGCCTGAGTTGGATTGGATCAAGGAATGTTCTATGTATCCAAGAAAAAGGCAGGCATAACTAGGGCTCATGCAAGTACCCATGGTGACACCTTTTATTTGGAGGAAGTGAGTTGAGTACATTTTGGGGAAGTAGCACTTTGGGCAACACCCAGAAGGCTCTCTCCACACCCTCGCCTCTCTCCTCTGAGTTAGAAGATTGTGGTGTTAAGTTTTTCTCCAGAGACGTGAGCACAAAAATCTATTCTAAGGCAGTGCTGCACTGTTGAATGTGCCATCTTTTGAATGAGAAGTTAAACTGAGGGCCCATTTGCCCACTAAGGTAGATGTAAAACATCTTATGGCACTTTTTCAAAGAAGCACAGGTGAGTTATCCCTGGTGTCCTGACCAATATTTATCCAGCAATCAACATCACTAAAAACAGATTATCTGGTTATCATCTCATTGCTGTTTGTTGTTTGTTAATTTGTTTCTGCTTTTCCTGCATTACAACAGTGACCACACTTTAAAGTACTTAATTGGCTGTAAAGCACTTTGAAACATCCCAAGACGCGATATAAAATTTCTTTCTTTGAAGGTTAGAAAGGGAAGGAACTTAGATTCATATAGCAACTTTCATGTTTTTGGGATGTCACAAAGCCCTTTGTAGTAAACAAATTACTTTTAAAGTGTTTCACACAAGTGCTGCAGCATTTGCCTGCATAACATACTTGGTAAGGTGGGCAACTGCTGTTACCAATTTGCACACAGCAATGAGATAAATTACCACTTGATCTGATTTTGATGGTTTTGATTGAAGGATAAATATTGGTCAGGACACCTGGAGAATTCCATTGCTTTTCTTCAAACAGTGCCATGTGATCTTTTATATCCACCTGAGCAAGCCCTTGTTTGACATCTTATCCAAGATGACAGCACCTCCAACAGTGCAGCACTCTCTCAGTACTACATTGAAGCATCAGCCTAGACTACGCATTCATTCACAACCATCTGACTGAGAGACAAGCGTGTAACCACTGAATCAAGACTCTAAGCTTTCTCTTCTGAATTGACAGGTTAATTCGGGTTAATAGTGTTTGAAACCTTTCTCTTCATGATTCAAAGTAGTTGCTGGCATCTCCTGAAAAATGGCCTAGAACAGTGGAAGGGTGGCTTCACTCATGTTCAGGTAGTAACCTGAAGCTACTAGAGAACTGGCCTATTTACCAAATAGGCTTCACACGGGAATATGTTAAAGTCTGAGACAACATTTACTCAGAGATTGACTACTGTGTCAGCCTTGGTTTAGTTTTGGCCATCTTGCCTCAGAGTTAGAAAGCTGTTGTCTCAATTCCTACAGCAGGGGCATGAGTACATAATCCAGGTGGACACTTCAGTGTGATTGAAACATTAAACCGAGTCCCGGTCTTCCCTGTCAGGTTGATGTAAAGGTCCTTTGACACAATTCAAAGATGAGCAGGAAATTTCCTCCAGTGTTCCGGCCAACATTCATCCCTCAAGCAATATCACTAAAATAGACTTCCTGTTAGTTATTTCATAGCTGCTTCTGGGCCCTTGTTGTGTTCAAACTGCCTGGCTGTCTTACTTTCCTACATTACAGTAGTGGCTTTAAAACTATGCATTGTTTGTGAAGAACGTCCTGAGGTCCGAAAGTGCATATATAAATGTACGTTCTTTTGTGGAAGAATCTGAAGAAATTGGAACCTGGCACATCAGAATAGCAAAGAAGCTATAGATTTCAAATTACAGTTGAGAGGTAAATAATGAACCATATCAGAATAGGAAAAGGGGAAAAAAGATTTGCATTTAAATCACACATTATCACATCTCTCAGAATCATCATAAGGTGCTTCACATACAATTTATCGCTCGAATGTGCAGTGGCTATTGTTAGGTAGGCAAATGGAACAGCACTTTACACACAAGAAGTTCTCACCAACAGAAATAAAATGAATGACTATTTAATACAAATGCAACATACTACTGATTCTGGAAATCTAAAATTAAAAACAGAAAATTCTGGAAATAGTCAGCAGGTCTAGCAGCATTTATTTATATTCATTCTTGGGTTGTGAGCATCGCTGGCTAGGCCAGAATTTATTGCCCATCCCTAATTGCCCTTGAGAAGGTGGTGGTGAGCTGCCTTTTTGAACTTTTGCAGTCCAGATGGCATAGGTACATTCACAGTGCTGTTCGGAAGGGAGGTCCAGGATTTTGACCCAGCGACAGTGAAGGAACGGTGATATAGTTCCAAGTCAAGTCGATGTGTGGCTTGGAGGGGAACTTGCAGGTTGTAGTGTTCACATGTGTCTGCTGCCCTTATCCTTCTAGGTTGTAGAGGCCATGAGTTTGGAAGGTGCTGTCGAAGGAGCTTCGGTGAGTTGCTGCAGTGCATCTTGTAAATGGTACACACTGCTGCCATTGTGCACCAGTGATGGGGGGGAATGAATGTTTAAGGTGGTGGATAGGGTGCCAATCAAACGGGCTGCTTTATCCTGAATGATGTTGAGCTTCTTGAGTGTTGTTGAAGCTGCACTCATCTAGTCAAGTGGATACTATTCCATCACACTCCTGACTTGTGCCTTGTAGATGGTGGACAGGCTTTGTGGAATCAGGAGGTGAGTTACTCGCTGCAGAATTCCCAGCCTCTGACCTGCTCTTGTAGCCACAGTATTTATATGGCGAGTCAAATTAAGTTTCGAATCTATGGTAGCCCCAGGATGTCAATAGTGGGGGATTCAGCAACAGTAATGTCGTTGACAGTTAGATTCTCTCTTGTTGTGTGTTGTGAATGTTACTTGCCACTTATCAGCCCAAGCCTGAAAAATATTGTCCAGGTCTTGCTGCATCTGGACACGGACTGCTTCAGTATCTGAGGAGTTGTGAGTCGTAGTGAACACTGTACAGTCATCAGCAAACATCCCCACTTCTGACCTTATGATAGAGGGAAGGTCATTGATGAAGCAGCTGAAGATGGTTGGGCCTAGGACACTCCCCTGAGGGACTCCTGCAGCCATGTCCTGGGGTTGGGATGATTGGCCTCCAACAACCACAACCATCTTCCTTTCTGCTAAGTATGATTCCAACCAGTGGGAAGCTTTTCCCCCAATTTTGCTAGGACTCTGTGGAGAGAGTAAAAGAGTTTAACAGCCAGAATTTTTCAGCGGAGGCAGCAGTCCTGTCATCAGAGGCAAAAGCAGGGTGCGACCTTATTTTGGCGGGCAGCGTTTTGTCGGTGGCAATCAATTAAGTGGCTGCTGCTGGGGCTGTCTTCCCTAATAACGACTGCGGCCCACCCCCAAGAGCTGCTGGCCCAAACAGAGGGCCGGCTGCTCAGCAGCCTCCCCGCTAGTGGTGGCCGCTGCTGGGGCTGCATCTGGAGGATGAGGCGCAGGAGGGCTGGCACCCTTGAGGGGTAAGTGGTGTTGGGAGTGTCTAGGACCTGGCAGGCTGGCCCCAGTGATTAGAAGAGAGGATCTCAGTGGACAGGCAACACTGTTGCCATGGGGGTGGCCATTGGCACTGAGCGGACCTCTCTGTTGGCCAAAGGGTGCCCAAAAAAGAGGCCCCTCCCAGAGCCTGCTGGGAGGCCACCAGGTTTCATTGGATGGTCTTCCCACACAACGGTGAACCCCCAAACTGCTGGCAAAATGCCCACGGAGGCAGGAAGTAGCCCCTAATTGGCCATTTAAGTGGCTCAATTGGGCTCCAACTGGGCAGCTGGTCTGCCATCTTTTCCACTGCTGGCGAAATGGCATGATGGGTGGAAGACGTCAGGCACATCACCTGATGCCTTCCCGCTGCCATTTTCCGACCTTTCCACCTCCCAGTCCGTCCCCAAGGGGCTGGTAAAATTCAGCCCAATGTTTCAAGTCTGTGACCTTTTATCACTTAAACTGTATTTGTTCGTATTTGAGAGAGGAATGCCAGGCAGCAAACCAGAAAGACGCCTTGCATTTTTCATATGGTGCCATGGGAGCTTCAAGAACCATTGAACAGACAGACGGGACCTCAGTTTAACATTGTTGATGGCTCCTCCAAAAATTCAGAATTCCCTCAGTACTGCACTAATTTATCAACCTATGTGCTCATATCCTGGTACAGGGACATAAAACTCAACATTTTTTGACAATTTCAGACCCTCAGAAAGCAGAAGAAGATTGTATAGTATTTCACGTTTTACAGAGGTTCTGTCTGTTTGTTCAGGTAAGTGTTAGGCTGGAACTTTATCATACTTAATGAACTCATTTATAATTATAATAGACAACATTTATTACATTTATTGCTTACCTTTGACTGAAAATTGCTGTTACATTTTCAGCTTTATATGTGTTGTCAACTACACCCACATCAGCCTGTTTTATTAAGGCTTTTCACTTCACTTGTAGTAATCATAGAAATTATTACAGTATTATTTATAGCAAATACAATTTGTAAATATTCTCTTGTTAAAGAACATTATGAAGATAATTAATACATATGCTGACCATCATCACAAAGTACAGAGGGTAATGTTTTCTTTAAGTGTTTGAATGACTGAAAAATACCTTAGTAACAATCAACCCGTCCACCCAAATTGCTAGGCTGCAGGTGCATGTAATTCATCCAGGTACGAGAAGCATCAATCACATGAATGGTGGACTGTGCCACCACAAAATCAGGGAATGGTATGCAATACAAGACTGATGACATAGCAAAGCCAATGTTTTCTTTTTGTAGTAAAGTACATGTGTAATATGCCATCAGCACAGCATCATTGTTCTTTGAGTAATTATTACCTGATGTACTTTCTTCATTGCCAATATTAAAGCCACTTATTTGCCTCCCCTGCGCATGGCCCTTTAGCCAGGATTGAATGGGACCTGGACCTCCCATGTCAGAACTCAGATAGCTCCATGCTCTGTCCATAGAGGCAGTGCTTGTTTGGAAAATGTAACAGGTATACTCTGTATGCTAAGGGATCCCATGGACAAGGTAACTTGTACTTCCAAGTATCTGGTAAATTGGAATTCAAATTATATGTAAAGTGAGTGATTTGTCTTTGCCAAGAAATAATGCTACACCTGTATTAGCTTTACAGCACTTCCCTGCAAAATGTTTAAGATCAGTTAATACTAACTATTGAAAAAGTTGCTGTTCAACAGGATTTTGCCAATAAATCGGGATTGCCTTTATGCTTGTTTATACGAACATACGAATTAGGAGCAGGAGTAGGCCACTTGGCCCCTCAAGCCTGCTCCACCATTCAATAAGATCATGGCTGATCTGATTTGTAACCTCTCCACATTTCTGCCTAACTCCGATAACCTTTCACCCCCTTGCTGATCAAGAATCTATCTACCTTTGCCTTAAAACATTTAAAGACTCTGCTTCCACTGCCTTTTGAGGAAGAGAATTCCAAAGACTCACGACCCTCTGAGAGAAAAAATTTCTCCTTATCTGTCTTAAATGGGTGACCCCTTATTTTTATACAGTGACCCCTAATTATAGATCCTCCCAAAAGAGGAAACATTCTTTCCACATTCACCTTGTCAAGACCCCTCAGGATCTTATAAGTTTCAATCAAGCCATCTCTTACTCTCCTAAACTCCAGCAGATACAAGCCTAGCCTGTCCAACCTTTCCTCATAAGACAACCCGCCCATTCCAGGTATAGTCTAGTAAACCTTCTCTGAAATGCTTCCAATGCATTTACATCCTTCCTTAAATAAGGAGACCAATACTGTACGCAATACTCCAGATATGGTCTCACCAATGCCCTGTATAACTGAAACATAACCTCCCTACTTTTGTATTCAATTCCCCTTGCAATAAATGATAACATTGTATTAGCTTTCCTAATTACTTGCTGAACCTGCATATTAACCTTTTGCAATTCATGCACTAGGAGACCCAAATCCCTCTGCATCTCAGAACTCTGCAATCTCTCACCATTTAGATAATATGCTTCTTTTTTATTCTTCCTGCCAAAATGGACAATTTCGCATTTTCCCACATTATACTCCATTTGCCAGATCTTTGCCCACTCACTTAACCTATCTATATCCCTTTATAGCCTCCTTATGTCCTCTTCACAACTTACTTTCCTACCTATCTTTGTGTCATCAGCAAATTTAGCAACCATGCCTTTGCTCTCTTCATCCAAGTCATTTATATAAATTGTAAATAGTTGAGGCCCCAGCACTGATCCCTGTGGCACACCACTTGTTACATCTTGCCAACCAGAAAATGACCCATTTAATGCCTACTCTCTGTTTCCTGTTATACTGGTAAGATCAGCACAATCAAGGCAGAATCCACCAAACCAGCCCAAAAGATCGGAGAATGTTAAATGGAAGTGAGTTACACCAAAACCACTTACACTTGTGTTTTCTGAGTCTTTTATGCTGCTTCAAAATTCAGTTTGCCGGAACAGGCTCCCTTCCTCCCCTCCACGATCACTAAATTGGTCACAACCCCAGGTGGAAATTGCAAGACGCCTCCGATTGCATTGGTTCAAGGAGGCTCTTCACTTTACACTCATTGGGGTGAATTTTATCAGCCCATCGCGGCTCCTGGCAGCGGGACTGGGTAAGGGTGGGGTCACCGCTTGTCACATATGCTCCCCATTCAAATGCAAGAGGCATGGGGCCTGTCCCATTTGAGGACTGGGGTGGGCAGCGAGACACCTATGGTGGTGTCAGCGGAGATTAATGCAGATATTTAAAGCACTGCGAGACCTGCTTAGACTGCTGCTTCACTGAGTGATTTTGCTGCTGCTTTGCCTTTGTGCTGCTGTGCTGTTGGCCAAGGCCTCATAAGGCCAGGAGATGACCATAAGCCAAGAGGGACCATGTCAGTAGGAAGACACTGGGTGGCCCCACAGTTCAATGATGATTCCCTGCAGATTCTCCTCCAGGCTGTGAGGGAAAGGCAGGGCCTCCTCTTCCCAAGGGATGGTAAGAAGACACCCTCTTGCCTGATCAAGCAAGCCTGGATGGAGATCGCAGAGGAGGTCAGCAACTGTGGGGTCAACCTTCGAAACTGGGTCCAGTGCCGCAAGAAGATCAATGACCTGCTTCGCTCCGCCAAGGTGGGTCCTCTATATCTGTCTCATCATTGGGACTTGCATGTGGTCATGTGGGAGGGAGCATAACATGGTCAGGTAGTGGCTGCAATGTGGGTGGCAAGGAGCTGAGGCAACAGCAGATCATGTCAGATGCATAGCTGCATTTCCAAGACAGCTGGCTTTCTGTCCTAGCTTTCCCCCTGCACAACCCTTGAGAGCAGAGATAAGGAGGAGGCATTCGGGAGTCCCCATCAGGGGCCGAAGGACTGCCACCAGAACAGGTGTCCAGCTGGTCTTCGTGGGAAGACTAACCGTGTCCATCTCTCTGCTTGCAGGAGAAAAAGGGCCACAACATTAGGGAAAGGGCGAAGACTGGAAGTGAATTCTCAAACATCTGAGAACTGACCCCGGCAGAGGAGGAGGCCCTGCAATTAGCAAGCTTCCAGTTGGTCAATCCATTACAGACAGAGAGACTGAAGTGTCCACCCAAGAGATTGAGAAGGCATTGTGGTCACATGCCAACCACTGACCTGGAGAACTACATCATGCTTGGTTGGCATGGGCAGATCCATGCAGCAGAACCCCTAAATGTTTGTGTTTTCTCAGGTAGATCGTGGCACCTGGCAGGCGAATATTGTTTGCTGGTGCCACTGGAATCCCATCATCCTCTGAGGACTAGGAGGAAGAATCCTCAGAGGATGTACTGTCACACTGTTCCCCTGCACCCTCCACCCTCCATCAGCACAGATACTCTCACCTCAGTGGATATGCGCTCGGGCTTAAATGTAGGGTCACAAGCGAGTGAGGGCAGCTGTCAAAGGCTGAGACAGGCGAGGTCACTGACAGTTGGAGGATTGTAGGTGGCTGGGCCCATGCTGAGCGCCCTGCTGATGTCGGGCCTCCAGTGTCGGCAGCACAGAACATGCCAGAGTTGCAGAGAGAGGTAAGAGAACGACTAGCAGAGCTGCCACAGGCAATGCGCAGTCATGCACAGACGATGGAGAGTTCCATCAGTGCCATGAGTGTTGCCATGTCTCAGGCGTATGACGGCATGGCTTCCACCATCAAGAGGTTGGCAACCCTCCTGGGGAGCCAGATTCCATAGATGCACGCAGACCACGTGTTTGATGCAGCGGTGGCAAGACAAGACGGGGACGAGGTGCCAAGTGTCTTCTCCAGGTCCTCATCGGTCTATGATCAGCAGGGAGGTTCAAATAAACCTTGAAAGGGAGGAGCAGAGGGTGATTTCCACATCTAGGGGCTCCCCTCAGGAAACTCTGTGTGTGGACAATGGCTCCTCAGCCTCTCCACCAGTGAGCCCAGCTCCCATAGCTGTGAGGACTGAGGAGGCTCCTGCACCTGCGCAGGAAATCCTCCACCAGATGGGGCCCTCCAGGTCTCAGGCAGCCAGAGGACAACTGCCAAGTCATCCCAGGCCACAGGGCTGCACATTCAGCAGCCTGCCTCCACCTCAGCTGCCGCACAGGGGAAGCACTTCGTAGAAGCTCACAGAAGTGTGTGAGAATGAGCACCTAGAAGCACATGGGGTTTCACGGCTTGTACAACTTGGTTTGTTATTGGGTATTGTAAACATTTCAATAAATGGAGGTCACTTTCATTGTTGTGAATCTCTCATGCTTTCCCTGCTGCCCTGTCAGATGCCAATCGCATGCGTGCTTCCTCAGTGGGCTGCCAGTGCATGGGCAGGCTGCATATGGGCACTTTCTTGGCTTTGTGCCTGGTGAGCCTGGGTACAAGGTGCAGGAATGCAGTAGGAAAGAGGTGACACACAGAATACAGTGAGTTCAGTCTTTATTGAGTTCCTTGGAACGAGCATCTTGGTGGCAGAAACCAAAATGTACGAGATTGTCCCGAGCCTCCCTTGTGGGTCTCTCAAAGCCGCCTTCATCCTGCACTGCCTGCTTGGAATCATCCTCCACATACTTCTCATCGGGTTAGGAGTGGCGATCAATCGTGTCCTCTAGATGCAAGGCCTCCCCCCTCTGCTGTGCTATACTGTGCAAAGCACAGCAGACCACCACAATACACGAGACCCTCGCTGGGGCATACTGCAGGACTCCAGTGGATCAATCCAGGCACCAAAATCTCATCTTCAGCAGCTCAATGATCTGCTCAAAGGTTGCTCGGGTGGACCTGTGGCGGGTGTTATACCTCTCCTCTGCTGCAGTGTGAGGGTTCCTCACAGGCTTCAGTGGCTAGCCCTTGTCCCCAAGAATCCATCCCTAAAGGCAAGTGGGGAACTTGAAAAGCTGTGGCAGCTGAGGCTGTCGAAGTATGTAGGCATTGTGGCTGCTTCCCGGGAAGCGGGCACACACCTGCAGGAAACACTTTCGGTGGTTGCAGACCAGTTGAACATTGATGGAATGGAAGCCCTTCCTGTTGATGAAGGTTGCTGGCTGACCCATTAGAGCCTTGATGGCCACAGAATGACACCTTGCGCCTGTGGAAATCCAGCGATAGCCCTCTCTGCCTGGCTGTAATGGTCAGTCTGGCAGTGCACATAGTTGCCAGCCCTCTTGAACAGGGCATTGGTCACTTCCTTGATGCAGCGATGGGCTGCTACCTGGAAGACACCACACATATCCTCAGTGGATCCCTGGAAAGAGCCTGAGGCGTAAAGGTTGAGTGCCACGGTGATCACCAAAGCCCATGGGTCACAGCTCCTCCCGTAGCATGGAGGATAAGTCAGCGATGGCCTCTCTGGCAAGCCATGGAGCTGACATTGCCTCTCGGATATCTGGAGTTAACTGAAGCGAATCTGGTATACACTCAGCTGCAGATAAGCCTTTCTTGATGTGGCCAACTGCTGTGGCTCCCCCTAATCGATCTTTATCAGCTTGCCAAGCCACCGCCTGCCCCTGCCTCCCTCTGAGTCTCTGCTGCGCTGGGATCTACTAAGGCTGGGTGTTTGAGACCTATTCCAGCTGGTTGCTACCCCTTCGATGTGCTGTCCCTGGAGAGATGACCATGCCTTTTGGAGCCTTCCCCTTGCCATTGCCCTCTGATCATGGGCTGCAGCTGCTGCGCATTCATCCTTGCCGTGAGGGCTGCACCCTGTCTGCACCCATGCTTGCCTCGAGGGCTGCACCACTGTCGGGCAATGGCCGCCGCACCCCACTGTTCCTGTTCCTGGATTAGTGCAACACTCTGCATGCCTGCCTTCCCGTGGCACCACTGAGGCCTTGCCTTGGTGCCACCATCTTTAAACAGCCAGAGATCTGAAGGCATGCCATTCCCATGCACCATTCACTAAATAGTAACCCTCACCCCTGCCCCCCACCACATTAAATCCAAGTCAAGCCGATGCAAACATGTGGTAAAAACCTTTTCAGAAATGAAAATTGCAGTCCCGCTGCGTCGCTGCAGCAACGCCACTTTGGACCTTTCCCACAGCTGACAAAATCTGGAACCAGTGCCACAACCTCGGGTTTCCAGGCGAGTGCCTCCTCTCCCAATTTTTCAGTCCCCCATGCCTCCAATCCCACTCCTGCTGGCTGGATAAAATCCCGCCCATTTTCTTAGGCACACAAGCGCTAATAGGCACGATTAAAAGTCTTTTCAAATCAAAAACTATTTATTTTACTAAAAACTGACTAGTGCACACCAATAAAAGTATTAAATGGTTCCATATAGTTTCTTAAGTCATTTTCAGTTATTTCAAATCAGGTTTACTGTGTGAATAGAGTATTGGCAGGTAAATGTAAAGCTTTATTGTCCCTTTCATTGTCCTTAGTATGAACAATAGAATCAATAACTTGCATTTATATTGCACCTTTAGTGTTGAAGATCATTGCAAAGTGTTTCACAGAGGCATAACTAAAAAATGGATGCTGAGGCACAGAAGGAAATATTAAGATGTGGTATTTAAGTAGGGCCTTAATGGAGGAGAGATGAAGGTGGGGAGGTAATGGGGTTTAGGAAGGGAATAGTTCTTTGCAGTGGAACTTCTAGCTACTCCAATAAGGATAGTAGCATAAGAGTAGCAAGAGGTGAGACTCCCAGTATGGTGTTCTCGGGACTGAAGTAAGATTCGGCTGAGTTCAGTGAAAGATATGAGACTGCATGCTGTTGAAAACAATGGATTCTTCTTTATTCTTTTACTTTCTCTGCTGGGGTCTGTATATAGTAGCCTCAAGTGAACAAAATGCACAATGCAATTTTCAAAACATTACATCCCTCCCCTTCTTAGTAAATGAGAGACATAGCATGTTTCAATGGTTTGTTTCCAAAAATGTAAACAATAAACTTGAACATAAATATTCACTTCGTAACACAGTCACTTAGATATGGTGGGCGTTTTCTCTCAAGAGTAGGATATCGTCTGACATCAGCAGTCGTCTCATTTGACTCATGTTCTTCATCTGAGATGTTGATGTTGGTATCAGATTCAATGCTTATGAGTGGTGTTTTCAGTGCTTTGAAGAATGACACATTTCTTGTGATGATTTGTGAACTGTGCTTAGCAGTGATCATTGATCTTTTCATGTTGGTCACAATAAATGGTTGGATGTCATAAGGGGTTGTTTGTTTTCCAACATGACGATCACATTTCACAAGTACTTTATCTCCTGGGTTTAGTGGTATTACTGTAAATTTCATATTTCGTTCTGCATTTACTTTCATTTGATTCTTCTGTTCTCAATCGCGTTCGTGTACATGTTGATCATTAGCTCCGCAGGGTAGCTCAGGTAGACGTGTGCGCATAGGATGTGCAAAAATGAGTGTAACTGGAGGATTTCCAGTAGTCAAGTGAGGAGTCACTGTAATTATGAAGAAAGTGATATAGCTCTTGCTTCCATGATTTGTTCTCAGCTATAGTTGTACGAATCACTTTTTTCAAGGTTTGCATAAATCTCTCGACTTCTCCATTAGCTCTTGGCCATTGGGAAGTGATTTTTCGATGAGTGAACCATAGGTAGTTTGCGAATTTGCTGAACTCATCACTGTTGAACAGGGGTCCATTGTCACTTCTTACAGTTTGAGAGATTCCAAACAAGGCGAAGATCTGGTCAAGATTTGGGATGACTGCTCTCGTTGAAGTTGACACAATTATTTCCATAATTGGGAGTCTGCTGTAGTCGTCAGCGACAACAAGCAGGTGTTTACCTGTGGGCAAATCTGTGAAATCAACACTAACTTCAATCCATTATTCTGGAGGTAGTTCAGACATATTGAAAGGATCATGAAGATTTGACATTGTGGTTGCTTGACATGGCAAACACTGATTTTGTGCTCTACCATGTGTTCAATTCCTGGGAACAATACTTTTCTTGAAGGAGTTGTTTGGTTTTCACAATTCCCTGGTGTCCTTCATGTGCTATAACAACAACACATTCCCTCAATGAGTGTGAAATGACAACACAGGTTTTGTAATCACATAATACGAGATCAGATATGGTTGTAATGGTGAGCTCATTTCGAACATTGTGAAGACCTTGTAGTGTGTGAGCAATTTTGTTTGTAGACGATTGCTCGGCCATGTCTTTCCAGTTTTGTGATTCCATAACCTTCATACATAATTGCAAAACCTCATCTTGTTTTGTTGCCGCTTTGATGTCAGCTAGTTTTAGTGACTTTGGCACCACATTTATGCTTACGTAGTTAAGATGTTGTTCAGAAACCTTTTCCTCATGACTAGTAGGACCAACTATCCGCAACAGATGTCGCGGAAAATAGTCCGCTGGGTTGAGCTTGCCTGGTTGATACTCAACATGGAATTCATACTCTTGCAGTTTGAGTATCCAACATTCTATTCAAGTGGGTTGTTTGTTATGTGAATTGTTGAACAAGCTCACTAGTGGTCTATGATCGGTTATTAATTTAAATTCATGTCCATACAAATAGAGATGAGAGTGTAAGATACGCAGTGTGATTGAGAGCGTTTCTCTCTCTGGTTGTGAATAACATTGCTCAACGGGTCTTAATGATCTGCTTGCCATCACAATGATTGATGGTTTACCTGTCTTGTCTTTCTATATGAGAACTGCGCCTATGCCAACCGGGCTTGCATCCATGACTAGCTGGGTGGTTTTCTCAGGGTTGAAATAGGCATTTGTGCAACTTGTTGACAAACATCATTTGATCTGATGTACTGCCTTTTTGTGTGATTTAGTCCATTCCCACTTGATGGTCCCTTTTGTCAGATCGCCGGGGGAGGTGGGGGGGTGCGCAGATAACATAGCAAGGTCAGGGATGAAACAATTACAATACATGATGAGTTCTAGCAGACTCCTGACTTCGTGCACATTTACAGGATCTTCAGCATTTGCAATGGCTTCAACTTTCCGTGGATCTGGTGATACTCCTTCACCACTGAACGCTTAACCAAAGAATTCAATTCTGCTTTCATTAAACAAGCACTTGTGCAAGGTGAGGTTTCATCCTCTGAGACATTGTAGGCATGCATGAGGGCGTGTCTCGAATTTCCTTTCGGCGCGTGTGTAGATGGGAATGTCATCACTGATGTTCAGCGAGCCTTCAAGTCCTTGAAATGCAGCTTGAATCAAGTGTCGAAACGCCTCAGTTGCTGCATAACCTCCAAAGTTGAATGTCATGTATTGAAAAAATCCAAAGTGAGTGGAGCATACAGAAAATATCTCAATTATTCTACAAGCTCAATTTGATAGCCTGCATTTAGGTCATGTTTAGCGAAGTGTTTAGCACCATCCACTTTCTCTATGATGTCATCAATTGTCAGTGTCAAGTGTCTTTCTCATTGTATGGCTTGGTTTGCTGATCGCATATCAATGTGATCTAACTTGGTTCTCGCTCTTGGATTTCTTGATGACTTGTATGGGTGAGATCCAACTTTCACAATAATGTCAAGGTCAAGTAGGCATTGAAGTTCCTTCTCTGTCTGTTTCCTGATGTGAAATGCTAATCGTCGCTGTTGATGTGCAACTGGGGGCCCATTAGGGTCTACATGCAGCTTGCATGTAAAACTTTTCAGTTTGCCAATACCAGTGAAGCGGTCAGCATACAGATTCAGAATGTTTTTGTTATGTGTAGGAATCACGTATGTGACTGCAATCATATGCAGATCTGTTGCTATGAGGAAACTGATCAGCGTGTCACATTCGCCAGATATGATAT
The DNA here is from genome assembly GCF_036365525.1 of Heterodontus francisci. NCBI lineage: Eukaryota > Metazoa > Chordata > Chondrichthyes > Heterodontiformes > Heterodontidae > Heterodontus > Heterodontus francisci. Next base: position 50,360,298 of record NC_090379.1, on the reverse strand, counting down.
AGAATAGAGCATTCATTCTAGTGTCTTTGAATGAGACTGGCGTTTCAAAAGTTCCAGGAATTTTCAGTGTTTTGGCACTGTTGTAAGGGAACATTTTCATATTCCCTGGTTTGCAGAGAATGGGACAATCTTGAAGTTTGTTGAGTGTTTTGTCTCCCAAGACATTGGCAGATGCTTCTGTATCTATGAGAGCATCTATGTCTGAGCAACCAATGGTCACAGTCACATGTGGTTGTTTACTCTGTCTGAGAGGGAGCTCAAAAGTATGTTCAGGGTTGTCCACCTCTACATTGGCTACATTCTCTTGCTCTTTTGCTGTGGTATGCATACATGGCACCCTTTTTTTGGTATTGGTCTTAGTAGTTGATTTTGCTTATGAGCGACAAAGACAAGCAAAGTGGTTGTGTTTTCCACAAGCTTTACACTGTTTACCAGTAAGACACACAATCCGGTGTGGTAAGCACCGCCACAGTGGAAAGATTCTTTGGACAAGTTGCAGCTCTGTTTGTGAGATGGCTGTTGTTGCTTTGCAGGTGGTTTCCTGGCACATAAGCAATGAATAGTGTTCACAGGAGTTGAAATTGGAGTGTGGTAGTTTCTGTTATCAGCCTCAACTTCAGTCATTCTGGACTCAGAGCAATAGTGATCTTGCTAACTCCAGCAGCGCTGGCAGCTGTCTGTCTTTCTCGAGTGCTTTTCGGTGTAGTTGACTGGAGAGAGAGTGTTTTGATTTCCCTGGCGACATGTTCAACATCACCGAAGTCACATTTGCTTGCTAGTTGCCTCAATCGCATGCAATATTGGTCAATTATCTTGTTTGCTTCTTGCTTATTGTGTCGGAATACAATAGTTTCTTGTATGATATTTCTCTTGGGCATAAAATAGGTTATCAGCATTTTGTGCTGAGTCGTAGTCATTTTGCTCAGGCATAAGTATCTCAAAATGTCGTCTAATTCTTCACCTGGAGCGGAGAAGCAGGGCCTTTTTCTTTTTGTCATCTGTGATTACAAAACCTGCCATTGTGCCTTTGAACCATTGCAACCACTTTTGCCAATGTGGGAATACAGATGATGGCTCTGAATGTACATCAAAGGTAGATTGGACATAGACAATGCCATATTGATCAGCAACGCAGTGCTAATGCATGATCAAGGATCCAGGATCACATTCCTTTCAGAGGAAGCTTCTCTGCAGTGATCCAAGATTTTTTTTGTGATTGGATGGCTAAGTTGGAGAGATCAGTGTGTGTGTATACACCATACAAGCTTCCTGTGTATGTTTAACAAAGTTTACAACTTAAAATGCTGTCTTCAGAAAGCAGTGAAAAACCTTCCAAAAGTTTAATACTTGAAAGCAATGTTTCCTGTTTTTAACCATCCATTTTCTATTTACCTTGTCGTCATTGTGGTGTTCTCAGCACTGCACTTAGCATAAGATATAAGACTGCATGCTGTTTTAAACACTGGATTCTTCTTTATTCTTTTACTTTCACTTTCCAGCCTCTCTGTTGGTGTGTGTGTGCAGTAGCCTCAATTGAACAAAATGCACAATGCAATTTTCAAAATACTAAACCCAGGATGGAAGATTCCTTGACCCTGATCTGGCAGAAGAGTGGTAAGCCAGAATGCCAGGTGAAAGCAAGTGTACTAGCTGCTGCCCAGTAGAAGTACTAGCTGCTGCCACTAGCTGCTGCCCAGTAGAAGTAGGGTCCACCTCAAGGAGAAAGGTAAGTACCCGATGTATTAATCGAGATGCAAAATGAAAGATTTCCCTGTCCGTTTGATGCATAAAACACGAGCTGCATTTTGCTAAAGAAAATCATTGAAAGAGATGGCAAAATTATCTACAAAAGCAAGTTCTGGCCTCCTCTATTTGCAGATGGTTTTAATAAGTGGACACAAAGCACATCTCAGTGCAATGCTGCTTGGTATCCCTCTGCAGGTCTTTTACATTTTCCAACACCTAAGTTAGTGGAATTCCCATTGGGAAATTTATTGGTGCCAATCTGGTGCTGGGGGCAACAAAAATCAAACAAAGGCTTTTACAAAATTAAGTGCCAGTGCAATAAAAAAGCAAAAATAGTCAAAAACAGATTGGAATACTGCAGATTGAATGCACTTGTCTGTGCCCTTTAGATTAATCACCAGCACAACTGATTTACAGCAATGCTCAATGTTCATTTCACAATACCATTTTAGAAATAACATCCTACATCTCAGGAATTGGCATGGAGGCAGTCCTGGCCCCAAGGGAATACATGGGTGAAGCACACACCTGTTGTGGTGGGGACTTTGTGCACCTCTCCCCCCACCTCACGGCAGTAGAATGTACTATGCTCAACCAAATGTTTGGACTTCTAGTGGGATGGAGCTCCCACTCGTTTCTTGCTACTAGCCTCAATGACCAATCTTAGCTACACTGTTTAGAAATACCTGCAGCTGACCCAGAGGTGGTTGTTAAAGATGGGGTTAATCTCTAGAGGCCAGTGCAGGACTATATATAGAGACAGATTTAAATTGCTGCAGCAGGTGTTTGTGACAGACTCTGCGACAGTATGTATGTGTGAATAGATATATGGGTGAGTGTGTGAGTGGCAAAATGAGCGTGCAAATGAAACCTGTGTTAAGAAGTCAACTCAGTATCGAAACTGCCTAAAGGCATTAAAAACAGATGTTAGTAAATAGTCCACATTGTGTTATAGGCAGATTGTTGTGCTATTTTTGGAATTATTAGAAGCATTCTCTACTTTTAATAATTTTAAAAGAAGCTACAAAAATAGTTTGGAATAATTGATACATTTTAAAATGAGTAACAATCACAATCTTATTTTTATGGGTATAAATTATAATTAAGGAAGGTCTAAAACATGACTGTAAATCTCTGTAAAATGTTTTCTTTGAGCAAAATGGTGTTCATAATTTCCAATTTCCTTTTTCAATTTCAATTTTTTTCTAACTTTCCATCTACTGATTGCAATTCTCAACCCTCAAAGCACAGCCCAATTCCAGACCTCAGATAACTTGTTCTGAATGATTCAACACCCGCTAATAATAATAATCGCAAAATGTAGGGAAACTATTTCCAATCTGAATACAGATTGTGAGTAAAAACCGCCCAGCTTCACAGGATGACCTTTGCCCAAGGGTGTGTGTCAGCCACTGTGTCCAATTTGATACTATGCAGAAGTAGAGAGGGAGGTGTATAATGCAAACATGCAGCCAGCTATTTTTCCTTTACCAACAGCTGTCTATTTTATCAGCTGTGTCCTGTTTTCTGATAGTGTTGCACCAATGTCATCACTTGAACAGATAACAGACAGGATTGCATTGATGTTCTATTGAAAAAATGCTTAAAATAATACTTTGCTGTTTTCTTTACTTTATTTGGGCTGTTTTTAATAGATATAGTTCAGAATTATCATAGATGTTTTAATGGATTTCCCTTTTTTTTCCTTTTGGACTTTGGATGAAATGTGTTTCCAGCACTTTGGGAATACTACAATTGACATAATACTGTTCTTATGGGCTGGGACGCATATGAGTAAAAGAGTGAGTTTCTGACAATCACATAAGTAGCAGCTAAGGATCAAGGGCTAGCACCTTCTGAAATAGATTAATAATTACTGATTGAAATAATTTTAACTCTTTGGGCATTGGAGTTTTATTTATAATGGTTATGCTGCATAGGAAATGTATGGTATGTTGCTTCTAAGATAAGAGGTTGCAATGCAGGAAACGTCTCTTTTTGTTAAGCAGATGGATCAGGTTAGTGCTTTCAAATTTAAATTTTATGTGACTCAATTTTAATATCAAATATAAGTGAATACCCTTATTAAATGATCAACCTATATTTATCTAATAAGTCACACCATTATTTGTCAAAATAGTAATTATAGCTTTTCAATGGAACCAATATTTCTGACACAGAGAATGTAGACATCAGGTTAAAATGAACTGATAGCAGAACTCAGCAAAAAGGGTATTTTTGAATTTGAAAGGTGTGAAAACAGAGTATTACCTGTAAATAGAGAACAAAACTACTTGGGACAGATGTGTTCAGATAATCTGTTGAACAAATTCGGTGAAGTGAAACAACCGCTCAAATACAATTCCTTAACTGTACACCCAGAATTTAGATTTAAGCAAGCATTGTCCTTTTGAAGTTATAAGATTATCACAGAAGGGAAGAAAGACTTGCATTTACAGAGCACTTTTCACAACCACGGATATCTCAAAGTGCTTTGCAGCCAATGAAGTACTTTTAAAGCGTAGCCACTATTCGAATGTAGGAATAGAGCAGGAAGGGAGCAGGTTTATATTGTAGCTAGTCCTGTTCATACACCATTTACACTACCATTCTATTGCTTGCAACCCACCTCTGACAGCATCAGCCTAAAATAAATGAGGCAGTGCTGCAGTCTCTGGAGGTTCTAAAGCCCATCAAAGGCGATGGTTTCATGGGCTTCTCTGGAGGCTGTGAAACCACTAATGGCAATATAAATGTTGCTGTTAATAAAAGCCAATTTCTGTGGCTGTCATTGGACTGAGTTGCTCAAAATGCCCATGCATGCTAACAAAATGATTTGGCACTTCTTGTCTCTATAGAACTTTTTGAACCATTGGGAAGGTTGTGTCTCTTGTGAGCTCTCTTAGGACATAGAACAGTACAGTACAGGCCCTTCGGCCCACGATGTTGTGTCGAACCTTTAACCTACTCTAAGATCAAACTAACTACCTACCTTTCATTCTACTATTGTCCATGTACCTATCCAAGAGTCGCTTAAATGTCCCTAATGTATCTGCTTCTACTACCACCACTGGCAGCGCATTCCACGCACCCACCACTCTCTGTGTAAAGAACCTACCTCTGACATCTCCCCGAAACATTCCTCCAATCACCTTAAAATTATGCCCACTGGTGATGGCCCTTTCCACCCTGGGAAAAAGTCTCTGGCTAGCCACTCTATCTATGCCTCTCATCATCTTGTACCCCTCTATCAAGTCACCTCTCATCCTTCTTCGCTCCAATGAGAAAAGCCCTAGCTCCCTCAATCTTTCTTCGTAAGACATGCCCTCCAGTCCAGGCAGCATCCTGGTAAATCTCCTCTGCACCCTCTCTAAAGCTTCCACATCCTTCCTATAATGAGGCGACCAGAACTGAACACAATATTCCAAGTGTGGTCGAACCAGGGCCTTATAAAGCTGCAGCATAACCTCGCGGCTCTTAAACTCAGTCCGCCTGTTAATGAAAGCCAACACACCATACGCCTTCTTAACAACCCTATCAACTTGGGTGGCAACTTTGAGTGATCTATGGACATGGACCCCAAGATCCCTCTGTTCCTCCACACTACCAAGAATCCTGTCTTTAAGCCTGTATTCTGCATTCAAATTCAACCTTCCAAAATGAATCACTTCACACTTTTCCAGGTTGAACTCCATCTGCCACTTCTCAGCCCAGCTCTGCATCCTGTCAATGTCCCATTGCAACCTACAACAGCCTTCCACACTATCCACAACTCCAGCAACCTTCGTGTCATCGGCAAACTTGCTAACCCAACCTTCCACTTCCTCATCCAAGTCATTTATAAAAATCACAAAGAGCAGAGGTCCCAGAACAGATCCCTGCGGAACACCACTGGTCACCGAGCACCATGCTGAATACTTTCCATCTACTACCACCCTCTGTCTTCTATGGGCCAGCCAATTTTGTATCCAGACAGCCAACTTTCCCTGTATCCCATGCCTCCTCACTTTCTGAATGAGCCTACCATGGGGAACCTTATCAAACGCCTTGCTAAAATCCATATACACCACATCCACTGCTCTTCATTCATCAATGTGTTTTGTCACATCTTCAAAGAATTCAATAAGGCTTGTGAGGCATGACCTGCCCCTCACAAAGCCATGCTGACTGTCTCTAATCAAACCATGCTTTACCAAATAATCATAAATCCTGTCTCTCAGAATCCTCTCCAATAATTTGCCCACTACCGACGTATGACTGACTGGTCTATAATTCCCAGGGTTATCCCTATTCCCTTTCTTGAACAAGGGAACAACATTTGCCACCCTCCAATCATCTGGTACTACTCCAGTGGACAGTGAGGATGCAAAGATCATCGCCAAAGGCGCAGCAATCTCTTCCCTCGCTTCCTGTAATATCCTTGGGTATATCCCGTCTGGCCCCGGGGACTTATCTGTCCTCATATCATTCAAACTTTCCAGCACATCCTCCCTCTTAACCTCAACCTGTTCGAGCATATCAGCCTGTTCCACACTGTCCTCACAAACGACCAGGTCCCTCTCACTAGTGAATACTGAAGCAAAGTATTCATTTAGGACCTCCCCTACCTCCTCCGACTCCAGGCACAAGTTCCCTCCACTATCCCTGATCGGCCCTACCCTCACTCTGGCCATCCTCTTGTTCCTCACATAAGTGTAGAACGCCTTGGGATTTTCCTTAATCCTACCCGCCAAGACTTTTTCATGTCCCCTTCCAGCTCTCCTAAGTCCATTCTTCAGTTCCTTCCTGGCTACCTTGTAACCCTGTAGAGCCCTGTCTGATCCTTGCTTCCTCAACCTTAAGTAAGCTTCCTTCTTCCTCTTGACTAGCTGTTCCACATCTCTTGTCATCCAAGGTTCCTTCACCCTACCATCCCTTCCTTGCCTCATCGGGACAAACCTATCCAGCAGTTGCAGCAAGTGCTCCCTAAACAACCTCCACATTTCTGTCGTGCATTTCCCTGAGAACATCTGTTCCCAATTTATGCTCCCCAGTTCCTGCCTAATAGCATTGTAATTCCCCCTCCCCCAATTAAATATTTTCCCATCCCGTCTGCTCCTGTCTCTCTCCATGATTATAGTCAAGATCAGGGAGTTGTGATCACTATCACCGAAATGCTCTCCCATCGAGAGATCTGCCACCTGGCCTGGTTCGTTGCCAAGCACCAAGTCCAACATAGCCTCCCCTCTAGTCGGCCTATCTTCATATTGAGTCAGGAAACCTTCCTGGACACACCTGACAAAAACTGCTCCATCCAAACTATTTGCACTAAGGAGGTTCCAATCTATATTAGGGAAGTTGAAGTCACCCATGACAACAACCCTGTTACTTCTGCACCTTTCCAAAATCTGCCTCCCAAAATGTTCCTCCGTGTCTCTGTTGCTATTGGGGGGTCTATAGAAAACTCCCAACAAAGTGACTGCTCCTTTCCTGTTTCTGACTTCCACCCATACTGACTCAGTAGACAAACCCTCCTCGACGACCTCCCTTTCTGCAGCTATGATACTATCCCTGATTAGCAATGCCACTCCCCCACCTCTTTTACCTCCCTCCGTATTCCTTTTGAAACATCTAAACCCCGGAACATCCAACATGCATTCCTGCCCCTGTGAAATCCACATCTCCGTAATGGCCACAACATCGTAGCTCCAAGTACTGATCCATGCTCTAAGTTCATCACCCTTATTCCTGACACTTCTTGCGTTAAAATAGACACACTTCAACCCATCATACTGGCTGCAACTTTGTCGTGTCAATTGTCTAACCTTCCTCACAGACTCTCTGTACTCGGTATCTGCCTGTTCAACAGCTACCCCATCCACTGATCCGTAGCTCCGGTTCCCATCTCCCTGCCAAAATAGTTTAAACCCTCCCAAAGAGCTCTTGCAAACCTCCCGCCCAGGATATTGGTGCCCCTCCAGTTCAGATGCAACCTGTCCTTCATGTACAGGTCCCACCTTCCCCAGAAGGTATCTCAATGATCCACATATCTGAATCCCTCCCTCCTACACCAGTTCTGTAGCCATGTGTTCAGCTGCACTCGCTCCCTGTTTCTAGCCTTATTCGCATGTGGCACCGGTAACAATCCTGAGATTACTATTCTGCTCGTCCTGCCTTTCAGCTTCCAACCTAACTCCCTCTATTCGCTTTTCAGGTCCTCATCCCTTTTCCTAGCTATGTCATTGGTACCGATATGTACCACGACCTCTGGCTGCTCCCCCTCCCCCTTAAGAATCCAGTAGACTCGATCCGAGACATCCCTGACCCTGGCACCCGGGAGGCAACATACCATCCGGGAGTCTCGTTCGCGAGACTCTAACCAATGAATCTCCTATCACTATCACTCTCCTATTCTCCCCCCTTCCCTTCTGAGCCACTGAGCCAGGCTCAGTGCCAGAGACCTGGCCACTGTGGCTTTCCCCTGGTAGGTCGGTCCCCCCAACTGTATCCAAAACAGTATACTTATTATTGAGGGGATTCCTGCACTGTGCGCCTATTCCCTTTCCCTCCCCTGACGGTCACCCAGCTACCTTTATCCTGTAACTTAGGTATCACTACTTCCCTATAACTGCTCTCTATCACCCCCTCAGCATCCTAAATGATCCGAAGTTCATCCAGCTCTCTTCTTCTGCAAGAGGGGAGGAGAAAGTTATGAATGGCTACTGATAAAATCGGTGGAGATATCTGGAGCCTCTTCATGTCATGCGTAAGCTGCAGGGACAAGAAGGAAAATGGCGACAGTATGGGGATATCATTATTGGGAAATGAGTGTCTTGAGTATGAGTAGAGGAAGGAGTGCTGAGAGGAGGTGCAGATTCGGCATTTGAGAGCATGTTAAAAGAGCATGCCATTAGTGGAAGGACTGAAGGCAGTATACAGGAGGTAAGTGTGTGTTTAGAGTGAATAGGTTTGGGCTGGGAAGTGATGCAATCATAGTGATTGATCTGAATCATTGAGCAGGGAAGAGAGGGACTGTGAGCAGGTGCAATGCACGAGATATGGAAGGGAGGAGGTGTACTCAGGTGTGCCTTCCCCATGCAGCGAGACAAGGCCACCAGGTATTTTCCTAGCATAAAGTTGCAGTATTCCTTTTCAAGTGGTTACAGTACATGGAAGTTATAAATTCCCATAAGTATTAAAACGATGCCTGATTAAATGACAGGACAAATTTCCATTTCTCACAACTTATTGAAAGAATGGGGATTAACACAGGAGTTAATGCTTTCTATTTAGAAATCTGACTTTTGTAGTTTATTGCTGTTTCCCTGATCATTTTGTGGGAACACCACTTCCCTCCTGGCCATCACTGCTGTAAGCAGCACCTCCAGAGACCATAAAAGAACCTGAGAGGAACCTAAACCTCTTTGCAACCATCTCCAAGAAACAGCAAAATAACCCCTGAACCCAAAAGCAGTCTTGAAATTAACCTTTTACGAGATACATTTCACTTCTAATATAGCGGCCCAGGGCTGCTGCCAGAAATTGTGTGATTCAGATATGCGGGTGGACTGCGGCTGACGTCCAGAAGACACTGATTTAATGGCAAAAGAACCAACGGTGACATGAAGAAAATTTTCTTTACACAGCGAGTGGTTAGGATCTGGAATGCACTACCTGTGAGTGTGGTGGAGGCAGATTCAATCATGGATTTCAAAAGGGAATTGGATAAGAACCCAGGGGAGTGGGACTAGCTGAGTTGCTCTTGCAAAGAGCTGGCACAGACAAGATGGGCCAAATGGCCTCCTTCTGTGTTGCAACCATTCTACGATTCTATGATTCTATGTGATTGGCTGGCCAGCTCACCAACCTTATTATAATGAGACCCAGCCGATTAGGTCAGTCAGGCCTTACTAGCTTTCAGACTTCTAGGTGTGCTGTCCATTTTTTGGTCCCCACACATATCGATCTTCCCCAAGTTTAAATAGGCCCATAATAATCTATCTTTTGGTCGAGGGGTCTGCAATCTCAGTGGTTGTCAAAGATTCCATGGTGTTATTCAAAGAACAGAACAGGAGTTTGTCCCAGTGTCCTGGCCAATATTTATGCCTCAACCAACATAACTAAAAAACAGATTATTTGATCATTATTGCATTGCAGTTTGTAGGAACCTGCAGTAGGCAAATTGGCTGCTGAGTTACCTTACAAGTTACCCGACATTGCAACTGTGACTGCACTTCAAAAGTAATTAATTGGCTGTAAAGTGCTTTAGGATGTCACGAGGTCATAAAAGGTGCAAGAGAAATACAAGTTCATTCTTATATAAAATTAAATGAAAATTTTGACTTTTGTAACCGTGTAAATATTTGAAGACAAATTTGTTGTCTCATTTGAAAATCAAACTGAAATTTGATTTAAAGTTGTTGAATGGCCAAAATGTTGGTTCAGAAACAATCAAATTTAATGTAAACTAAACATCCTTTACTGCTGATCCTTTTAAAAGTACAGGTCGCGCAACAGGTGGTATCTGCACTGCTGGCTATGACAGAAAAGTTGTTATCCGTGTCCATGATGGGGGGAAAGTGAAGATTAAAAACCATTTTAAGGTCAGTTCTGGATGCCTGTGTTGATTTTGGCAGAGGCTGCAATCATATCAGGGAAACACTGAGACGAAATGATGACAGGGTTAAAACATTTCACAAAATGTTGTAATATTGCATTCCAAACAACAGAAATTGTAATAATCCTACACTGTATTTTTGTGTTTTAGTGAACAGTTTTATTGAAAATAAAATTTGAACGAATGTATCCTGAAGGCGTATATAAAAAATATAGTGGAAAATTTTGTAAACCTTTTTAGAGCATATTTGATTAGAGAGTCATAAACATCAAACTAGCACATTTAATTTGGTAAAATATACATTAGGGAGTAAGTTTTGATGCATTGCTTTAGTACGATCTGTAGCACAAGAAACTATCCAACTAAATTTGCTGATGCTATTAAATTAGGGATATAGAAAACTATGAAGAAGAATGCAGGAGATTGTCGGTTGGTGGACAAGATCGTGGAGTGATCAGAGAGGTAGCAGACTCACTTTAATTGAGAGAGATATAGTTTAGTTTTTTAGTTTAGAGATACAGCACTGAAACAGGCCCTTCAGCCCATCGAGTCTGTGCCGACCATCAACCACCCATTAATACTAATCCTACACTAATCCCATATTCCTACCACATCCCCACCTGTCCCTATATTTCTCTACCACCTACCTATACTAGGGGCAATTTATAATGGCCAATTTACCTACCAACCTGCAAGTCTTTTGGCTTGTGGGAGGAAACCGGAGCACCCAGAAAAAACCCACGCAGACACAGGGAGAACTTGCAAACTCCACACAGGCAGTACCCAGAATTGAACACAGGTCGCTGGAGCTGTAAGGCTGCGGTGCTAACCACTGCGCCACTGGCCTTTAGCCAGCTATATCTATGAACACAAAAGTCCGAGTGTATCAGGCCTGTGTCCTCAGTACCTTGCTCTACGGCAGCGAGGCCTGGACAACGTATGCCAGCCAAGAGCGACGTCTCAATTCATTCCATCTTCGCTGCCTTCGGAGAATACTTGGCATCAGGTGGCAGGACTATATCTCCAACACAGAAGTCCTTGAAGCGGCCAACATCCCCAGCTTATACACACTACTGAGTCAGCGGCGCTTGAGATGGCTTGGCCATGTGAGCCGCATGGAAGATGGCAGGATCCCCAAAGACACATTGTACAGCGAGCTCGCCACTGGTATCAGACCCACCGGCCGTCCATGTCTCCGTTATAAAGACGTCTGCAAACGCGACATGAAATCGTGTGACATTGATCACAAGTCGTGGGAGTCAGTTGCCAGCATTCGCCAGAGCTGGCGGGCAGCCATAAAGACAGGGCTAAATTGTGGCGAGTCGAAGAGACTTAGTAGTTGGCAGGAAAAAAGACAGAGGCGCAAGGGGAGAGCCAACTGTGCAACAGCCCCAACAAACAAATTTCTCTGCAGCACCTGTGGAAGAGCCTGTCACTCCAGAATTGGCCTTTATAGCCACTCCAGGCGCTGCTTCACAAACCACTGACCACCTCCAGGCGCGTATCCATTGTCTCTCGAGATAAGGAGGCCCAAAAGAAAGAAAAGAAAAGAAAAGAATCTCTATGCAAATCACATAGTTCCAGTGCCATTGTTGACCAATACCTGATCAGTCCTATCAATGTACTCAATGAATGATGACTGTCCTAGATGGGTTCTCACTGTACCTATATCTCTAAACAGAAATTAAATTAAAAACAAAGTTGTTTGGCAATGGAGCACCTTAAATAGATAGTTGATATAACTGGATTGACTGAGTATTGAAACACAGAAACAATCCCAACAACTTTGATTTCAGAACAATTGAAGTGAGATGTTTTCAGAAAGAAGGTAGACATTAACACCCCATCACAAGATGAAAGAGTTGACTTTTCAAGTCTGACTGTAACATAGAAGAATTCCCATGACATAAATTACCATACTGATCACTCATGTCTTTAGTTCTGATTGGAGATCTGAACTCTGTGACTTGACTGGAATCGCTTCACACAAGTTCAACACCATGTGAGAGACTATTTCATGCAAAAGTATAATACAATAGCCTTGTTAAACAAGAAGCAGCTAGCAGTGGCAGTTATCTGTCATTAGTTGGAAGTAGTTAGGTTCAATCTTTCTTTGGCCTCCTTATCTTGAGAGACAATGGGTAAGCGCCTGGAGGTGGTCAGTTAGGTTCAATAGGTATTAACTATTGTAGCAGAAAGCTGAGCTAGCTAATGAGTCATCAGAATCCTTATATAAAGCAGGCCAGTTTCTTAGCCGAACGCAGTGGAGGGACGCAGTTGAGAAGATACAGTTGCCTGAGTGAGACATTTGCCAGACTGAATTTGGAAATATGGTGCACGTGGGAATTCAGTGCAGAGGGGGAAATAGTAGTTCCTTTTCCTATCTTTTTCAGCCTCCAGCAGTTGGTGAGTCTTCTTCCTCTGACTCCAAGGTAGGTGTAGTATACCTGGATTTTCAAAAGGCATTCGAAAAGGTGCCACATAAAAGAGAAATAGGCAAGATCAGGGCTCATGGAGATGGGGGTAATATATTAGCGTAGATAGAGGATTGGTTAACAGACAGGAAGCAGAGAGTAAGCAAAAATGTTCCATTTTCAAGTTGGCAGGCAGTGAATAGTGGGGTGCAGCAAGGATCAGTGCTGGGGCCTCAGCCATTTACACTCTATATGAATGACTTGGATGAAGAGACAGAGAGTAATGTATCTATGTTTGCTGATGATACAAAGCTCGGTGGAAAGGTAAGCTGTGGGGAGGACATAGAGAGGCTGCAAAGAGATAGAGACAGGTTAAGTGAGTGGGCAACAAGATGGCAAATGGAGTATGATGTAGGGAAGTGTGAAGTTGTTCACTTTGGTTGTAAAAATAGAAAAGCAGAATTTTTTTTAAAGGTGTGAAACTGTTAAGTGTTGGTGTTCAGAGAGACTTGGGAGAACTCTTACAAGGAACACACAAAGTTAACATACAGGTGCAGCAGGCTATTAAGAAGGCAAATGGCATGTTGGCCTTTATTGCAAAGGGATTGGAGTACAGGAATAAAGAAGTTTTACTAAAATTGTACAGGGCTTTGGTGAGACCACATCTGGAATAGTGTGTGCAGGTTTGGTCTCCATTTAAGAAAGGATATACTTGCACTGGAGGCAGTGCAGTGAAGATTTACTAAATCGGTCCCTGAGATAAGGGGGTTGTCCTATGATGAGAGGCTGAGTAAATTGGGCCTATATTCTCTGGAGTTAGAAGAATGAAAAGCGATTTGATTGAGACATACAGGATTCTGAAAAGGGCTTGATATGGTAGAAGCTGAGAGATTGTTCCCACTGGTCAGGGAATCTAGAACACGGGGACACAATCTCAGGACAAGGGGTCAATCATTCAGGACTGAGATGAGGAGAAATTACTACACTCAAAGGGTCGTGAACCTTTGGAATTCTCTACCCCAGAGGGTTGTGGATGTTCCATCATTGAGTATATTTAAAGCTGAGATAGATAGATTTTTGGTCTCGCAGGGAATCAAGGGATATGGGCAGCGGGCAGGAAAGTGGAATTGAAGCCCAAGATCAGCCATGATCGTATTGAATGGCGGAGCAGCTTCGATGGGCCATCTGGTCTACTTCTGCTCCTATTTCCTGCGTTCTTTCTCGTGGAAGAAAGGATAGTGAATGGAAGAAATGCCCACATAAGTATGTTTTTTTTTAAAATGAAAAGGGAAAGCTAGGTTGCAGATACATAGACCTTCAAAGGTGGAAGAGCAGGTAATAAAAGTCATAATAAAGGTAAACAGGATTCTGTTTTTTTTATATGAGGCATTGAACGTAAAAGCAAGAGAGTAGTAACTCTGTACAAGATATTTATCAGACCTCAGCTGAAGTATTGTGTGTAGGTCTGGGCACTCCATTATAGAAAGGATATTAAAGCTATGAAAAAGGTATGGTTAAGATTCACTAAAAAATTAGAAGTTATAATTAGGAAGAAAAGATTGGAAAAATTGGGGCTTTTTTACTGCAACAGAGGAAGAGCAGGGGAATTCAACAGAGATTTACCGGACTCTGAAAGATTTTGAAAGGGTAAGTAATGTTTTGTTTCGGCAGCTTGTTTTTGAAGGAGCAATAGTGCGAGCGAGGTGGCAGCTGGGAAGGTGAGTTTCAGTTTAAATTAACTTACCTTTTGTTTCGGCAGCTTTTTGAAGGAGCGATAGTGCGAGCGAGGTGGCAGCTGGGAAGGTGAGTTTCAGTTTAAATTAACTTACCTTTTGTTTCGGCAGCTTGTTTTTGAAGCAGCGATAGTGCGAGCGAGGTGGCAGCTGGGAAGGTGAGTTTCAGTTTAAATTAACTTACCTTTTGTTTCGGCAGCTTGTTTTTGAAGCAGCGATAGTGCGAGCGAGGTGGCAGCTGGGAAGGTGAGTTTCAGTTTAAATTAACTTACCTTTTGTTTCGGCTGACCAGGGGACTGCTGGGTAAGTAAATCTATATATTCGGGCAGTGGCTAAACCCGAAACACTACACATGTAGTGTCTCCCAGCCATCCTCCTCCTCTAACCAAAAAAAAAGGACTCTTGTGTGTGGAGGGTTTGGTAAGGTAAGGTTTTCCTTTTTTTTAAATCTCTGTTGTCAATTTAGTGCGGAGGGGATAGAAACTAGGGCGGTTGCATGCTCCTCTTGCAGGATGTGGGACGTGAGGGTCACCACTGGTGTCCCTGCTGACTTCACCTGTGAGAAGTGCACCCAACTCCAGCTTCTCGCAGACCGCGTTAGGGAACTGGAGCTGGAGCTGGATGAACTTCGGATCATTCAGGATGCTGAGGGGGTGATAGAGAGCAGTTATAGGGAAGTAGTGATACCTAAGTTACAGGATAAAGGTAGCTGGGTGACCGTCAGGGGAGGGAAAGGGAATAGGCGCACAGTGCAGGGATCCCCTGTGGCCGTTCCCCTCAATAATACGTATACCGTTTTGGATATGGTTGGGGGGGGGGGGGAACCTACCAGAGGAAAGCCACAGTGGCCAGGTCTCTGATACTGAGCCTGGCTCAGTGGCTCAGAAGGCAAGGGGGGAGAATAGGAGAGCGATAGTGATAGGAGATTCAATGGTTAGAGGAATAGACAGGAGATTCTGTGGTCGCGAACGAGACTCCCAGATGGTATGTTGCCTCCCGGGTGCCAGGGTCAGGGATGTCTCGGATCGAGTCTACTGGATTCTTAAGGGGTAGGGGGAGCAGCCAGAGGTCGTGGTACATATCGGTACCAATGACATAGCGAGGAAAAGGGATGAGGACCTGAAAAGCGAATATAGAGAGTTAGGTTGGAAGCTGAAAGGCAGGACGAGCAGAGTAGTAATCTCAGGATTGTTACCGGTGCCACGTGCTAGTGAGGCTAGAAACAGGGAGCGAGTGCAGCTGAACACGTGGCTACAGAACTGGTGTAGGAAGGAGGGATTCAGATATGTGGATCATTGGGATACCATCTGGGGAAGGTGGGCCTGTACAAGAAGGACGGGTTGCATCTGAACTGGAGGGGCACCAATATCCTGGGCGGGAGGTTTGCTAGAGCTCTTCAGGAGGGTTTAAACTAGTTTGGCAGGGGGATGGGAACCGGAGCCACTGATCAGTGGATAGGGTAGCTGTTGAACAGGCAGATACCGAGTGCAGAGAGTCTGTGAGGAAGGTTAGACAATTGACACGACAAAGTTGCAGCCAGTATGGTGGGTTGAAGTGTGTCTATTTTAACGCAAGAAGTGTCAGGAATAAGGGTGATGAACTTAGAGCATGGATCAGTACTTGGAGCTACGATGTTGTGGCCATTACGGAGACGTGGATATCACAGGGGCAGGAATGGACGTTGGATGTTCCGGGGTTTAGATGTTTCAAAAGGAATAGGGAGGGAGGTAAAAGAGGTGGGGCAGTGGCATTGCTAATCAGGGATAGTATCACAGCTGCAGAAAGGGAGGTCGTCGAGGAGGGTTTGTCTACTGAGTCAGTATGGGTGGAAGTCAGAAACAGGAAAGGAGCAGTCACTTTGTTGGGAGTTTTCTATAGACCCCCCAATAGCAACAGAGACACGGAGGAACAGATTGGGAGGCAGATTTTGGAAAGGTGCAGAAGTAACAGGGTTGTTGTCATGGGTGACTTCAACTTCCCTAATATTGATTGGAACCTCCTTCGTGCAAATAGTTTGGATGGAGCAGTCTTTGTCAGGTGTGTCCAGGAAGGTTTCCTGACTCAATATGAAGATAGGCCGACTAGAGCGGAGGCTATGTTGGACTTGGTGCTTGGCAACGAACCAGGCCAGGTAGCAGATCTCTCGGTGGGAGAGCATTTCGGTGATAGTGATCACAACTCCCTGACCTTTACTATAGTCATGGAGATGGACAGGAGCAGACGGGATGGGAAAATATTTAATTGGGGGAGGGGGAATTACAATGCTATTAGGCAGGAACTGGGGAGCATAAACTGGGAACAGATGTTCTCAGGGAAATGCACGACAGAAATGTGGAGGTTGTTTAGGGAGCACTTGCTGCGACTGCTGGATAGGTTTGTCCCGATGAGGCAAGGAAGGGATGGTAGGGTGAAGGAACCTTGAATGACAAGAGATGTGGAACAGCTAGTCAAGAGGAAGAAGGAAGCTTACTTAAGGTTGAGGAAGCAAGGATCAGACAGGGCTCTAGAGGATTACAAGGTAGCCAGGAAGGAACTGAAGAATGGACTTGGGAGAGCTGGAAGGGGACATGAAAAAGTCTTGGCGGGTAGGATTAAGGAAAATCCCAAGGCGTTCTACACTTATGTGAGGAACAAGAGGATGGCCAGAGTGAGGGTAGGGCCGATCAGGGATAGTGGAGGGAACTTGTGCCTGGAGTCGGAGGAGGTAGGGGAGGTCCTAAATGAATACTTTGCTTCAGTATTCACTAGTGAGAGGGAACTGGTCATTTGTGAGGACAGCGTAGAACAGGCTGATATGCTCGAACAGGTTGAGGTTAAGAGGGAGGATGTGCTGGAAAGTTTGAATGATATGAGGACAGATAAGTCCCCGGGGCCAGACGGGATATACCCAAGGATATTACGGGAAGCGAGGGAAGAGATTGCTGCGCCTTTGGCAATGATCTTTGCGTCCTCACTGTCCACTGGAGTAGTACCGGATGATTGGAGGATGGCAAATGTTGTTCCCTTGTTCAAGAAAGGGAATAGGGATAACACTGGGAATTATAGACCAGTCAGTCATACGTCGGTAGTGGGCAAATTATTGGAGAGGATTCTGAGAGACAGGATTTATGATTATTTGGAAAAGCATGGTTTGATTAGAGACAGTCAGCATGGCTTTGTGAGGGGCAGGTCATGCCTCACAAGCCTTATTGAATTCTTTGAAGATGTGACAAAACACATTGATGAAGGAAGAGCAGTGGATGTGGTGTATATGGATTTTAGCAAGGGTTTGTTAAGGTTCCCCATGGTAGGCTCATTCAGAACGTGAGGAGGCATGGGATACAGGGGAAGTTGGCTGTCTGGATACAAAATTGGCTAGCCCATAGAAGACAGAGGGTGGTAGTAGATGGAAAGTATTCAGCATGGAGCTTGGTGACCAGTGGTGTTCCACAGGGATCTGTTCTAGGACCTCTGCTCTTTGTGATTTTTATAAATGACTTGGATGAGGAAGTGGAAGGCTGGGTTAGCAGGTTTGCCGATGACATGAAGGTTGCTAGAGTTGTGGATAGTGTGGAAGGCTGTTGTAGGTTGCAACGGGACATTGACAGGATGCAGAGTTGGGCTGAGAAGTGGCAGATGGAGTTCAACCTGGAAAAGTGTGAAGTGATTCATTTTGGAAGGTCGAATTTGAATGCAGAATGCAGGCTTAAAGACAGGATTCTTGGTAGTGTGGAGGAACAGAGGGATCTTGGGGTCCATGTCCATAGATCGCTCAAAGTTGCCACCCAAGTTGATAGGGTTGTTAAGAAGGCGTATGGTGTGTTGGCTTTCATTAACAGGGGGATTGAGTTTAAGAGCCGCGAGGTTATGCTGCAGCTCTATAAGGCCCTGGTTCAACCACACTTGGAATATTGTGTTCAGTTCTGATCGCCTCATTATAGGAAGGATGTGGAAGCTTTAGAGAGGGTGCAGAGGAGATTTACCAGGATGCTGCCTGGACTGAAGGGCATGTCTTACGAAGAAAGATTGAGGGAGCTAGGGCTTTTCTCATTGAAGCGAAGAAGGATGAGAGGTGACTTGATAGAGGGGTACAAGATGATGAGAGGCATAGATAGAGTGGATAGTCACAGACTTATTCCCAGGGTGGAAAGGGCTATCACCAGGGGGCATAATTTTAAGGTGATTGGAGGAATGTTTCGGGCAGATGTCAGAGGTAGGTTCTTTACACAGAGAGTGGTGGGTGCGTGGAATGCGCTGCCAGCGGTGGTAGTAGAAGCAGATACATTAGGGACATTTAAGCGACTCTTGGATAGGTACATGGATGATAGCAGAATGAAGGGTAGGTAGTTAGTTTGATCTTGGAGTAGGTTAAAGGTTCGGCACAACATCGTGGGCCAAAGGGCCTGTACTGTGCTGTAATGTTCTACGTTCTAATGCAAGATTGTTTCTACTGGTTGGTGAATTGCTACTGACTCAGGATAATCATTGGAAGAACAGGGCAGGAGGTTTGCAGAACTGCTTTCATATACATTGCTGTCAGAATACAGAATACATTGCCACAATTGGCTATTGAGGTAGAGACTGTGACATTATTGAAAAGAGAATTGGATAAATATTTGAAAAGGGAAAACTATTAAAAGATGTGCAGAAAGAGGAGGGATGTGGAGTTAGACTAAATAGCTGAAGAGCTGGCACTGGTACAGGCATAGCCTGTTTATATGATTAGTCTGAATGGGCTCTAATCCAGGCTCCTCAATGAACAAGGGCATCCATTCCCTATTGTTAGATTGAATTTTTCAACTTTTACATGATGGATGTCTAATAAAAGGGAAAATTAAGTTTTTATAAAAGTTGCTTCTGTAATGGACAATGGCAGCATTATTTTTATTTTCTGGATGGTAGTGCAGTGAATTGGAACACTTAGCCACATTACTGTACCTCTTTCAGTCTTCGCCCTGGGAAGTCATTGGGAAAGTCCCAAATATTTAGCTATACAAACATATGCATATTTAATACTATCTCTCACTTAAAATAGCAAAACCATTTGATTCCCCAGGCTGGCATTCTCATTATTTTGAAGAGCACAAAATTCTCCAACAAAATGCCAAATATACCAAACAGATAAATTGAAAAGTAAATAGCTTTTCAGTATCACAGGATATCTTTGTTTGTAGGCAAAGATAAAAATGTTGCACAGGTGGGTTCACCTCTTTAATTATGCACACATAAATGGCAGTGACAGTTTAATTACTGATTCACAATTGCTCAGTTCCAACTGCGAAACAATTTTAAAAGTCGTGTATGTCACGCACCTGAGAGTCAGAATGAAGTCTTTTAGTATCAGAGGATAGGGACATTCAGTTGATGTGGCTGCCCAACATGAGTGAGAGGCAGACTGTTGTGGCATGTTTTAAAGATGGCTGAATTTAGACTGTAATTGTGGATTAATACTGATAGGTCCTTCACTTTATGGCCAGCTTTTGTGCAATTCCAGCTGAGTGATGTTGATGTCAAGAATTTCATGCAACACACCTAGGGATATTGGAGGAGTAAACATTTGCCATTGTAAAATTCTTTTTTGGAGCTGTTAATTTAACAATGGACAGGAAATTGCCAGAACTTCCTGCACTGGGAATAGCCAACTAAATGTAGAGAATTTTTGACACGTTGATTTTTCTTCATCTGTGCCTCTGTGCATTATAGTTCACATATTAAAAATTTAAAGTACAATTAAACTTCAACAATGTTTGAAATCTACTGCACAATATTCTTGTAACAATTTTTTGTCCTCACCTAAATTACTATAGGGTGAGTTTTCCAATATTGAATCACAGAATCACAGAATAATACAGTGCAGAAGAGGCCCTTCGGCCCATCGAGTCTGCACCGATGCATTAAAGACACCTGACCTGTCTACCTAATCCCATTTGCCAGCACTTGGCCCATAGCCTTGAATGTTATGACGTGCGAAGTGCTCATCCTGGTACTTTTTAAAGGATGTGAGGCAACCCACCTCTACCACCCTCCCAGGCAGTGCATTCCAGACTGTCACCACCCTCTGGGTAAAAAAGTTCTTCCTCAAATTCCCCTTAAACCTCCTGCCCCTCACCTTAAACTTGTGTCCCCTCGTAACTGACCCTTCAACTAAGGGGAACAGCTTCTTCCTATCCACCCTGTCCATGCCCCTCATAATCTTGTACACCTCGATCAGGTCACCCCTCAGTCTTCTCTGCTCCAGCGAAAACAACCCAAGCCTATCCAACCTCTCTTCATAGCTTAAATGTTCCATCCCAGGCACCATCCTGGTGAATCGCCCTCCAGTGCAATCACATCCTTCCTATAATGTGGCGACCAGAATTGCACACAGTACTCCAGCTGTGGCCTTACCAAAGTTCTATACAACTCCAACATGACCTCCCTGCATTGGTAATCTATGCCTTGATTGATAAAGGCAAGTGTCCCATATGCCTTTTTCACCACCCTATTAACCTGCCCTTCTGCCTTCAGAGATCTATGGACAAACATGCCAAGGTCCCTTTGTTCCTTGGAACTTCCCAGTGTCAGGCCTTTCATTGAATACTTCCGTGTCACATTGCTCCTTCCAAAGTGTATCACCTCACACTTGCCAGGGTTAAATTTCATCTGCCACTTTTCTGCCCATTTGACCATCCCGTCTATATCTTCCTGTAACCCTAGACACTCAACCTCACTGTTAACCATTCGGCCAATCTTTGTGTCATCCACGAATTTACTGATCCTACCCCCCACATAGTCATCTATGTCGTTTATATAAATGACAAACAATAGGGGACCCAGCACAGATCCCTGTGGTATGCCACTGGACACTGGCTTCCAGTCACTAAAACAGTCATCTGTCATCACTCTCTGTCTCCTACAGCTAAGCCAATTTTGAATCCACCTAATCAAGTTACCCTGTATCCCGTGTGCATTTGCTTTCTTGATAAGTCTCCCATGTGGGATCTTGTCAAAGGCTTTGCTGAAATCCATGTAAACTACATCAACTGCACCACCGTCATCTACACACTTGGTCACATGCTCAAAAAATTCAATTAAATTTGTTAGGCATGACCTCCCTCTGACAAAGCCATGCTGACTATTCCTAATCAAATTTTTCCTCTCCAAGTGGAGATAGATTCTCTTCTTCAGAATTTTCTCCAATAGTTTCTCTACCACTGACCTGAGACTCACTGGTCTATAGTTCCCTGGCTTATCTCTACAACCTTTCTTAAATAGTGGGACCACATTAGCTGTTCTCCAGATCTCTGGCACCTCCCCTGTGGCCAGAGAGGAATTAAAAATTTGGGTCAGAGCCCCTGCAATCTCCACCCTCGCCTCCCACACCATCCTGGGACACAAATCGTCTGGACCTGGAGATTTGTCAACCTTTAAGCCTGCCAAAACCTCCTATACCTTGTGACTCCCTATGACAATTTGCTCAAGAACCTCACGGTCACTCTCTCTGAGTTCCATATCTACATCGCCATTGGTGCTAAAACAACGTAGACTTGATATTAACATGTGGAAGTGAGTGCTGAAATAATCCTCACTAGAATTAAAGCTGTTGACTCTGATAGTTGCCATATGCTACAGAAAGAAATAATGCAAACCACAACCATCCATAACTAGCAGCTCATCAAGGTCTGAAACTGTTTCCATTGTTAGAAGAGAGGCCTTATATTCAGAATCAGAAAACTATAGGCCCAAATAGTTTAGCTTCATATATAGGCAAGTTACTAGAAAATAGGGAGCTAATTTTAACTTTGGTGATAGTATAAAATGGGTAATAGCACTTAACTCCCTTTAAGAGGTCTATCAGGCCTAGAGTTTCCTTTAGGCCCATTCCAAATGGAACAGGTGAGTTCCACATTTAATCCCAGCCTAATTAAACAGAAAATGGTGCTGAGTTTCAAGTAAGTGCATTACAATATTTAAATTAAGTACCGATTCATTCTTGCCAACACCCATTGAGGCTGGTTTAAAAAGCTTGCCAGAAAATTATACTCGTTACTGATTTGCTATATGGATCTGAGCCAGTTTTCTCTGCACCTACCAGACCCTAATTAACTCCAGCTCCAGTCCTGTGGCATAGCATTAGGATCAGAAAATCTGCTTTCATTTGTATATAGCATGCTACTATTCTTAGTAAAATGAAGTTTTCTCTCATGGCGATTAGAGTCTGTACTGGAGATACAAGAACAAAAGCAGATGGGGTTTCTTTTAATATGAAAGCCCTATGTTCTGATCAGTGGTCCTTGTGTCTTGTTCCATCATAGTCTAGTGGAGTGTGCCATTCCAAGCTGGAAATTTATCTAAAGCCAAGAATTGCATTTTGTGTATACCTCAAATCCTGTCCATGCATAACAGCAATTTATTTTGCTTAGAAAATATTCGTGAGTACACTACAAATGTGGTAACTGTGTTCATGTCAATTACAGGGGCCAATTTTTTGGTTTCAAGTGAAAGTAAATTCTAATTTGGTTAGGATCATTTCAAGATCCACCTAAATCTCAAGTGGTAATACCATACTCTAACTTACATAATTATTTGTAATTTCTGGAGCAAACCAGGCGGGTTGAAGGATGACGCCACTGGTTTATAACTCAAATTTAATGCGATGGGGATGATTAAAGGGCAGTGTCAAAAGGAGAGGGACAAACATTTAGAAAGTTTCTGGAAAGCATTCAAATGCATCTCAACCCATCAGTAACCTTTGCTGAGGCTGAAGGAGCAGGGAATTAGGATGTGGAAGGCCAGTTGAGGTAGAATATTACTATCTACCCACCTACATTTACCTACATAGCAACAAGAACTATGGCCGGAATTTTACTCTCAGTAGACGGGAGCTATCCACCAACTGAAAAGTCGGTGGTGATCCCGCCTGGCCTGGGGATCCAGACCGCGTTTTGCAGTTCCAAGGCCTTTAATTGGTCTGGGGTGGGACTTCCACCTAATGGAACCTGCCGGCCAATCAGTGGGCTGGTAGCTTTCTGTCCCAGCAGCGCCACCAAGAGGAACAACACCAGCTTCTCCAACCTAACCTTGTCGCTAAAATCCCTGACACCTGGAACCATTCTGGTAAATCTCTCTGCACTCTCTCAAGGACCCTCACATCCTTCCTAAAGTGTGATGACCAGAACTGGATGCAATACTCTAATTCTGGCCTAACCAGAGATTTACAAAGGTTCAACAGAACCTCCCAGCTTTTGTACTCAGTACCTCTATTTATGAAGCCCAAGATCCTATATGCTTTGTTTGTTACTTTCTCAATTTGTCCTGCAAACTTCAAAGATCTATGCACGTGAACCACCAGGTCCCTCTGTCTCTGTATTTAAAACTATACCATTTAGTCTATGTTGCCTCTCCCAATCCTTTCTGCCAAAATGCATCATGTCACACTTTTCTGTATTAAATTCCATCTGCCACCTATCTGTCCATTCTGCTAGCCTATCTATGTCCTGTTATAGTTGATTGGTATCATCCTCACTGTCTGTCACACTTCCAAGTTTCTAAAATGGCAAATTTAGCTATTTTACTTTGTATTCCAATATCCAAGTCATTTATATATTGCAAAAAAGCAGTAGTCCTAGCACTGAAACTTGGGAACACCACTGTCTACCTTCCTTCAGTCAAAAAAACCAACCATTTTTAATGACTGTCTGTCTGTTTTATGTCCGTTCGGCCATTTTTTTAATCCAGGCTAAAACTCAGCCTCCTATTCCATGAGCTGCAATTTTGTTAACCAGCCTTTTAATGTGGCATTTTGTCAAAGGCTTACTTAAAAGCCATATAGACAACATCCATTGCTTTCCCTTCACCAACCTTCTCTGTTACTTCATCAAAAAAGTCAATTAGATTAGTCAAGCATGATATGCCTTTTACAAATCTATGCTGGCTATCCTTAATTAACTCAAATCTCTCCAAGTGCCTGTTGATTTTTTTCCCCTAATTATTGTCTCTAAAACTTAATCCTCCACTGATGTTAAACTGGCCGGCCTGTAGTTACTAGGACTGTCCTTACATCCTTTTTTGAATAAGGATGTCACATTTGCCACTCTGCAATCCTCCGGTGGCACCACCACCATATCTAGGGAAGATTGGAAGATTATGACAAGCCCTTCCGTTATCTCCACTCCCACTTCCTTTCACAACCTGGGATGCAAGCCATCCGGACCAGGCAACTTATCCACTCTAAACATAACCAGTCTTTCCAGGACATCCTTCCTATCAATTTTCATCCCATCCATTACCACTACCATCTCCATGTCTAACAATATTTTGTCAGCATCCACTCTATAGTTCTTGCACTTCTCTGTGATGTCCCTGCAGATTTGCTTTTCAATTTCTCTCTCACTATTTGGAGGCCTATAGAATACTCTAAAGTCTGGTGACCAGAACTGAGGATGCAATACTCTAATTCTGGACTTTGCTGCCATTGGTGCCATGGTGTGGACTGCACTCCTTCAAGGTGTCATCATTCCTAGCAGTCTCCAAAGCTGAGTACCTGTTTTGGGAGTGACACACACGTCAAAAACTCCTGCACCTCCTGCCTCTTCCTATTTTTCTGGATGGCCACCCTTCTAGTATTCTGAACTCTCAATACCTGTGGGGTGACCACCTCCTTGAATGTATGCTCCAGGATACTCTCATCCTCCCTGATGTTCCACAGTGACTCCAGCTGTCCCTCAAGCTCAGAAATCCTGAGCTTGAGCTCAAATAGCTGGAGACGCTTCCTACACATGTGGTTCCCCCAAGATGTTTTCCAATTCTGACAAAAGGTTATCGACTGGGAACATTAATTTTGTTTCTCTCTCCACAGATGCTGTCTGACCTACTGAGTATTTCCAACATTTTCTGCTTTTATTTCTATCTTGAGCCAGCTGTGTTCAGGCGAACAAAGTTGACACGTGGGCTCACTGGGGATGTTTAAAGGGACTTCTGGGAGCTGCCACCAAACGGGTAAATTAAAAAAGAAATACTTATTTGAATGTGGAGCTGCGAGCAGCTGGAATGCTCTTCCTGGCTCCACAGCACTCCCAAAGATCGTTGCCAGACTCCACTGGGCCCCCTCTTGATTGTCTCCCTTGCAGAACCTAGTGAAGAGCATCGGTCCAAAATTTAAATCTGCACCAGTGAGCTGCTTGAAGACACACAGTGGATGTCTGCAGCTTGCTTGTCTCATTTAAATGAGGCTGGTGGCCCAATATCGAGTGTGCCTCAGACCTACCCACTATGGTGTAGAGGCAGCTCCCGGTGCACAGTGCATGCCATCATCTATGAATCTGAATTTTAGTTTTTAGAAAGCCAATAAGCAGTGAAATAGAGCTAAAATCCACATGTTGAAAACAGCCTGTTCATCCCCTATGTAAAGACTAACATTTTATGATGTTATAAAATTCACTCTGCACCTGTACTGTCGCAGTGCTGATAATGTCCTTGCTCTTATTTCGGAGTCATTTATCATTATTGTACTCACCAGGCAATCACTTCCTTATACTGCACTCTTCTGGAGTGTTTTTGGTACAAGTGATGATAGATTCAGAATGTGTGCTGTCGGGAGATTGAGGTTAATACTTTGAAATTATTTTGACTTGAGAATTTGTACGGAATGCAGGGAATTCACAGGACATCCATTATGTCCTGCGGCTGAACAATCTTTTCAAAGCTATGTCATGTACTGTATGTAATTGCCAAAAGGACTAATTTAATATTTGCCTATTTCTTGATAAATCCACAATGCAGCCCTTTTATGGTAAATTATGTCTTAAAAACAATAACGAATTGTCTAACTGTTGTAGGTATGATTAACAGATTTGAACAGCCAGCATTTCGGTCTTGAGCACAATGATAGGAAATGCACTGAGATCGACCTGAGATTTGCTTGTTCACTCTGTATTCATGCTTATGTTATCCCATCCTCTCTCATGCTGTACATGCTTGTAGGTCAGTTTGGAGTTGATTTGAATTTGACACCTGACTGGCACCTGGGTTTACAACCACTTCTGTGAATGAAGCTTTCTGTAATGTTGGACAAAATCTCTAAAGAATATTCTGAGCAAAAATATGTGTCACAAACAATGAATAAATTAATGGACATATTGTTATTCTGATCAACTCTTCCTGAAGATACCAGCTTAATGGTTCTTGGTAACAATTATCTTTTGTTCCTGATCTACATTGCATTGATTTTATTCTTTTGCAAACTGACAAATACATCTGCAGCAAAACTATAAAATGTAATAAGATTCTATATTTGAAGTTTATTCAGACGATATTCTACATCAGGTAATAGGATTTTTCTGTAACTCTAGTTCGTAAATCGAATATTTATACTGAACAGAAATAATTTTTCCATATGTTATTGGGGAAAGATTTTGTGGAGCATTTTGCAAGTGATTGGCCAGATATTTCACTGCCCATGTAGACTTGGAAAATTTGGGCTCTTGAGTACATTTTAATCCTTGAAGTTCAACAGACAAATTATTCATCCCAGAGTGCTGCTGCTCCTTCAGACATCAGTGAGTTTGCCCATTTGTTGTCGTTTTCTGATATCCTGCATCATTTGGTGCTCCATGGCGATTTCAGGGAAGAGAATAAGACCTACTGATGGTCTTCATGTGACAAAGCATACTTGGAGGCGCAGCAGCAGCGGCTGATAAATCAGAGCAGGAAAAGAGCGGACATGATTGGAGGTAACAGCGGTGGCGACTGATAAATCAGAGTGGGAGAAGAGAGGACTTTCTGCAGTGTTTTCTAAAACAAATGCAAAGAGTAACATCAGAGGACAGCAGGTAGGTGATTGGTTGGTAAGTTTTAAGGTTTTTATTCCCCTCTCTAAGCTAGGGTAGTGGTTTAAACTAGAATTAGGAAACTATAAAGTACTGTATTAAATTTACAGCTTAGCTTGTTAAACTAAATAACATTTCAATCAGCTTAAATATAATAGTAAGTGAAGTAATAAGAGCAGTAGCACAGAGCAGGTTGCAGCATTAATTCAAATTAATAGTTTATACTAGATTCTGAAAGAGGGAATATAGATTTTTCTTCTTAGATCATGGATGAGCAGCTAAGACCTGTTCCTTGCAATTCCTGTGTCATGTGGGAACTTCAGGATATTTCATGTGCCTTGAGGGACTACATGTATAGGAAGTGTCTCCAGCTGTTTGAGCTCAGGACTTCTAATCTTGAGGGGCAGCTAGAGTCACCGTGGAGCATCAGGGAGGATGAAAGTTTCCTGGATCGTATGTTCAAGGAAGCGGTCTCACCCCACAGGCAGTGAGATTTCAGAATGCCAGAAGGTTGGCCATCCACAAGAGTAGGAAGGGGCAGGAGGACAGGCGTCTTCGGGGTACTGAGCTTTGCAGACTGCTGGGAGTGACGACACTTTGAAGGAGTGCAGTCCACACTATGGTACCAATGGGCAAGGGACTGCACAGGATGGAACAGCTAGAAGTAGAAATGCAGTTGGTATAGGAAGTTGCATAGTTAGGGGGACAGTCAGGCATTTCTGTAACCATCAGCGTTATTCTCGCATGGCATATTGCTTCGTTGGTGCCAGGGTAAAGGACATCACAGAGAGAGTGAAAAATATTCTGCAGGGTAAGGGAGTGAGCCAGAAGTTGTGGTAGAAGGCAGGTATTGAGATCCTATGGTCAGATTTCCAGGAGCTAGGGAGGAAGTTAAAATGTAGAATCTCGAAGGTAGTAATCTCTCGATTACTCTAAGTGCCACATGCTAGTGAAAGTAGAAATAGGAAGATAGGGAGGATCAAAGTGTGGTTTGAGGTATGGTGCAGCAGGGAAGGCTTGAGATTCTTGGGACATTAGGACCAGTTCTGGGGCAGGAAGCACCTATTCAAAAGAGATGGGTTGCACCCCAACAGGATTGGGACAAATTTTCTCACGGAGAGGTTCGTTAGTGTGGTTGGGGAGGGTTTAAATTAAATTGGCAGGGGGATGGGCACCAGCATATAGAAGTAGAAAAGAGGAATAAGGTGCATAAAGACATGAGAGTGTTGGATAGTATTTGAGAAGGAATTAGTACCATATTAGATAGAAGAAAACCAAGAAACACTACAAGGAATAGAAACATAGAAACAGAAAGTTTACAGCACAGAAGAAGGCCACTTGCCCAACGTGTCTGTGCCAGCTGAAAAACGAGCCACCCAGCACTTTGGCCCATAACCACGAAGGTTACGGTAGTTCAGGTGCACATCCAGGCACTTTTTAAATGAGTTGAGGGTTTTTGCCTCTACTGCCCTTTCAGGCTTTAGTTCCAGACCCCCACCACCACCAAAGACAGGTTTGCAACGCATGTATTTAAACGCACAAAGTGTGATGAATAAGGTTGGTGAGTTATAAGCGCAAATAGTTGAGAGAGAATGGCAATGGCAATAAAAGATGTCGTGGCAATAACAGAAACATGGCTTAAAAATGGCGATGACTGGGCGCTTAATATTCAAGGATAAAGAGTGTTCAGAAAAGATAGGGAAAGTAAAAAGGGAGGTGGAATGGCAGTACGGCTTGTAGTATTGGAAAAGGAGGATGTCCTTGAGGGGGCAAAGACCAAATCCATTCAGTTAGAGTTGAAAAGCAAAAAGGGTATGATCACGCTACTCGGGTATTCTATAGGCTTCCAAATAGTGAGAGAGAGATAGAGGAGCAAATCTGCAGGGAAATCAGAGATGTGTAAGAACTATAGTGTGGTGATATTGGGGATTTCAATTACCCAAATATAGATTGGGATAGTATTAGAATATAGGGTAAGGAGGGGAAGGAATTTCTAAAACTTGTTCAGGAGAACTTCCTTGACCAGTATGTTCTCAGTCCAAATAGGAAGGAGGCATT
This sequence comes from Heterodontus francisci, assembly GCF_036365525.1. NCBI lineage: Eukaryota > Metazoa > Chordata > Chondrichthyes > Heterodontiformes > Heterodontidae > Heterodontus > Heterodontus francisci. Next base: position 50,330,966 of record NC_090379.1, on the reverse strand, counting down.
GCTGGATCTGGTGATGGGAAATGAGGTGAATCAAGTGGACTAAGTGTCTCAAGGGAACAGTTGGGTGAGTGATCATCGTATCATAAGGTTTAGAAGAGCAAGGAACAATCTAAAGTAGAACTTCTAAATTGGAAGAGGGGTAACTTCAATGGGATGAAAGTGGATCTAGCCAGGGTAAAATGGAACCAAAGATTGACAAGAAAAACTGTAATGGAACAATGGAGATGTTAAGGAGATGTTTTAGATACAGGCTAGGTACATTACAGCAAGGGCTATAAGTAAGGGAACAAAGCAAGGGCACCTTTAATTATGAGGGAGAGAAAGAATATGATGAAATAAAAAAAGAGGGTATATGATGCATGTCAGGTGAATTCTTCAAGCAATAACTATGCCAAATACAATAAGTTGAACACAGAAATGAAGAGGAAAATAAATCTGGCATAGAGAGAATATGAGAATAGAATGGCAGTTACAATAAAAAGGAACCCAAAAATCTTCTACCGGCATGTAAATAGTAACTGGGTAGAAAGAGATGGGGTGGGGATTATAAGGTACAAGGAGGATGATATATGCATAGAAGCACAGGGCAAGGCTAGAATACTTAATGAGTACTTTGTATTGCTGTTTACTGAGGAAGAGGATGCTGACAAAATATCAGTAAAAGTGGAGATGGTGGAGGTAATGGATGGGCTGAAAATTGAAAGGCAGGTGGTACTGGAAAGGCTGGCTATGCTTAGAGTGGATACGTCGCCTGGTCCAGATGACTTGGATCCCAGGTTGCTAATGGAAGTGGGAGTGGAAATGGAAGTGGGTGGGCTTGCTATAATCTTCCAATCTTCCTTAGATATGGGGGAAGTGCCAGAGGATTGGAGATTAGCAAATGTGGCACCCTTATTCTTTACTCTCTAGAGCTTAGAAGAATGTGAGATCTAATTGTGGTATATAAGATGATTAAGGGGATTGACAAAGTAGACGTAGAGAGGATGTTTCCTCTGGTGGGGCAATCTAGAACAAGAGGTCATAGTTTTAGGATAAGGGGTAGCAGATTTACACAGAGATGAGGAGAAATTACTTCTCTCAAAAGGTCGTGAGTCTGTGGAATTCACTACCCCAGAGTGCGGTGGATGCCGGGACATTGAGTAAATTTAAGGAGGAGATAGACAGATTTTTAATTAGTAATGGGTTGGAGGTTTATGGAGAACGGGCAGGAAAGTGGAGATGAGGCTGAGATGAGATCAGCCATGATCGTATTGAATGGCGGAGCAGGCTCGAGGGGCTGAATTGCCTACTCCTACTCCTAGTTATGTTCTTACGTTCTTATTGCAGAAAGGGTGTAAAGACATTCCTAGTAACTACAGGCCAGTCAGTTTAACATGAGTGGTGGGTAAGCTTTTCAAAACAATAATCAGAGAAAAATCAACTGGCACTAGTAGAGGTTTGAGCTAATTAAGGAGAGCCAGCACAGATTTGTAAAAGGCAAACTGTGCTTGACGAATCTAATTGAATTTTTTGATGGAGTAGCAGAGAGCTTTGATGAAGAGAATGCAATGTATGTTGTCTATATGGATTTTAAGAAAGCCTTTGACAAAATACCACGTAAATGAGGCTCATGAATCGGGGGCTGGGGGTGGGTGGTGGGGGCGCCAGTGTCAGCTTGGATAAATGATTGGCTTAAGGACAGAAAACAGCAAGTCATGATAAATGGTTGTTTTTCAGACTGGAGGATGGTAGACAATGGTGTTCCCCAAGGTCAGTGAAAGGATCACTGCTTTTTTTATATATATAAATGACTTAGATATTGGATATACCGAGTAAAATATCAACATTTGTCGTTGTTACCAAACTTGGAGGTGTGGCAGACCGTGAGGATGATATGAACCACCTGCAACAGGATATAGGCGAGCAGAATGGGCAGACAAGTGGCAGATTAAATTTAATAAAGAAGTGTGAGATGATGCATTTTGGCAGAAGGGATAGGGAGAGACAATATAGACGAAATGGCACAGTTCTAAGGAGTGCACAGGGACAGAGGATCTGGGGTTCATGTACATAAATCCTTGAAGATTGCAGGACATATTGAGAGAGTAATTAACAAAGCAAATGGGATCTTGGGCTTCATAAATAGAGGTTTTGAGTACAAAAGAAGGGAAGTTATGCTGAATTTTTATAAAGCTCTGATTATGCCACAACTAGAATTCTGGTCGCCACGCTTTAGGAAGGATGTCAGGGTCCTTGAGTGGGTGCAGAGGAGATTTACCAGAATGGTTCCGGGAATGAGGGATTTTAGCTACAAGGTTATGTTGGATAAGCTGGGGTTGTTCTCCTTGGAGTGAAGGAGACTGAAGGGAGATTTGTTAGATGTGTACAAGATTATAACAGACTTAGATAAGGTAGACAAAGAAAAGCTGTTCCCATTAGCTGATTGTACAAAGACCAGGGGACACAGATTTAAGGTTTTGGGCAACAGATATAGGGGGATGTGAGGAAGAACTTTCTTACACAGTGAGTGGTAATGACCTGGAACTCAGTACCTATGAGGATGGTGGAAACAGAGACGATGAATTATTTTAAAAGGAAATTAGATTGGCATTTGAGGGAAGTAAATTTGCAGGGCTATGAGGATAGAATGGGGTTATAAGACTGATTGGATTGTTCTACAAAGAGCTGCCATGGACCTGCTTGTCTGAATGACCTCCTTCTGTGCCATAATGACTTTATAACACTATGACTTCCTTCTCCCATGGCTAAAGACCCCAGTGAGAATGCCCTGAGTTATGACAGAGGAGTACCACAATGAGACATAGCTGCCTCGGACTAACACAGCATACTTTCTCTACCTGGATGGGTCAGGATGGAATCTACAGAATGCTCCAAATCATGTGTCCATAACACTGATAGTTTATTGCACCCTTCCCAACTTGGTTGTTTTGGAAGAGTTGTGCAATGACATGGCTGAAGAGGAGGTCCTGACCCTAGTTGATCCAGAACTACATGGGCCAGACTATGAGGAGGAGTCCTTGCTGACTGTTGCAAGGGATATCAAGGAACAGGTCATCTTGGAAGCCTTCTCCTCTGACTAGCTTAGTCTTCATTTGCCATCACAGCCTGACCTCCATCTCGCTGAACAGAAAATAGGAGACATTCCCTCAATCCATTACTTAGCCTACAAAATCATTGTACATGAGCCTTCATGATACCACTAATTATCAGCTGAATGAATGTCAGCATCAGATGAATGCATCGTTTCCTGCGTGTCTGTGACCTCCATGACAAAGTGCCATGTCAGAGCACAGTCTACATGAGTACAATTATTACAAAGTGTAAGCAATCAGCTACTCTTTCCTAACACCATACTGAGTGCCTATAGGTGCCTTTCCATCACTTGTTCTCCTTCTAGATGCCTCTTGAGAGCCTCAACACGGGAGGTAGCTGGCTCTTCATCATGTACAGAATGGTCTTTGGTCTGAAGTGACTCTCATCCCATGACAACTGACTCCTCACATGGAACCACTACTGACTACAGCTCTGGAGGGTGCTCCTACACAGCCTGATCTTGCCTCCCATGGTCCATTTGTGTGCTGTTCTGAGAAGGAGGACTGGAGGTCTGGCATGTGTGACTCTCCTGAGAGACAGCAGTATTAGGCAAGTGGGCTCTGGCCATTGCTTTTCCAGAGACCCTGGATCTGTGGCCCCAGTGATCAGCAGAATAGCTGGTCCAATATTAACTATCAGATCCAGAAAACCAATCTCGCGCCAATCTGCCCTGCAAGAAGATAGAGTACATAAGGGGAAGGCTAGTTGTTTTGGAATGTGTGCCAAATGGCATGAGACAGCAGAAGAAAGTGATGTGGAGCTATTAGCCTGTTAAAATGGGGAAGGGAGCTTTGAATTTTGCACACAAATAATTGGTGGCAGGTCATCTGGATAGTCATAGTGTAGGATACTGAGAAGGAGTCTTTAGCCAGATGTACTGTGAAGCATTAGCTGTGCAAATGTTGCTTGAAGATTATGTTGGTGCTCAGGGTGGGTAAAAAACAAAAGGGGACAGAGCCCTGTGCGGTAATTTGCCTGCTCTGGTGAAGTTGTTGAACTTATTGTGACTCTGGTCTGCAGTCCCTGGTAGCCTGGGAGTTGGCACTCAATGTCAGTGTCAGCTTGCCTGGGTGGCACAGGTTAATTCCTGGCAGTCTCGGTAGCACCCACACCAAAGACTCTGCACTTCCTGCCTTCAATCTCCTCGAACAGTGATTGTACTTTGTGACCTTCTGGATATGACCCGGCCCTGCTATCCTCTGGGCATAATGTTACTTGAGCTCTCACTGTTCTGTATTAAAATGATTTCAAGACACACTGTGAAGTTGACAGAGTGAAGTGAAAGAGCCAAGCACTGTTGGTCTCTTACTTGTCTGACCTCAGTCTGCTGCTGAAGACTGGAGGCCGAACTGCCTTCTGAAAAGCTGCACCAAAGGGCTGAATGTTACTGGAAAAATGTGGCACTGGGTCCCGCTGCCCACCAAAGCGGGGTCACAGCACCCCCCCCACCACCCCCAACTTTCAGCCTTGGTAGTGGGATCCATGCCACCTACATAAAATCCAGTCCAAAGTTTCCAGCTAGTTCAGCTGCTTACATTGATTTTGGATGGATTTTACACCAACGCCTGCACCAATGGGAGTGGACTTGAGCCGACACAAAAAAACTCTAAAGGGGCACAATGGCATAAACTCATTTTGAGGAAACTGTAGTCCTGTATGTTTAGTTATTTGTGTTTTGATTCAATAGCACAGTGAGAAAACTACTGTTGACGTTTGAGTGGCTTCATTCTGTCAGATTGGTATTTTGTTTCAGTGTGTGAGCTGACAGGGTTGAGGTGGCTGCATTTCTTGGCAGTCCAAGGGTCATTCAAGCTGCAAAGTAAAATGATTACTTCTGCGTAGTTCTGCATAATTATCGCATTTGTTTTCCAAAGCATTTTAATAAAAATAAAGTATTTTGAAGAAATGCAGTAAGTGGGGAAAATTGTATTAGAGCAAGCAGCTGCCATCTTTACAATTATTTAACAATTCACACAGAATCGTTAGTGCAGAAGGAGGCCATTTGGCCCATCGTGTCCGCACTAGCTCTCCGAATGAGCAATTCCCTCAGTTCCATTCCCCTGCCTTCTCCCCATAACCCTGCACGTTCTTCCTTTTCATTATAACTGTCTAATTCCCTCTTCAATGCTTCAATTGAACCTGTCACCACCACGTTCTCAGGCAGCGCATTCCAGACCTTAACTACTCGCTGCCTAAAAAAGTTTTTCCTCGTGTCATTTTTGCTTGTCTTACCAAATACTTTAAATCTGTGCCCTCTCGTTCTTAATCCTTTTATGATTGAGAACAGTTTCTCTCCATCTACTCTGTGCAGACCCCTCATGATTTGAATACCTCTATCAAATCCCCTCGCAGCCTTCTCTTCTCTGAGGAAAACAGTCCTAACTTCTCCAATCTATCTTTATAACTGAAATTCCTCATCCTTGGAACCATTCTCGTGAATCTTTTCTGTACTCTCTCCAATACCCTCACGTCTTTCCTTAAGTGTGGCACCCAGAACTGTATGCAATACTCTAGCTGAGGCTGAACTAGTGTCTTATACAAGTTCAACATAACTTCCTTGCTCTTGTACACTATGCCCCTATTAATAAAGCCCAGGATACTGTATGCTTTATTAACCGCTCTCTCAACCTGCCCTGCCACCTTCAATGACTTATGCACATATATACCAAATCCCTCTGCTCCTGCACCCCCTTTAGAACTGTACCCTTTATTCAATATTGTCTCTCCATGTTCTTACTGCCAAAATGAATCACTTCACATTCTTCACTGCATTGAACGTCATCTGCCACCTGTCTGCCCATTTCACCAACCTGTCTACGTCCTTTTGAAGTTCTACACTATCCTCCTCACAGTTCACAATGCTTCCAAATTTCGTATCATCTGCAAACTTTGAAATTGTGCCCTGTACACCAAAGTCCAGGTCATTAATATAAATTAGGAAAAGCTAAGGTCCCAACACTGATCCCTGGGAAACTCCACTACAAACCTTCCTCCAGCCCAAAAAACATCCATTAACCACTGGTCTTTGTTTCGTGTCATTCAGCCAATATCATATCCATGTTGCTACCGTCCCTTTTATTCCATGAGCTACAAGTTTGCTCACAAGTCTGTTGTGTGGCACTGTATCAAATGCCTTTTGAAAGTCCATGTACACCACATCAACAACATTGCCCTCATCAACCCTCTCTGTTACCTCCTCAAAAAACTCCAGCAAGTTAGTTAAACATGATTTTCCCTTAAGAAATCCATGCTGGTTTTCTTTAATTAACTCACATTTGTCTATGTAATTTGTACTTTGTAGTACAGTATTGGTATTGCACATAAACCAACCTTAAAAGATGCAGGTTTCAATATAACACTGATTGGGTTAATGTTTGGAAAGCTGAGTTTTAACTTAGCAAAATGATTTCACTTCACATACAGGAGTAAATTTTACCAGGCCATGTTCTGCCAGTTGGGCTTCGTGTACAACTAGTGTATCAGAAAATAGTGGGTGTACTACCCATAGGGGCAGAAAATTCAAAGAGGTTGTACCACATTATTCTACTGTGCACTGGCTGTGTGAAAGGTCCTGTTAACAGTGCAGGCCTGACGAAACCCACCCAACAACATACAACAATCCTGGATATGACTTTCTCATTAGCACCTCTAGTCTTGTCTTCACACAAAAGGTAGGGGGTAAAATTGGTCTATGCAGAAGCATGAAACAGACTCAAATCGGCTGTTTGTTTTGCACTGTGCCCCATTTTGTTTCCCATTGTTTTCAGTGTAAGATAGACTGCCGCTTTGCTATGAGTCCATGTTGTACTAAACCAATTTAACCCCTTGCAAAATGTTTTATGGTTTGATTAATTGTGCACACAGGGTCCTGCTGCTGACCTAGTCAGTGATGTCTAGTTGCACTAGGTGAGCTAAGAAAATAGCATATATCTTGCTGCTGCATGACAGAAGGAATAACAACATTCTTTAGATGAGAGCAAGACCACCTACTAATGTCAGCAGTGCAGCAGTTCTACTAATGCACTGGGATTCATGCCAGATCAGATAAAGGACCTCCCCACTCTTCTCAGACATTAAATTATTCCACCTCCTCAGAAACCTTTTGTTAGGAATTTGCCCAGTGGTAGGGTGCAGATAATATGTCAAAAATGTGCAATTCTGTCAAGTGAACAAGACGTAGAACAATAACAAACAGATCTGTTTCAACAGTTATATCAATCTAGACATGGGTTTTAAGGTAAACTTATTAAATGTAACCTGACAGCTAGTTTTCTACAAACAGAAACACACTAATGGCTGCTTATGTGTGATATCCTCAACCAATTAAATGAGCACTGACTCCATCAAGTAACGAGAACTTTCTATCCAAGTGTGAAAAAACCCAACCCATATTAGTTGACTTTTTTTTCTCTTCCAGTAAGTATATCTCATTTTATAACTGACCTTGCTTTCAACCTGATAAATACACATCATCTCAGTATGATTTGTCAGGGTCTTATTACTATTTTGTCTAGCAGATTCTTTAGGATAATCCTGAAACTACTGTTGGGGAAAAGCATGTATTCAACCTGCACTTACTCTTTTGTTTTTCTTCATGTGGGCAGAAAACAAGTTGATTGGAACTGCTGGGATATGTTCTGCATTTATAAAAGGATATATAGTGATGACTGCTTAGACATTGACAACCAATCTCCTTCATTTTGGCTCCATACATTAGAATAGGTCATGCATGGATCAATGCCCTCCCCACCCCTCCCCCTCCACTTCCCCATTGTATCTTTTTATATGTAATGCATTTGTCTGTGTATAAGTCTATTTTTAAGGGTGGTAAAACAATAGAGGGAGGAAAGGCAGGCCAGCACTAAACCGGATGTTTTGTAGCAATTATGTGGATGTATTGTTCAGGCCGCTGTCAGAAGTATAATGCACACTCAGGCCTAAAGCATCCCTATTGTAAATACAGGTACCCTATGTAAAAATGTGACCAAACCTGGGAGGAAACAAAATGGGCAAGAAGGTTGCCTTCTTCCAATGCTGCACTGACCTTTGCAGTGAGACTTCAATACATTCAATAATATTTTTTCCCCCCTGTCAGTGCCATTAGCACTGTCTGTTTTGGCTTTTGGGCAATGGAGTGCACTGGTCAACTGCCTGTTCCAGTGGCAAAGAGGCCCCGACATGATTGTGATGCTCCGGCCTCATAAACACTTTCCAGGCGAGCTGCAGGGCGCCAAACAGGTGTCCTGACACAGCTTTCCAGATTTACCAAAGCAAAATGGGCAGCAGCAGCAGCAGGAAAATAAGTCCTGAAGGGGAGGGGGCTGTGGAAATCGTGGAGGATGGGGTCTCAGGGCTGCGGCAGTGTGGATTATTTTGTGGGCGCCAGAGGAGCAGGAGTTACCTGTGCTAGGCCTCTTTCCTTCCATCACCCATGGAACCAATCAAAGCCTACACTGCGCAAGCACGACCATACCCCATAAGATCCTAATTTCCATATTAAAAGAGGCCTATCACCTGAATCAGGAGGGAACTTTGGACACCCAGCTCAGCAGAAGGCCCTTTTTAAAATGGTGCTTTTGCATTGTTGGTGTTAGGGTTAGGGTTAGGGTTAAGCTACTGAGCACATTTTGAGGCCTTTACCGCCTCATTAATGCTAGGGGAGGCCACTCAAAATCGACTCCATTATGTTTGTAACAATTTCATTACAACAGTCGTGTCAAATAATTTGGTTTCAAATTTAGCTCAAGGTAAGTATGCAGAATGACATCCTGGTATTGATTTTAGTAATTCACAGCCATTTCTAATGAAATTAAAATAGTAAAGTCTAAAATACATGCAAAATATTTTTGCATTTGTGGTGGGATGTATAAGAGCTGTTGTCACATCAGAACAGTGCAGCAAATACACAACTCTTGTGTCTGTTCATCAGTTCAGTCAGGGATAATAGATTACAGGGATCAGTGCCACAAGGAGCAGACTAGAGCTACGAGAAAGCATCTGAATCGAAAAGTCAGAACTGGTAAGAGCAGCAGCAGCAGATTCTGGGGGTAAAATAAAATGGAGTACAGCTGGGAAATGGAGAACACCAAAAGCTTGAGATTAGAGGAACTACAACACTTAAGATCATAAAGATCTTACGTGGCCAAATAGAGAATAAAGACATGCTGCAAAATTCATCTCTGTAGCACACCTGTTAATTCAGCGTTACAAGTGCTGTTTTGCCTCCAAAATGCCGTCTGCAACGTGGGTGCACACTTGGTGCCGGATGCCATTTTGGTGAGGGCATTAGTTGTGCATTGGGAGCATCCACCTGAATTAGGCAGAGTTGGCAGATGATTACGTCATTTGGTGCCAGGGCTGCCATTCGGAGCTCCCTTAAACACACACAGCTGATCATGCCTTTAGCAGGACTGAGAACTCCCCCACACCCCCGACACCACTATTTAAATGGATCATCAACTACATTCCGGTTAGTTGTTGTTTGATTTCTACTGGCTCTGCCTTGGTTGTAGAAGTGTTTGGTGGTTTCCAAAGTTGTTTAAAGTTGCTAAAGTCTATGTGGAGTGATTTCACATGTGCTGCAAGACTTTATTCTGACGTCAAGGTTTCTGTGCAGACATGGGTGCAGTAGTCGGCATGACAGGAAGAATGAACAGAGGTGACATAGAAGAGGACAAGCTGCTGGAAGAGGGAGGAGGAGGAGAAGTGCTCTCAGCAGGAGACCTTATCTACCCAGGATATTCAGGGAGCAATTCTTCTACCTGAACCTCAGTGAGAAATAGAGTCTCCACTTCTCTAAGGACATCCACACTGAAATCTGCCACCTTCTGCAGGCACAACTGCAGCCTCAGAGCAGGACGAAGACCACTTTGCCAGTGGCTGCAAAGATGGCTGTAGCCATGAACTTTCATGTGTCCGGCTCGTTCCAGGCTGGAGCAGGCGATATTTGCAACATCTCCCAGTTTGCTGTCTACTGTTGCATAAGAGAGGTCATTGAGGCTCTGTATTCCAAGAAAGCGGAATACATTTTATTCCCTCTTGCCAGAGAGAAGCAGGAGAAGTGAGCATGTGGTCTCGCAAGGATTGCAGGCTTCCCCATGGTTCAGGGTGCCATTGACTGCATGCACGTCACTTTGTGGGCACTGATGTCAACTCTGAGATGTACCGTAACTGAAAGGGTTTCCACTCCCTAAATGTCCAGCTGGTATTCGACCATACTCAGTGTATCATACAGGTAAGTGCCCAGTATCCTGGCAGCAGTCATGATGCGTTCATTCTGCAGCAGTTCCCTGTGCCAGCTGCATTTAACCCACCATGAGGATGGCTTATGAGTGACAAGGGCTAGCCACTGACCACATGGCTGCTGACTCAGTGAACAGTTAGGCAGCATGCATACAACAAAAGCCATGCTGCCACACAAAACTGGGGCGGCACAGTGGCACAGTGGTTAGCACCGCAGCCTCACAGCTCCAGGGACCCAGGTTCAATTCTGGGTACTGCCTTAGCGGAGTTTGCAAGTTCTCCCTGTGACCGCGTGGGTTTTTGCCGGGTGCTCCGGTTTCCTCCCACAGCCAAAGACTTGCAGGTGTTAGGTAAATTGGCCATTGTAAATTGCCCCTAGTGTAGGTAGGTGGCAGGGAATATGGGATTACTGTAGGGTTAGTATAAATGGGTGGTTGTTGGTCGGCACAGACTCGGTGGGCCGAAGGGCCTGTTTCAGTGCTGTATCTCTAAATAAAAAAAATAAATAAATAAATAAAAATGTGATAGGACAAACTATTGCAGTGCTTAAACAATGCCTCTGCTGCCTGGACTGCGCTGGAGGAGCCCTGCAGTGTTCAGCAAAGCAGGTGTCAAAATTCATGGTGGTCTGCTGCATGCTGCACAACCTCATTACCATGCCACCAGCTGAGAAGGAGGAAAAGGAAGGGAGGAGGCAATGAACACAGCCCCTTTCTGACTGGGCTGTCTGTGAACGACTCATCCAACTGTGATATCAGTAAACACAACCCCTATTCCCCATTCACCAAAGTCCCACACCTTATCTTCCCTCTGTGACTGACAACACAGCATCCATTTGGCCACAATGCAAAAATAAAAGCCATTGTAACATAAACATTCTGCACCAAATTAATTTAAAACAAATCACGCGATCTTGTATACAAACAACTAATCATTCTTGTGCATTGCCTTAGTGGCTGTCTTCTGTGTGCTTTGACTGTCCTAGTGCTCATCTTTCTTTGGCCTCCTTGACTCGAGAGACAATGGGTAAGCCCCTGGAGGTGGTCAGTGGTTTGTGAAGCAGCATCTGGAGTGGCTATAAAGGCCAATTCTAGAGTGACAGGCTCTTCCACAGGTGCTGCAGATAAAATTGGTTGTCGGGGCTGTTACACAGTTGTCTCTCCCCTTGTGCTTCTGTCTTTTTTCCTGCCAACTGCTAAATTTCTTCGACTCGCCACACTTTAGCCCCGCCTTTATGGCTGCCCACCAGCTCTGGCGCTCACTGGCAACTGATTCCCACGACTTGTGATCAATGTCACAGGATTTCATGTCACATTTGCAGACGTCTTTAAAGCGGAGACATGGACGGCCGGTGGGTCTGATACCAGTGACGAGCTCGCTGTACAGTGTGTCCTTGGGGATCCTGCCATCTTCCATGCGGCTCACATGGCCAAGCCATCTCAAGCGCCGCTGGCTCAGTAGGGTGTATATGCTGGGGATATTGGCCACCTCGAGGACTTCTGTGTTGGAGATACGGTCCTGCAACCTGATGCAAGGATTCTCCGGAGGCAGCGAAGATGGAATGAATTGAGATGTCGCTCTTGGCTGACATACGTTGTCCAGGCCTTGCTGCCGTAGAGCAAGGCACTGCGGACACAGGCTTGATACACTCGGACTTTTGTGTTCCGTGTCAGTACGCCATTTTCCCACACTCTCTTGGCCAGTATGGACATAGCAGTGGAAGCCTTACCCATGTGATTGTTGATTTCTGCATCGAGAGACAGGTTACTGGTGATAGTTGAGCCTAGGTAGGTGAACTCTTGAACCACTTCCAGAGCGTGGTCGCCAATATTGATGGATGGAGCATTTCTGACGTCCTGTCCCATGATGTTCGTTTTCTGGAGGTTGATGGTTTGGCCAAATTCGTTGCAGGCAGCTACAATCCTGTCGATGAGTCTCTGCAGTCACTCTTCTGTGTGGGATGTTAATGCAGCATCGTCAGCAAAGAGGAGTTCCCTGATGAGGACCTTCCATACTTTGGTCTTCGCTCTTAGACGGGCAAGGTTGAACAACCTGCCACCTGATCTTGTGTGGAGGAAAATTCCTTCTTCTGAAGACTTGAACGCATGTGAGAGCAGCAGGGAGAAGAAGATCCCAAACAGTGTAGGTGCGAGAACACAGCCCTGTTTCACGCTACTCAGGATAGGAAAGGGGTCTGATGAGGAGCCGCTATGCTGAATTGTGCCTTTCATATTGTCATGGAATGAGGTGATGATACTTAGTAGCTTTGGTGGACATCCGATCTTTTCTAGTAGTCTGAAGAGACCACCCAGCGGTCCATTTGCTTGCGTTGGTCAGTGATTATGTCCCCTGATTTAGAGTTGAGGGGGGCGATCTTCTTGATGGTTGGCCCAAAAGCTCTCTTTGTGCTCATATGCAGTGCTAACCCAGTGGCTGGTGGAAGGCTGCTGACTTTCAGGGGGGAGACTGCAGATAGCCTTGGAGGATGACCTGAGCAGCTCTGGCCCTAGACAGTCAGTACCATCTTGGCATGGGTGCCAGCAGTATGGAATGGCTGGCTGACAGGCAATAGCAAGGGCACTGGAGGAGTGGCAGTAGTGAGAGCATGAATGCTGTCATCCTGAAAGAGCAGGTTCATGCTCCATGGAGTCACTGCCACTCGGCCAAGGGCAGTGCCTCAGCAATTCACCAATGATTTTGTGGACAGATTGTTGGACTGCTGTGAGACCCTGCAAGCCTCTTTAAACACTGCTATCTGCAGCTATGACGGCAACAGTTTGAGCTTGCGTGGCGACAAGCAGAGATTGTAAGACTCTGTCTGAGCTTCCACTGAAACACCCAATTGTTGAGTGGCTTTTGCTTGTGCTGCAATAGAAACTGCAACATCGGCTATCAGATGCTGCATTATGGTTGGGTCCACAAGTGGAGTTGGCCACCACTTCCATGCTGAAAAGGATGGGCTCCAAGCTCTGTGCAAAGTTGGTGCCAGAATCCTCAATTTTTCTTGATAGTATACGCAGACTTTCTGATAGGCCTGCCAATGCAACAAGCATTTCATTGTGTATAGCCAACAGCCTCTTCTATAGCAACCACCCCCCCCCCGCCCCGCCACCCCCCAACCCCCATCAAAGTCTCATCTGTGTCCTCTGCAGCAAAACTCATGTGTGACCTTGCCCTCTGGTGATCTGGCACCTGTACTACCCTTGCCCCTCTCCTGGCTGCAGACCAAGCATGTCCAGTGATGCACCACATGCAGATCCTGCCTCTAAACTATCCTCTAAATTACACACAGTGTCAGCATCTGAGCTGGTGGCTGCGAGTGTGAGAGCAAGTGATGGTGTTTCTTCTTCATCACTGTCTTCCTGCTCTTCCACTGCTTACTTTTCCACCACTTCCTGGACAGTGTGCAGTTCTTGGGTATCTGAAAGGAGAAAGGCACAAGGGACAAGGGTAGGGTTGTGGTGAGGGAAGGGAGGAAGTAAATGGTGCATGTTTACATCATCTGCAGCTTGTGAATCAGCAGAGGTTATGGGATGAGGGGTAATTGGGACGTGAGCCGGAGGATTGGGTATGTGAATACTGTCATTTTTGATGGTTTCAGCCCTGCTGCTTGACCTGCAAGGGAGAGGGGGAAGTGTGTCAGTGATTGTCGTGCAATCTGTTTGGGTGATGTGCCTATCATGGTTCTATAGCTGGCAGTGTGTGCAAGCTGTGAGATGTGGATCTGAGGCTTGCAGCAGTGTTAAGAGTGTGAGGGTGAGGTGAAGCTATGAATGTTAGTTTTAAGTCATGGTTGACAAAGATTGTTGGAAGGTGAGTGAGGGGGAGTGTGGTGAATCGAGCAGTGTGTGAGACTAATGGTGCAGTTGGTGAGATATGGGCGGAATTTAGTGAGCCCATCTGGAATGGGAATGGTGGTGCGGGGGCGCCGTGGAATAGCGATGGATGTGTCTGCCCGGAAATCCAATGTTGAGACGTCGGTTCTGGATTTAGTCAGCTACGGGATAGCACCAAGGCGTCATCGCTGCCCCGAAGCAACAGGACTGCCATTTGAATTGCTGAACAGTTAGATTAGATTAGAGATACAGCACTGAAACAGGCCCTTCGGCCCACCGAGTCTGTGCCGAACATCAACCACCCATTTATACTAATCCTACACTAATCCCATATTCCTACCAAACATCCCCACCTGTCCCTATATTTCCCGACCACCTACCTATACTAGTGACAATTTATAATGGCCAATTTACCTATCAACCTGCAAGTCTTTTGGCTTGTGGGAGGAAACCGGAGCACCCGGAGAAAACCCACGCAGACACAGGGAGAACTTGCAAACTCCACACAGGCAGTACCCGGAATCGAACCCGGGTCCCTGGAGCTGTGAGGCTGCGGTGCTAACCACTGCGCCACTGTGTTTTAATACATTTGCATGGAATTGATTGCGATTCAATGGGGGGCTTGAAATTAATTTGATGACGGGTGGCCTTCAGGTGCCTTCAGATCCCTGGCCGTTGAAAGCTGGCAGCACTGATGCAAGGCCTCAGTGCCACGACAGGAAAGCAGCCATGAACAGTATTGGATATGGGAACAGGGAGGAGTGGTGGCTATTGTCAGCCGCCAGTGCTGTGCCTTCTGCGCAGGTGAGCTTGGTTTCAGGTGGTCAACACAGCCATACAGCTAGGTGAAAGGGTCGGCTGTCAGTAAGGATGGCCACTGAGGAGCATCGGCATGTAACCCGAGAGGAGTAGCAAAGGCAAAGATGTCAGGGCAACTTTGTCCCTGCAAGGACAGTGCTCTGGAGGCCTATGGATCATCTGGGATGGGTTTCATACATCCTGTCTTTGTGCATCCCTGTGGTGTAATGCAGCACCCCTGATGGAGTGAGGGCCAGGCTCACACTTACCCACTTCCAGCCACCATGCTTGCCTCTCAGAATGAAAGCAATAAAAACTTACCTTAAAGCATTCAGTCTGTCGCCTCCTTTCTGTTAGGGTTAGTGCCCAGATCACACACATGCTTTGGCACATCAGAGGTGTTTGCCAAAGGAGGGCTGTGCCCACTATGGGAGAAGGGTGAAGTCAGCATCTCACAATTAAGGCATGAAGGAATAAGCATTTTCCACAATGAATGTTAACTTCAAAAGCGAATAAATTTTATAGCAGAATACTAATGGAAAATTGCAAGCACCTGTGAAGCCCCAAGTGTGTCTCGGTGTTTTTGCCTACATGGTTACGAGTGCTTCTATGAGGTGTGACCCCTGCACTAGCAGCTGGGCTGGAGGTAAGCTGCTGATCAGACTGCCCCTGGGTTTATGATGACTTTTCTGGGTGTCCTCTGTCTGCCTGAGGCCTGGAGGGCCCCAGCTGCCTGAGGGTTTCCCGCACTGGTGCAGGACTCTCCTCAGGCGTCGCAGGTACTGGAGCTGGGTTCACTGGCAGAGGGGCTGAGTAGCTGGTGTCCACCCAGGGGAGGGGAGCACCCAGCTGTGGAGGTCAGCCTTACCTCCTCCCTTTCAAGACTCACTTGAACCTTCCTGCTCACTGGAGAAGGACGAGGACCTGGAGAAGACTCCAGGCACTTTGTCCTTCTCTTGCCTTGCCACCGCCGCGTCGAGCTCATGGCCAAGGCGATGGTGTGCAGGTCTGCACGCATTTGTGGGATCTGGCTCTCCAAGAGGGTCACCAACCTTTCGATGGAGGAAGCCAAGCGCTCACATGCCTGAGACATGGCAGCACTGATGGCATTGATGGACTCCTCCATCGTCTGTGCATGACTGCACATTGCCTCTGGCAGTTCCACCAAATGTTGCCTTACCTCTCTCTGCAACTCCAGCATCTTCTGTGCTGCCGAAACCAGAGGTTCGTCATCAGCCTGGGGCTCAGCATGGGCCTGGCCTCCAAATGTCAGTGGCCTCGGTTGTTTCAGCCTCAGCCAGCTGCTCGGGTGCGTGTGCGGTGCTCTCACCAGCTTGTGACACTGATTCTACAGCCGAGCGCAAACTCACTGAGGTGAAAGTATCTGCACTGGTGGAAGGTGCAGGAGAGTCATGTGACAGTGCATCCTCCGATTGCTGCTGCTCCTCAGAGGTTGAATGATCTCTCATTTGGATAGAGTTTCCTGTGGACACTGACTTGGTTGAGAGAACACAAACATGCGTGGGTTAGGATTTGCTGATCTTGCCATGATATCCATGTGTTATGAGGATCTCCAGAAGTGTGTTGGATGTCGATGGCAGACAATCCTCAGTCTCTCGCTTGGAAACTCCAGTCTCTCCATCCATGATTGAGCGTCTGCCCTGGGTTGCCGCCAACTCCATTGCTTCATTCTCACCTGCAGAGGGAGGCTTTATGTCAGCAATACCCCTATCAGTCCATGAGGTCTCCCTGTTATTATGGGCCTTCTTGTACTGCAAGTGGAAAGAAGGAGATAGTCATGCTTCACAGGAAGAGCTACAGGATAGTTGTGCTAGTGGCAGCCCTTCGTCCCTTTTAGGCCTTTCCTATGTGGTTCTTGCCCACGTCAGCTTTCAGGGGAGGTAATGGGGTGATCTGTGAAAGAAATTGGCCTGTGGCCAAGATGCAGCCAAAGGTCTGGCAGGATGTGGTGAGGCCTAACTCCCTTTGGCAGTGCCTTTGAGGTGCCTCCCTCCCCAGCCTCCTGCATAGTCAAATGCAGTCCCCAAAATAGAGAATGGTATGGAGCACTCACCTTGGCAGACCAAAGGAGGTTATTGATTCTTCCTGCATTGGACCTATGTTTGGGGGGTAACCTCATGGCTACTGACCTACTCCGTGATCTCTATCCAAGCTTGTTTGGTCAGGCAGGAGGACCTCTTCTTGCCATTACCTGGGGAAGAGGACCTCCGGCCTTTCCCTTGCAGCCTGGAGGAGAATTGCTAAACCATGGGGCCTGAGCCATACTGCACTTTCCTTGACATAAGGGTGGGGAACCAGGAGTCACTACAGCATCAATCTCAGCAGCAAATAACGAAGGACTCAAAGGCAGCAATGAAATCAGGGCTGGCAGGGTTTTAAATATGGCACCAGCACCTGCTCCGCAGTCATCCGACTCCACATTCAGTGCCTCAAATCCTGGCCCCGTTGTGTAATTGGCCAAGCCCCGCACATCCATTATCACAATTGACCACCCTTTGCGTGATTGTGGTGGGCCCATCGCACACGTGCCAAGCAGCGACATCCCCACTGGGACCCATGACGGGAGCACTGAATCCAGCCCATGGCATTTGAAGATACATTCACTGACCTTGACCACTTGTGTGAGGGAATTGAACTTCATGCAGCACTGCATGCAGATTCTCGGGGCTAGACTTCTGGCATTGACCTCCATGGCTATCCCATCCTACTATGTTTGTAAAGTTTGTCTGGTGGCCCTCCTGGCTCCTTATGGATAGGGAACCTCTCTCCTCCTCTCCACCTCCTGCACCAAAGCCTCCAGTGCAGCACTGGTAAATCTTGGAGTCCACTCCATGCCATGTTGTATCATTCTTGTGTCTTCCCCACAACAAAATCCCCTTAAGATTGACTTCCAGTTCATGCTCCAGCCAAAATGCAGGCTTGCTTTTAGTAGTCCAGGCTAGCTTGACCTCATGCTAACCTCTCACAGTTTTGGGCCCCCTGCTCAGGTATGCAGCCATTCAACAGCACGCTTAGTACTGGCTGCACGTAACAATCATCTAAATGAGCAGACAGCACAAAGTTTGCATGCTGGCTCCATCAGAAGCAAACAGGTGCGGGGTAATTACACATCGCAATCCCCATACCTGTTTTCAGATCTTAACGAATTTCATGGCCCAAGAAAGGTAAAAACAGAGTCACAGGGCTGAATTTTACGCCGCCCCAGCGGGTCAGATGGTGATGTGGGGGAGGATGAGAGCGGCGTAAAATTGAGTGGGAGGCTCCGGGATGTCTACCCGCCCCACTCCTGCCTCCGGTCAACTTTACAACAGTCGGACGGGTGGGGGGGGGGAAACGGCCCACCCGCCCGAGGCCAATCCAGGCCATTAAGTGGCCACTTAATAGCCACTTAAGTGCCCTCGCCTGCCTTCACGGGTATTTTACCTGTGGCAAGCGGGTATGCTGGGGACATGGAAGGCCACCCAGCAAAAGCTGCTGGCCTTTCTGCGTGCTGGGTGGGGGGCCCGATTGAGGGCCACCCCTGCCTCCCAACCCACCCCCGGGACCCAAGACGACCCCCACCCCCAAATGACCACTCTAGCCTTACCAGGGCACGACCGATCTCACTAGTGAGGCAAGCCCAACTTAGCTTTACTCCTGGCTCCATGGCATCAGCTGGCCTGCAGTCTCAGCAATGGCCACCGCTCTTGGTCACACAGCTGGGACTAAGAGTTGCCGGCCCGCTGATTGGTCAGGAGCTCACTGAGGCGGGACCTCCTTCCTCAAGTGGGTGGAAATTCCGCCTCGGGACAATTAAAGCCCGGGGACCCATAAAATGCGGGACGGATCCCCGGGCTAGGCGGAAGCGGGTTCGCCATCGACTTTTACGTCGGTGGCGAATTCCTGTCCACCTAAGGTTAAATCCAGCCCATAGAGTTATAGGTTGGAATTTTACACTGGCAGCGGAGGTCTCGATGTTGGAGGAAACTGGCGCTGAGATCCCGGAATCGCCTCTTCCTTGGAAGGCCCGCTGAATTTAATGACAATCGGGCACTTAACTGGCCAGTGGCGGGCCTTCCTTAGGATTTAGGACCCCATGACCCGAAGTCCCAACCTTGGGGGGCTGCTGGCCAATCAAAGGCTAGCAGCTGCGGGACACCACGAAGGCGGTGACTGCTGCTGTAGCTGCAGCAACCGGACACTGAGGAGGGGTGCTGGATCCAGGCTTAAGTAGGTCAGGGCAGGAAGGGTCTTGCAGGGTGGGGTCGCGGGGGAGGGGTGGGAAGGAGAGCAGCAGCAACGGCAGGGGTTTGGCCCTCAGCAGTGTCCCTCGTTCAAGCGCTAAGGGCCTTTAAACAAGGAACCCACCCCACCCACCCCTGGAGCCCGGAAGCAGCCCTCATGGTTTTTTGTGCTATGCTTCCCGTGCGGTGACAGGGCCACCCACTCCATGCGTAATTGCAGCTGCGGCAGGAAGAGGTCCTTAATTGGGGATTAATTACCCAATTAAGGGCCTCAATTAGCAGTGGGGCAGAAAGGCCATTCACAGGCCTTCCTGCCCCAGGCTAAATTTCGGTAGAGGCACGAAGGTAAGGGGGTCCCCGCCTGCCACCATCCCGCCCAATTTTATGCTCTCCTCACCTCCAAACCCATAGGGCTGAATTTTACGCCAACCCAGTGGGTCAGATGGTTGGATGGGGGTGGCGTAAAATTGAGCGGGAGACTCCGGGAGGCCTATCCTCCACGCTCCCACCTCCAGCCAACTTTACGGCGGTCGGGCGAGGGGGAAAAGCAGTTTGCCTGCCCAAGGCCAATCAAGACCCTTATGTGGCCATGTAACAGCCACTTAAGGGCCCTCACTTGCCTCAATGGGTATTTTACCCGTGGCAAGCGGGCATGCTGGGGATGTGAAAGGCTGCCCAGCGACAGCTGCTGGCCTTTCCACGCTCTGGGGGGGATGCCGTGGCAGTTGGGCACTAGGTGCCCGATTGAGTGCCGCCCCCACCTCCCAGCCCAACCCCGGGACCCAAGATGCCCCACCCCTCCCCCCAAATGACCGCCCTAGCCTCACCAGGGCATGACCGATCCCCCTGGTGAGGTATGCCCAACTTACTTTAGAGTCATTGAGTTATACAGCACAGAAACAGGCCCTTCGGCCTATCGTGTCTATACCGACAATCAAGCACCGAACTATTCTAATCCCATTTTCCAGCACTTGGCCCATAGCCTTGTATGCTATGGCATTTCAAGTGCTCATCTAAGTACTTCTTAAATATTGTGAGGCTTCCTGCCTCTACCATCTCTTCAGGCAGTGTGTTCCAGATTCCAACCACCCCAAATCATCACTCCTGGCTCCATGTCATTGGCTGGGCTGCAGTCCCAGCAGTGGCCACTGCTCCCAGCGGTGCTGCTGGGACTAAGAGCTGATTGGCCGGCAGCTCACTGAGGTGGTGGAAGTCCCACCTCAGGACAATTAAAGCTTGGGGACCCGTAAAATGCGGGACAAATCCCTGAGCTAGGCGGAAGCCAAAAAGCTGATGTTACTTTTATGTCGGTGGCGAATTCCTGTCTGTCTAAGGTAAAATCCAGCCCATAGAGTCACTTATAGCACAGAAGGAGACCATTCAGCCCATCAAGTCTATGGTAGCTCTCCATAGAGCTATCCAGTCAGTCCCATTCCCCTGCTCGATTCCCGTAGCCCTGCAAGTTTATTTCCTTTAAGTGGTCATCCAATTTCCTTTTGAAGTCATTGATTGTCTCTGCTTCCACCACCCTCGTGGACAGCGAGTTCCAGATCATACCACTTGCTGTATAAAAAGTTCTTGTTCATATTCCCCCTGCATCTCTTGCCCAAAACCTTCAATCTGTGTCCCCTAGTCCTTGTACCATTAGTTAATAGGAACAGTTTTCCTTGTCTAACTATCTAAACCTGTCATAATCTTGTACACCTCTATTAAATCTCCCCTTAATTTCCTTTGCTCCAGGGAGAACAACCCCAGTTTTTCCAACCTAACTTTGTAACTAAAATTCCCCCATCCCTGGAACCGTTCTGGTAAATTTCCTCTGCACCCCCTCAAGGACCCTCACATCCTTCCTAAAGCATGGTGGCCGGAACTGAATGCAATACTCCAGTTGGGGCTTAACCAGAGCTTTATAAAGGTTCAGCATAACTTCCCTGGGGGGTGGGGAAAAGAAAAGACAGAAATGAGTCTGAGATAAAGAAATGGAAAGAAAAGAAAGTGTAAGAATGCAAAATAAAGGAAGGTAATGGAGAAGTACAAAAACACAACAGCACAGGGGAGATAATTCTTTTTTACCTGAAAAGAAGTGTTTTTTGTGAGAGTTAAATTAGTAGAGACAGACGATGTTATTGACTGGCATTGTTTCATTTCAGCACTTATCCTAAGCAGGCTATATTTCAAAGCTGTCAAAAATCTAATCTCTGTAACCTTATCATTAATCAGTTCCTTCTAATCATTTTAGATAGAAACATTTTAAAGCAGATTTTGTTTTACAGCTCTCGAGTTAAGGGTCACTGAAAACTGCATTACTGTTTAGAGAAGATTCAATCTAAATTTAATGGTATTTTAGCCTTTTGAATTTCTTTTTGAAAAAAATGGGGCTGAAATTTCCTCTGGCCCCTCTCTGCTGGCATTAGTGTGATGGGCTCGACCTCTGATCTTGGCCATTTCTCGAGATCAGGAGCATTTAAGTATTTTGGATAAGCACAGGGTCTATTTTGTAGTAAAGGTAGAGGATATGTTTCAGGGGAAGAGAAATCCTTGCAGCGACTTGCTACATTTAAGTTGAGCCATCGTCCCAGGCTGAAAATATTTTTAAAATTATGATTAAATTTAAATTTTTTATTTTGAAATTTTGCCTTCTAAACTGAAAATATTCCATTCAGCCTTGATGTACAGGCATCATTTGTGTTTGCTATTGTCATGGCAAAGATAAATTCCCGCATTTGCATCTTCCAAATGTTGGCCCTACTCCCAGAAAAAGAACTATGACAGGCACAGAAAGAGATGGAGATCTGCCATAACCAGTCCCTGGCTCATTTGCACCCAGCCTGCATAAATATCGTGGAACTTTGGGATCAATATCTCATAGACCAAGTATATATGTAGGGTAGTAAGTAAATACTTTGCAGATAGCTGTTTCTAGACAGTTGAAGGTTCAATAATATTTACTAATGACTCTTTTCAGCCTGCAGCATATTGATTCCATAATTATGATACTAAAGTATGTTTGTTTTATATCGAGCATTGTGATTTTAACAGACATTATTTTGTTCATAGAGTTATTCTAGTTATTCTTATGAGACAAAATTACCACATGGTAACAATGATCAGCAACAAGGGACAATTGAGATTTTATTTTATGCTTTTCCTCACCCCTCCCCCCCCCCTTTGTAATTCCTTGCTTCAGCAATAGTTTGCTTTGCACTGTCTAATACATATGGTGCTTTAAGGATCAAACAGCAGGAGATGGACCTTTACGAGAAGAGACAAATGAAGTGTCAAGTGTAACTTGCTTGCCTGGTGGGCTGCCCAGCCTAGAGGCTAAGAACTGGCAAAACAAAATTATTCACATGCATAAGTTAGAGTGCTAGCTCCAACAGTGTGTCAGCCCCTTCTGCTGCAGTATGCAATTGTAATACTTTATCAAAATAGCTCTAGATTCCAGTGATAATGAGACCAGCACAAATCAAATTGCAAATTAGAATCAATCCAAAAAACTGATGTTACAAATTTAGGGATCTGCAGCAAATACCTTCTCGTGTTCAATGGTATCAGCAATCTCATGAGCAGATCCCTTACATACTGGAGTTCATTCAGACTGTCCAACATCAACTGACTCAATAACATAACATTGGCAATAGCCAATTCAGGAGTCCAAGCTCCCAGCGTGGAGCCTTGTCCCCTTGTAACACATAGAGGAAATGAAGTTTGGCAAGACCACGTGAACAGCACGAGCTCAGAAAATAACCTGGATATAAAATAACCTCTACTATATTATCTGGATTTAAAAGAGCTGAGCAGTTGCAGAAAGCCACAAAGTGCCTTTTTTAATCCTGTAATTATTAGCCATCCTGACGAATGGTCTTCATACCATGTAAACAGCAGTCGGAATTGATTTGTAATTCCTATCAAAACTCAATTTTAAACCTTCAGCTTTAATAGACCATATTTCTTCAAGAGCTGGGAGGTTAGGCACACCTTGATGCCTTTGAGCACTGGAAGATTCGCATCAGTTTCCACAATGCACATTGCATCCTTTTGGATAATATCGGCAAAGTTATATTCAGGAAATATGTAGCAATGAATTTGGTGAAGTATAAAAATTCAACTGAACCACAGCATATTTATAAATTCACAAGGCTCGTGGACTAGACATAAATATTTGAATCTTGATTTCATGGTTGTCCTCAAAGGATATATCATCCTGAAAGCTTGTGAGGGATGGTGATTCATTTTAAATTTCTGCGGTGAGTTAGAACAGCCAATATCAGATCAGCCTCCTGTTATACTTCCTGCCTGAGTTTTCTTTCCACTGGTTTTAATGTAAATTGGGTGGAGTGTACAACTGCCGGCTGAGCCGAGATTACCCCATTCACACCACTGTCAAATGCTCAAATTACCCTCTTAGTTCCTAATGATCAGTAAATGCTGTGGTTTTCACAATAATTTTGGCATCTTCCAAAGAAGACCCTTTATTTTAACAAAATATAAGCTATACGAAATAGATATAAGAACATTCTATGTATGACTATCATGAACATCAAGGCTTTAAATCCAGCAATCGCAAAATAAAACTGAAATCAATACTTTTCACCAACAGCCCATTAGGATTTGCTTAGTGTAAGGTCACGATGTGTCCCAGCTGTATGGACTGACCATTATTGTTACCAAGTATCATCACCATGGAGATTGTTCTCATTTGAATATTTGAGAGACCCTTGTGTTGCTAAAATGCCTCCTGTTTAACGTTCCTTCAAAAATGTATTAAATAATCTGTATTCATTATGGAGTGGTAGGATAAAAGAATATGCAAATCACAGTCATGGCAGCAGAAAAAATTACCTGTATGTTAGTAGCGGAAACATAAAGAGTATATTTTATGCCTACTAGGCATCAGAATCTGTATGAAGTTAAAGTATAATGATTATATTAAGTCAGCAGGATGGATTAAAATTCTATTATTCCTTTAGGGTGGTTATAAGATCTGGCAGTATACATTATTAAAGCAGTTTAAAATAAGTTCTCAGTGATATTAATGAAACCAGAATTGACGTACAACAAAAAGCGGAATGTGAGTCAATTTCATTTATTTTCTTATTTCAAAGCACCTTCACTCTTTCTCCTGTAAATATTGGCTGATCAGAATTTAAAAGGTTATGTACTATCTCACGCACCATTTAGGTTATTGAGTAACGTAAGCAGCCTTCAATAGTAACATAGCTGTTTGTCATCCCTACAGGAGGGCAAGGTAAATAATACCATGGTGCTAATGCTCATGACATGCAGTTTACCATCGTTTTTTTTTGCTTTCATGTAGTTAAAAAATTGGGCGAAAGATTTTCAGAATCTTGACAGCTGAGTAAATATGCCTACCTATATCATTGTATATTATTTGATATATGTAAGGTGGTGTGTATCCCTATAATCTCATTACAGAGAGATAATATAAGATACAGTGCCAATATTTTCCTATTTTCTTACTATTGTGTGAGTCAGCTGGCATTATGTGCAAGTCAAATAATTTTGTCTGTGCCACCTTTCAGTCGCTTGCTTCGAGCACTGGTGTTAGCTTGGCTCAGCTTGTTTTATCTTGCCTCTGTTCGTAACACTTTCACTGAGTCTGAAGATTCTGTGTTCAAGCCATACATCACATAGTTTACAGTACATAATCTAGGCTGACATTTCCAGCAGAACACAGAAGAAGCAGCGCCTCACCTTATCTCAAAATTATTCTATTCCGCAGTTTCATTTCATCCTTCATCTTATCCGACGCATTAACAAAAAACTTTTTTTCTTCCTTTCAGGTGTTAAGGAACGCAAGCTCCAGCAACTGATGGGGACGAATGCCCCTCCAGATCCTTCTTCCCATTCACTTCACTCTGACCCCACCCCTTCTGATCTGATCCCTTGCCATGTTTTCAGTAGTTTACAGTACATAATCTAGGCTGACATTTCCAGCAGAACACAGAAGAAGCAGCGCCTCACCTTATCTCAAAATTATTCTATTCCGCAGTTTCATTTCATCCTTCATCTTATCCGACGCATTAACAAAAAACTTTTTTTCTTCCTTTCAGGTGTTAAGGAACGCAAGCTCCAGCAACTGATGGGGACGAATGCCCCTCCAGATCCTTCTTCCCATTCACTTCACTCTGACCCCACCCCTTCTGATCTGATCCCTTGCCATGTTTTCAGTATACCCTCTGACCTTCCCCTCTCCAACACTGAACGATCTGTACTCAGCAAAGGACTCAGTTTTATCCCCTTATGCCTCCACCTCAATGAATTCACGCTCGGCATTATGTTGAGCTCTTCTTCCGTCGCCTTTGCGTCCGGGCTCATTTCTTTGACAAAGAGTCCTCTCCCCGACCAGTGGATTCATTAACCCACCTCCAGCATTCTCCCTCTACCTGGACCCCTCCCTCTGGCCTGTTACCCTCTCTTGATCTTTTCATTGACAACTGTCAGCAAGACATCGGCTATCTCAAATTCTCTGCCCCTTTCACTCACTCTAACCTGTCCCCTTCTGAAATTGCCACACTTCGTTCTCTCAGGTCTAACCCCGACATTGTCATGAAACCTGCAGACAAGGGTGGTGCTGTTGTTGTCTGATGTACTGACCTCTATCGTGCAGAGGCTCAACGCCAACTCTCAGACACTTCTTCCTACTTCCCCCTGGATCATGACCCCACCACCGAACATCAAGTGACTGTCCACAGGACTGTCACTGACCTCATCTCCTCTGGAGATCTTCCCTCTACAGCTTCCAACCTCATAGTCCCGCAATCACGGACAGCCCAATTCTACCTCCTTCCTAAAATTCACAAGCAATACTGCCCCGGCAGACCCAGTGTTTCAGCAAATTTCCAGTTTCCTGGCCCTAACTGCCTCCTCTTCACTATGGACGTCCAATCTCTCTACAGCTCCATCCCCCACTAGCACGATTTGAGAGCTCTACGCTTCTTCCTTGAACAGAGGCCCCAACGAGACCCCATCCACCACCTCCCTCCTCTGCCTGGCTGAACTTGTTCTCACATTGAACAACTTCTCCTTCAACTCCACTCAATTCCTTCAAGTAAAAGGTGTTGCTATGGGTACCCACATGGGTCCTATTTATGCCTGTCTTTTTGTGGGATATGTCGAACATTCCTTGTTCCTGTCTTACTCAGGCCCCCTCCCCCAACTCTTTTTCCGATACATTGATGACTGTATCGGTGCCGTTTCCTGCTCCTGCCCGGAACTGGAAAAGTTCATCAGCTTTGCTTCTAACTTCCACCCTTCTCTCATCATCTCTGACACTTCCCTTCCCTTCCTCGACTTCTCTGTCTCCATCTCTGGGGATAGGCTGTTGACTAATATTCATTGAGTCCACCGACTGCCAGAGCTACCTCGACTACACTTCTTCACACCCTACCTCCTGTAAGAACTCCATTCCATTCTCCCAGTTTCTCCGTCCCCGACGCATCTGCTCTGATGATGCTACCTTCCAAGACAGCGCTTCTGATATGTCTTCCTTTTTCATCAACTGAGGATAGAAACCTAGAAACATAGAAAGTAGGAGCAGGAGTAGGCCATTCGGCTCTTCGAGCCTGCTCCACCATTCATTATGATCATGGCTGATCATCCAACTCAGTAACCTGTTCCCGCTTTCGCCCCATATACTTTTATCCCTTTAAACCCAAGAGCTATAACTAACTCCTTCTTGAAAACATACAATGTTTTGGCCTCAACTGCTTTCTGTGGTAGCGAATTCCACAGGCTCCCCACTCTCTGGATGAAGACATTTCTCCTCATCTCAGTCCTGAAAGGTTTACCCCGTATCCTTAGCCTATGTCCCCAGGTTCTGGACTCCCCCACCATCGGGGACATCCTTCCTGCATCAACCCTGTCAAGCCCTGTTAGAATTTTATAGGTTTCTATGAGATCCCCCCTCACTCTTCTGAACTTCAGCGAATATAATCCTAACCGACTCAATCTCTCCTCATACGTCAGTCCCGCCATCCCAGGAATCAGTCTGGTAAACCTTCGCTGCACTCCCTCTATAGCAAGAACATCCTTCTTCAGATAAGGAGACCAAAACTGCACACAATATTCCAGGTGTGGCCTCACCAAGGCCCTGTATAATTGCAGCAAGATATCCCTGCTCCTGTACTCGAATCCTCTCGCTATGAAGGCCAACATACCATTTGCTTTTTTTACTGCCTGTTGCACCTGCATGCTTCCTTTCAGCAACTGGTGTACAAGAACACCCAGGTCTCGCTGCATATTCCCCTCTCTCAGTTTATAGCCATTCTGTTTTTGCTACCAAAGTCGATAACCTCACATTTGTTCACATTCTACTGGGGTGGCACAGTGGCGCAGTGGTTAGCACCGCAGCCTCACAGCTCCAGCGACCCGGGTTCAATTCTGGGTACTGCCTGTGCGGAGTTTGCAAGTTCTCCCTGTGACCTTGTGAGTTTTCGCCGGGTGCTCCGGTTTCCTCCCACAGCCAAAGACTTGCAGGTTGATAGGTAAATTGGCCGTTATAAATTGCCCCTAGTATAGGTAGGTGGTAGGGGAATTGAGGGAAGTTGGGGATGTGGTAGGAATATGGGATTAATGTAGGATTAGTATAAATGGGTGGTTGATGGTCGGCACAGATTCGGTGGGCCGAAGGGCCTGTTTCAGTACTGTATCTCTAAATATAAAATACTGCATTTGTCATGCATTAGCTCATTCACTCAACTTGTCCAAATCACCCTCTCTGCATCCTCCTCACAACTGACCCTCCCACCCAGTTTTGTGTCATCTGCAAATTTGAAGATATTACATTTAGTTCCCTCATCTAAATCATTAATATATATTGTGAATAGCTGGGGTCCTAGCACCAATCCCTGCGGTACCCCACTAGTCACTGCCTGCCATTCGGAAAAAGACCCATTTATCCCGACTCTTTGTTTCCTGTCTGCCAACCAATTTTCTATCCATCGCAATACACTACCCTCAATCCCATGCGCTTTAATTTTGCACGCTAATCTCTTATGTGAGACTTTGTTGAAAGCCTTCTGAAAGTCCAAATAAACCACATCCACTGGCACCCCCTCATCAACTCTACTAGTTACATATTCGAAGAATTCTAGTAGATTTGTCAAGCATGATTTCCCTTTCATAAATCCATGCTGACTCTGCTCGATTCTACCACTGTTCTCCAAGTGCTCTGCTGTAAAATCTTTGATAATGATTCCCCCCCAATGTGGTTGACAGGCCCTCAACTGTCTCTGGTTCATTCCCCGCACCTCTACCCTCACTCCTT
The DNA here is from genome assembly GCF_036365525.1 of Heterodontus francisci. Lineage (NCBI taxonomy): Eukaryota > Metazoa > Chordata > Chondrichthyes > Heterodontiformes > Heterodontidae > Heterodontus > Heterodontus francisci. The sequence goes on along the minus strand of NC_090379.1, from coordinate 50,302,464 downwards.
CCCCTCCCTCCCAGAACTGCGACAGGGTTCCCCTTGTTCTCACTTTCCACCCCACCAGCCTCCACATCCAAAGGATCATCCTCCACCATTTCGACGTGATGCCACTACCAAATGCATCTTCCCCTCCCCTCCCCTGTCAGCATTCTGAAGGGAGCATTCCATCCACGACACCCTGGTCCACTCCTCTATTTCCCCACCACCTCATCCCCTTCCCACGCACCTTCCCCTGCAATCGCACCTGCCCATTTACCTCCTCTCTCCTCACTATCCAAGGCCCCAAACACTCCTTTCAGGTGAAGCAGTGATTTACTTGTACTTCTTTCAGTGTAGTATACTGTATTCGCTGCTCACAATGTGGTCTCCTCGACATTGGGTTGATCAAACGCAGACTGGGTGACCGCTTTGCGGAATACCTCCGCTCAGTCCAAAAGCATGGCCCCGAGCTTCCGGTTGCTTACCATTTCAATACTCCCCCCTGCTCTCATGCCCACATCTCTGTCCTGGGATTGCTGCAGTGTTCCAGTGAACATCAACGCATGCTCGAGGAACAGCACCTCATTTACCGATTAGGCACGCTACAGCCTGCCAGCGTGAACATTGAGTTCAATAATTTCAGAGCATGACGGGCCCCCCTTTTTATTTTTAATTATTTTTTCTTTTTTCTTTTATATGTGTTTAGTTTATTTTAGTTTGTTTAGTTTGTTTCTACTGTGCCTACCCACTGTTTTTTCATATTTGTGCTTGGGGCCAGGCTATTCAGTTTTCTGTCCATTAACACCCTCTCTGTACTAATGCTTTGTCTTTCACCACCCCATTAACATGCCGTTTACCTTTGCTCCATGACTTTCTGGCCAGTTATTCTCTGTGACCTTGTCCTATCAACACCTTCTCTTTTGTTATCTCCTGCCCCACCCCCCTCTTTACTTGCTTAAAACCTTTTATATTTTTAATATTTGCCAGTTCTGATGAAGGGTCACTGACCTGAAACGTTAACTCTGCTTCTCTCTCCACAGATGCTGCCAAACCTGCTGAGTATTTCCAGCATTTCTTGTTCTTATTACAGAGGAAGTGTTGCTTTGTTTGGAATGTTCATCAGCTGATAAGTGAAACCGAGACCTTGTCTGCCTATTCCAGTGGTTCAGGTAGAGAGGTTACAGGTTAAAGAAGAGCAAGGAGTTCTCCCTGTGTCCTGGCTAACATTCTTCCCTCAACCAACACCATTAAAAACAAATTCATCTCATTGCCTTTAGAGGAATTTTGCTCTGTACAAGTCTTTTGCGAAAGATCAGTAGCACCAGACCACCAGTGGCCATCAGCAAATAAATACAGTCCGGTTAATTATCACTGAAGTCACTCACTCACTGAAACATAAGGTAAGATTTGGCTTTAATTGCCAACCCATTTAAAATATATCCGTGTACTATCAGAGATGTGAAAGCCCAAGGTGGCACTGGAAACTGCTCAAGCTTCACTCTTATGGATCATGAGATACCAAAAGATAGAGATTCAATTATTAGCATCCACCTTACTGTTTGTCACCTATCATTTTAAGTTAGCAAGTTCCTAAATGAAGTAATTTAATAATGAAGGAGATAAAAACAAAAGCTACATCAAGGATTGAATTTAGGACTGCAGAATTCTCAACAGCATAGTCACTGGCAAGTCAATAAAAACACAGACCAGTCAACGTAATTGCAGAATAAGTGGAATGGATTAAATAATCCATCGAATTTTACAGGAGCGAGAGAGGCCATTTGGCCCATAATGCCAGTGCCAGGTTTCTGAAAGAGCTGTCAACTTGGTCCCAATACCCTGCCCTTACCCTGTAATCTTTAAAAAAAATTTCAAGTATGTATCTATTTTCTATTATAAAACTATTGCAATTTTTGCTTCTGTTCCTCGTAAGACATTCCAGAAGGTGATTTCCAAGGTAGACAGCAGAAGAGGCAGATAAAGGTTAAGTGCTAAAACTAGTTTTGTGGGGCCAAAAACCCATCTGGTTCACTAATGTCCTTTAGGGAAGGAAATCTGCTGTCCTTACCTGGTCTGGCCTACATGTGACTCCAGACCCACAGCAATGTGGTTGACTCTTACATGCCCTCTGAAATGGCCTGGCAAGCCACTCAGTTGGACCGAACCGCTACCAAGTCTATAAAAAGGAATGAAACCGGACGGACCACCCGGCATCGACCTAGGCACCGGAAACGACAATGGCAAACCGAGCCCTGTCGACCCTGCAAAGTCCTCCTTACTAACATCTGGGGGCTTGTGCCAAAGTTGGGAGAGCTGTCCCACAGACTAGTCAAGCCACAGCCTGACATAGTCATACTCACGGAATCATACCTAACAGACAATGGCCCAGACACTGCCATCATCATCCCCGGGTACGTCCTGTCCCACCGGCAAGACAGACCCAGCAGAGGTGGTGGCACAGTGGTATACAGTAGGGAGGGAGTTGCCCTGGGAGTCCTCAACATCGACTCCGGACCTCATGAAGTCTCATGGCATCAGGTTAAATATGGGCAAGGTAACCTCCTACTGATTACCACCAACCGCCCACCCTCAGCTGATGAGTCAGTACTCCTCCATGTTGAACACCACTTGGAGGAAGCACTGAGGGTGGCAAGGGCACAAAATGTACTCTGGGTGGGGGACTTCAATGTCCATCACCATGAGTGGCTCGGTAGCACCACTACTGACCGAGCTGGCCGTGTCCTAAAGGACATGGCTGCTAGACTGGGTCTGCGGCAGGTGGTGGGGGAACCAACACGCGGGAAGAACATACTCGACCTCGTCCTCACCAATCTGCCTGCCGCGGATGCATCTGTCCATGACAGTATTGGTACGAGTGACCAGCGCACAGTCCTTGTGGAGACAAAGTCCCGCCTTCACGTTGAGGATACCATCCATCGTGTTGTGTGGCACTATCACCGTTTTGAATGGGATAGATTTCGAACGGATCTAGCAATGCAAAACTGGGCATCCATGAGGCGCTGTGGGCCATCAGCAGCAGCAGAATTGTACTCAACCACAATCTGTAACCTCATGGCCCGGCATATCCCCCACTCTACCATTACCATCAAGCCAGGAGACCAACCCTGGTTCAATGAAGAGTGCAGGAGGGCATGTCAGGAGCAGCTCCAGGCATACCTCAAAATGAGGTGTCAACCTGGTGAAGCTACAACCCAGGACTACTTGCATGCCAAACTGCGTAAGCAGCATGCGATAGACAGAGCTAAGCGTTCCCATAACCAACGGATCAGATCTAAGCTCTGCAGTCCTGCCACATCCAGCCGTGAATGGTGGTGGACAATTAAACAACTAACTGGAGGAGGTGGCTCCACAAATATCCCCATCCTCAATGATGGGGGAGCCCAGCACATCAGTGCGAAAGATAATGCTGAAGCATTTGCAACAATCTTCAGCCAGAAGTGCCGAGTTGATGATCCATCTCGGCCTCCTCCTGAAGTCCCCAGCATCACAGATGCCAGACTTCAGCTAATTCGATTCACTCCACCTGATATCAAGAAACGACTGAAGGCACTGGATACTGCAAAAGCTATGGGCCCTGACAATATTCCGGCAATAGTACTGAAGACCTGTGCTCCAGAACTTGCCGCGCCCCTAGTCAAGCTGTTCCAGTACAGCTACAACACTGGCATCTACCCTGCAATGTGGAAAATTGCCCAGGTATGTCCTGTACACAAAAAGCAGGACAAATCCAACCCGGCCAACTACCGCCCCATTAGCCTACTCTCAATCATCAGTAAAGTGATGGAAGGTGTCATCAACAGTGCCATCAAGCGGCACTTGCTTAGCAACAACCTGCTCAGTGATGCTCAGTTTGGGTTCCGCCAGGGCCACTCAGCTCCTGACCTCATTACAGCGATGGTTCAAACATGGACAAGAGAGCTGAACTCAAGAGGTGAGGTGAGAGTGACTGCCCTTGACATCAAGGCAGCATTTTACCGAGTATGGCATCAAGGAGCCCTAGCAAAACTGAGGTCAATGGGAATCAGGGGGAAAACCTTCCGCTGGCTGGAGTCATACCTAGCGCAAAGGAAGATGGTTGTGATTGTTGGAGGTCAATCATCTGAGCTCCAGGACATCACTGCAGGAGTACCTCAGGGTAGTGTCCTAGGCCCAACCATCTTCAGCTGCTTCATCAATGACCTTCCTTCAATCATAAAGTCAGAAGTAGGGATGTTCGCTGATGATTGCACAATGTTCAGCACCATTCGCGACTCCTCAGATACTGAAGCAGTCCGTGTAGAAATGCAGCAAGACCCGGACAATATCCAGGCTTGGGCTGATAAGTGGCAAGTAACATTCGCGCCACACAAGTGCCAGGCAATGACCATCTCCAACAAAAGAGAATCTAACCATCTCCCCTTGACATTCAACGGCATTACCATCGCTGAATCCCCCACTATCAACATCCTAGGGGCTACCATTGACCTCAAACTGAACTGGAGTAGCCATATAAATACCGTGGCTACAAGAGCAGTCAGAGGCTAGGAATCCTGAGGCGAGTAACTCACCTCCTGACTCCCCAAAGCCTGTCCACAATCTGCAAGGCACAAGTCAGGAGTGTGATGGAATACTCTCCACTTGCCTGGATGGGTGCAGCTCCAACAACACTCAAGAAGCTCGACACCATCCAGGACAAAGCGGCCAGCTTGATTGGCACACCATCTACAAACATTCACTCCCTCCACCCCCGACGCACAGTGGCAGCAGTGTGTACCATCTACAAGATGCACTGCAGCAATGCACCAAGGCTCCTTCGACAGCACCTTCCAAACCCACGACCTCTACCAACTAGAAGGACAAGGGCAGCAAATACATGGGAACACCACCGCCTGCAAGTTCCCCTCCAAGTCACACACCACCCTGACTTGGAACTATATCGCCGTTCCTTCACTGTCACTGGGTCAAAATCCTGGAACTCCCTTCCTAACAGCACTGTGGGTGTACCTACCCCACATGGACTGCAGCGGTTCAAGAAGGCAGCTCACCACCACCTTCTGAAGGGCAATTAGGGATGGGCAATAAATGCTGGCCTGGCCAGTGACGCCCACATCCCATGAATGAATAAAAAAAAAGAATGAACATGAGAATGAGTAATGTGGGCTACTGTCGCCCTGAATTCCCCCACTCTTTGCGATTCCACCGGGCCTTTTTTCCCGGACGAGCTGGGTTCCAGTCTGCACTGTATTGCATTGGCCCGGAGCTGGCATCAGGATGCCCATTTAGCACCCACAGCCCAAAGATTCTTAAAGAGGTCAGGCCCTCAAACTGTATTGGCCCTGCTGCTGTCCTTCGCCCGAAAGTCACAATATGGAATTCAAATTGTTTAAGCATCATTCGTATCACTTCACTTTTCTTCTTTTCCAAGCAATTAAATATTTGCAAAGCGCATTTGCAAGAAGGCAAAAAAGCAGAAGGGGCACCCTCTGCCCTGCAAATAAACATGTTGGGATCTTAAAGGATGTTCAGAGTAAGACAAACTACAAATTCAGATAAATTTCAAAGCTATAAGCATTGCAGTTATCACATAAGATGTCATCTAATCCTTTGATTACATTATTACCTTGGAGCTTCCTTGCAAGTGTAAATTGTTCTATATATTTTATATTTCTACAAGTCACAAGTGATAGATGATGGCTTATTTATGAAATGTTTCAGAATTTATCATAACTGGCATAATATAGTGTTAGACAGCCCTGACTACAGCAGGATATGAAGTTAGAGCCTCCACAAGTGAAACAAAGCTAAGCAATAAGTGTATATTGAAGTCACCATTACTTGGGGATATGGGTAATCTGTTTAAATCAATCTATCATAATTTACCTAAACCTTTCAGTTTTATTTGTGCATCTGCTTATACGTTATTCTATTTACGATGTCCAAAATATGCCAAATATTTTACATTCCTATAATATTCCCCTATTCTTCACTTAATGCATTTTACCCAGAGAAGCTGTAAAGCAACTCCAGTTGTTGAGATAAGATTCATTTGAAGCTTCCCATATATAAAAACCCTTCTTATTGTTAAAAAGTACATAGAAAGTCTCTGCTGATGGACAAATCGAAAAGATATTGAAATAAAATGGGATTTTAATTTACTCTGATACTTTTGTACTGTCATGAGTCAGAATTGAAATATGTGTGCAGGGATAGTGGGGAATTCATGTCCCCAAGAAATCGAATATAAGATGAAAATACTCTAAAATAGCATTCATTTTCACCAAATCTAAAATAGCAAATTTGTAGAAAATAATAGGAAAGCGTTCTTTGATGCTGTAACTATATTTAACTCACTCAAAATCCATTTGCTTACACAGAGTTAAAATCGGGCCCATGTCTCTATGAGTGGGCACTGGGCCCTCCCACACATTGGGCTGGATTTTACCAAGCCCTCGACGTCAGTCTATGATGCGGGGGGGGGGCCAAAAGATGCAGTCAGCAGCGGTCCGCCATGGAGCCCGACATCGAGAGGGCCCAGCCCGATCTGTCCTGCGGCAGCGAGGCTCTGCAGTGGCCCCCCTCCCACCGCTGGGCGACGGGACCTGGATTTCAATATTTAAATTAATTAAATGCATAAATTCAAATAGACTTACCTGCAATCTTGAGGGCTCACCGCAATCTTTGGCATGGCAGCCGGCACTCCCACACCTTCAATTCCCCGTCTGGAGAAAGGCGGTGTGACACTGGTGGGGAGGGACGAGGAGTGAAGATTTTCAGTGTGGGGTGGTGGAGGAGACGGGGTCAAATATACGTAATGGGTGTAGGGGATGGTGGGAAGGGGTGAACTTCAAACTTTGTGCAGTCTGGAGGGGGCGGTGGGGGGGGATGGTCAGATTTGAAATCTAAGTCTTTTTGCGGGGGGAAAAGGGCAAATAGTTAATGTAATTGTTTTTGGGGCTGGGAAAGGGGTGTTAGACATTTATTTAATAAATTTTGGGGTGGTGTTTCTTTAAAAATTCAAATTGACTGACAGGACTGGATGCCATTTGAAAATGGCACCAGCACCTGCACACAGGCAGCTGATGCCATTGCTGGGGATGGACAGCCCGCCCCCTCCACATGATGGGGGGGGGGGGGTGGGCGGTGGGGTGGGGGCAGGCTATCCCAGCTATTTAAATGAGCCATTGCACGTGCGATCATGTGGCATTTTGCCGTGCGGCCCGCAAGGGCAGGCTGCCATTTTTTGAGCTCACCGCCGAGATCGGAGGCGGGCTCTTAAAATCCAGCCCGTTACATCTATTTTGCCCAAAAATGCCAATAGTTGACAACAAAATCTCACCTGAAAGACAGGCAGTCTGCAGTTGTAACTGAGAGAGGAGGGCAGGAGGGGGAACCTTAGTCGCCTCATTAATACTCACCTGGTGCAATTTGCAGTACGCCCTGCACACTCTGCCCATTTGTACCAGGTGTTGTGTGGCCTAGCCAGCAGCCCTCACCTCCTATGAAACGGCCTAGGGAACTTTGAATGTTTTTTGGTGGTCCCAATGGGGAGATCCCCTCCCTTCCCCTCACAGGGCAAACCTGCCAGCCGGCTCAGACTAGAAGCTGACCAATTTACTTCCCTCCCAGAACTGGGCAAACTGTAACAGGATGCCTGCAGATCACCGATGGTATGCAAAAGAGGCCCAGACCTCAGAATGGCTTAGGTCCCACGAATGGGCTGGCAGAGTGGCTGTTCCACCAACCTCACATCTGTTTGGGCCTGCTTGAAAATTGCCCTCAAAGTATCTGGCATCTTTAATAATACTATCATCAAATCCAACTCTAGCTGAGTAAGTACTTATGCCAGTTTTCCCATAGAATCTGTAGTTCATTCACACTGGTTGTTTTTCCTCAGACCAGAGACCATGTGTTAACAGAACACACATTAAGAATTCTCTGCTGGCAGCAGACTGTCAGGTGCCTAGTTGTCATAAGAGTCATAGAGAGATACAGTACTGAAACAGGCCCTTCGGCCCACCGAATCTGTGCCGACCATCAACCACCCATTTATACTAATCCTACATTAATCCTATTTCCCTCTAACATCCCCACCTTCCCTCAATTCTCCTACCACCTACCTACACTAGGGACAATTTACAGTGGCCTACACTAGGGACAATTTACCTCTCAACCTGTAAGTCTTTGGCATGTGGGAGGAAACCGGAGCACCCGAAGGAAACCCACGCAGGTCACAGGCAGAACTTGTAAACTCTGCACAGGCAGTACCCAGAACCGAACCCGGGTCGCTGGAGCTGTGAGGCTGCAGTGCTAACCACTCCAAAGTCCATCAGGTGACTGTAAAACAAGTTTTGAAGTGCATTTATGTTCCAGAAGTGCAGTTCTGAGTATAATCTCTAAATTCCTGGTGCTGTAGAACACACCCCAGTTTTACAAAAGCAAAATACTATGCATGCTGGAAATACGAAATAAAAACAGAAAATGCTGGAAGCACTCAGCAGGGTGGGCAGGGTGACTTTTATCTTTCTGAGTCGATGCTACAGCAGCTGGTATGACCTTAACACCAGTGTAAGTTTGTAGATGTGCAGTTTTTTTTTTACTTACAGTGTACAACAACAAAGCCAACAGCTGCACCTCACCAATTGTTAGGGAAAGGTCTGTATGGGCAGAGAGGCACTTGAGGTCAAACATGTGGCCATCACTGACTGCAACAAAGCAGAATTCTGTGTATGTTGCTGTTGGGGATGGCATTCCTGTCACAGTACTTACAGGTACCACCTTTTAATGATACACGTGGCCCCTGCTCACAAGCAGTGACACTTCATTTACCTTGTCAGCAGCAAAGCACCACTGCACAGGCAGTAATAATCACTGCAGTTACTGTTCACAAGGCAGCCTCAGGTATCAAGGAATCACTTCTTCAGACAATGACAACAGTGACAGGTTTTCAGAATACTATGATTAAAATGAAAGGTGGGGAATTTGATAATTCCCATAGAAAGCAGCTTGCCAGGAATTATGGGAATTTGCTTAAGCGATAACCGTGCCAGAAGGCATATTTACTTTGATTACCTTTATTGCACCATTGAGAACTTGTAATAATGAAAGTCTAAAATGTGAGATTTCCTTTTATGGTTTGGGTGAAGAAAACCAATATCATTGTAAAATAGATCTAAGATGGAGAGCAATAATGATTATGCAAAGCATTGCTCAAAGGACTAATGTTAGGAGAAATGCTGAGCACAATCAGATAAATAATATAGAAGATTGTTTTTAGAAATGCTGTGATGCTGGAATGCAGCTCATTTGCAACCTATGATCTCTGCCCCTGTGAAGATTAACTTTTCAAAATGATTTGCATTAATTTGACGCCTTGGACAGAAAGCTATTCAGTCCATCTTAGAAAGCTTGCACTGGACTATAAAAATGATGGAAGAAAAGACTGTTTGAGCAGGAGGGCCTTTCTATTGCAAATCTGTCTTCCATATGTGAAATATGTGCAATATGTGAATTAATTACCAAACTTGAATTAAAAGTATACAAGTAAGGATCTGAAATCCATTACTTTTTTTACTGGCTGAATTCTATTCTTCAAATTACTGTAATGGCTATTCAGCAATATCTCTGTGGAATTGCCTTGCACTTCACCCAACTAGATAATTATGGACTGTAAAATGCATTCAAATTTTATTACAGTACCTATAGTATGTCACACTATTTATTGTTTCCTACTTTATCATTTTAATAGACCTTTAAATTTATACGGTCAACCTTTCTTCATGAATTTGCCACCTTTTCTTTCTTCTTTCTTCAAACGCCAGTTTGAGTTTCTTACTAGCATGCTCCTGGGATGGTTTAGTGGAATCTGCTTGTGTTGGTGCTGGTGCTGAATTCACTTCGCCATTCTGTTAGTGATAAAATTGGCACAGGGATTATAGTGAGAGTGCCTGCAAGCCTACTCATCTGGACTATGAGCAGGAGATTAAAGGAAGCAAAGGTGAGAGGCAGAAAGGGAAGGAAATTCCAAAAGCGGTAAAACTGAGATGAAAAAGTCTACAGTCAGATTCGGTCATTGTAATGAATAATTCAGCAAGTCCATTTACATTAATTTTTTAAACTTCAATTTCAAGTGATTTATAATAAAGTAGATTGCACTGGAGGGTGTGATTACAGCTTTGTTGCACATATCTAGTTAATATCTTGGGATTGCTAGGCAAACAGCACTGGATGACAGAACTGTTTCTAATTGTCACATATCTGTTATCTATGTGGAGAACCGAGTGTAGCGCCTGCTGCCAACAATCTACTCAGATATAACATGTAGCACTTAACAATGAGTGCTTTTCAAGTGGACAAAGGATAGAGCTTCTCGTGCCTGGGGCTGGGTGAACAGCCTTGAACTTTTGGAGGCATATTTTCCTCTATTATTATTCTAGTATAACATGAGTATAAACAATATTTTCCCACATTTATTCACCTAATTAAAGTTAGTGGACATAGGAAATTATAGCCCTGCTTCTATAGCTCAGACTCTTGACAGCTGAGAAGGGAATACCAAAAGAAAAAAGTCCTCCAGGAATTAAGTCCTTTGATATAGAACTGCACAAGTTCACTACAAAAAAATCTGCCTGTCAGACTTCTGAAAGATTTCATTTGGCACCTAAAAATTTGTCACCGGACCACTGAAAGGTTTTTGTCAGGAATTTCAAACTCTACTAATTTTTTAAATATCAAAATACTGCTGTGCATGTGTTTCTATCTAACCAAATAAATCTCCCAGAGGTTCTCGGAAATGTAAGTTATACATTTTGGTGCATATTGGGCTACAATGGTTATTCAATTAGCGAATCGATGGAAACATCATAGCCAGGAAACACAATGGTTTGAATTCTGTGTTCACAAGAAGTGAGCATCAATGGCAAGTCCCTCATTGCCCTGAGAAGGGGGTGATCAACCTTCTCCTTCTTGAGCTGCTGCACTCCTTGTCGTGATAGATCCGTGATGGTGTTAAGGTGAATGTCTCTCCTGATCTTAAAATGATGTTTAATGAAATGTGTTTTGGTTGGCTGAACGATTTCTAATGTGAATGAATGTCTTCTTCTTCGTCTTTGGCCTCCTGGTCTCGAGAGACAATGGGTAAGCGCCTGGAGGTGGTCAGTGGTTTGTGGAGCAGCACCTGGAGTGGCTATAAAGGCCAATTCTAGAGTGACAGACTCTTCCAAGGCGCTGCAGATAAAATTGGTTGTCGGGGCAGTTACACAGTTGGCTCTCCCCTTGCGCTTCTGTCTTTTTTCCTGCCAACAGCTAATTCTCTTTTACTCGCCACACTTTAGCCCCGCCTTTATGGCTGTCTGCCAGCTCTGGCAATCACTGGCATCTGACTCCCACGACTTGTGATCAATGTCACAGGACTTCATGTCGCGTTTGCAGACGTCTTTAAAGCGGAGACATGGACGGCCGGTGGGTCTGATACCAGTGACGAGTTAGCTGTACAGTGTGTCCTTGGGGGTCTTGCCATCTTCCATGCGGCTCACATGGCCAAGCCATCTCAAGCGCCGTTGGCTCAGTAAAGTGTATGGGAGCCTCGAGGACTTCTGTGTTGGAGATACGGTCCTGCCACCTGATGCCAAGGATTCTCCGGAGGCAGCAAAGATGGAATGAATTGAGTCGTCGCTCTTGGCTGACATACGTTGTCCAGGCCTCGCTACCATAGAGCAAGATACTGAGGACACAGGCTTCATACACTCGGACTTTTGTGTTCCGTGTCAGCGCGTCATTTTCCCACACTCTCTTGGCCAGTCTGGACATAGCAGCAGACGCCTTACCCATGCGATTGTTGATTTATGCTTCGAGAGACAGATTACTGGTGATAGTTGAGCCTAGGTAGGTGAACTCTTGAACCACTTCCAGAGCGTGGTCGCCGATATTGATGGATGGAGCATTTCTGACATCCTCTCCTATGATGTTCGTTTTCTTGAGGCTGATGGTTAGGCCAAATTCGTTGCAGGCAGCCGCAATCCTGTCGATGAGTCTCTGTAGACACTCCTCTGTGTGGGATGTTAATGCAGCATCGTCAGCAAAGAGGAGTTCCCTGATGAGGACTTTCCGTACTTTGGTCTTCGCTCTTAGATGGGCAAGGTTGAACAACCTGCCATCTGACCTTGTGTGGAGGAAAATTCCTTCTTCTGAAGACTTGAAGCATGTGAGAGCAGCAGGGAGAAGAAGATCCAAAAGAGTGTAGGTGCAAGAACACAGCCCTGTTTCACGCCACTCAGGATAGGAAAGGGGTCTGATGACGCACCGCTATGCTGAATTGCGCCTTTCACATTGTTATGGAATGAGGTGATGATACTTAGTAGCTTTGGTGGACATCCGATCTTTGCTAGTAATGAATGTGAATGAAGGTACAGCCCAAAAATGTCCATAATTTGGTATCAACAGGCACAAAATTGACAATATCGCTGAGATACCACTTGGATGACTGATCGTCCAGTAGCAGGCATGTTCTCTTACTCCCTGGTGGTTTTGTAATGGCTGCATATCCAAGTCCAGCCACTCTAGTGGATGCTGTCCATTCTGCACTCTCAGAATTTGAACCTGAAGTCCAAATTCTGCCAAATATTCCTCCGATGGACAAGTGGTTGAAAAAAGAGGTGGTTGAAAGTTTGCTGTAATGCCCTGGGTCCCCTGAGAAGGTATGGAATTCTTTGAGATTCTCGCAGAAAAGGTGAGAACATCAATAATAACGCATTATGGAGCTATTCAAGCAGGCAATTTTCAATATGGCAAGTCCACTCCTGGAGCAGAATTTTAGCCCTAATATGGGGGCGAGAACAGAAGTAGTTGGGTATGTAATTTCACTCCGCCAGCCGGTGGGCCTGTTTGCAGGCACCATCCCGCCACTGTTTTCCTGGAGGCGGGATCGAGGGGAGGAAGGGCTACCTACCTGCAAGTGGCAGGAAGCCAATTGAGGTGGATTAAAGGCCAAATAAGTAAAATTATCAGCAGGTCCCCGGCAATGTCGGAAACAGGCCAGCTGCCTGGAGGTGGATTTCCGGCAGCAGACGGCAGTGGTGGGGGGCGGGGGGGTGGTGGTGAGCACTCTAGGATGCCTTTGCCACTCTTCCTGTATATCTGGTCACAGCTGTGGCTGCAGGTCGCCCTGTGAAGGGGCACCCCTTCCACAATGATGGCCCGGCAGCTGTGGCCATATTTTTAATTCAAATTTGTTAAAATTGCTGAGAGCGTGCCTCAGGATGGAGGCATCCTCTCTCTCCTTTACCTGATCTAGCAGGCTGCAACTCCTTCAGCATTTGAGGGCCTCCTATTGGCCCTCCAGCTTTGAGAGCCAACCTGCTGTCCTTAATTGGATGACGAGTTGCCCTCTGACCACTAATTGCCAAACAAAGGAAAATCACTGCCAGGTGAATACTCCCGAGGCAATGTAGCGTTGGGATCCCCATTTAACCCCAACATCGGGGTCCTGATCCTAAATGCTGATTCCTACCCCTGGTCTCAGTTCATAACAGAGTATAGTCTCTATAGTAATCCCCCACCACCGCACCCGCACCCCCCCCCCCCCCACCCCACCCTCCACCCCAAGCCCTGGTCCCGCAAGGAAGCATTTGGCCTTCCCTCTGCTGATTGCAGCCTCTCCACCTGCCCCCCCACCCCTTCCCCACCACCACCCCCAGCCCTTTCACAGCCTCTCTCGCCAACCTGCCAATCGCCGACCTCCCCCCACTCCCAGTTGCCGGGGACCATCCCTAAGGTTCCTGGCTCCTCCTCTTACCACTGGTCTGGCTGCTGGCTAGGCTGTCAATTTGGCTGATTGCTGGGTAGGAAATGGAACAAGAACAGTGATAATGAAGTTCTGTCATTAAGCTGGGCAGGACCTCCGCTTCCCCCCACCCTCCACCCCTCACTTTGCGTTCTATTTGCAGCGTCCCCAGCACCCTCCCCGCAAATATCCAGATCTGTGTCTTTTCTAACAAAGGTTCTTGGTAAATGATTTTACCAGTTTCATGATCATAAAACACCAGATACAATTCACAAAACTATTAATGTAATCATATCTCCTCTTAATAATTTAATCATTGGATAATAATATCTGCCAGAATACCCGATTTTAACAACAATACACATGCTTTATAATCCTAAATCTTTCTTAAAGGGCAGAGTCTGCAATCGGGCATGACTGTCGAGAATCACCACTGGTCCCAGTGGACTTTCTGAGGTCAGCAGAAAGTCCCCTGATTTGTGTCATGTGTGCCACTAAAAGTACATCTGGGGCACCCACCCTGTGGGAAGATTGCCTGATTGGAATGGAAGGTGTCGGGTTGCCTTTGTAATTTTAAAATTAAAATAAAATTGACCTTTTTCCCCAGGGGCCCAGGGTCTCCACACTGCTGGTTGTTGGTATTAGATGTATCGCTACTGACTGTAAGGCTGGTCCCATCAAAAGCCCAGGACATAGGAACTCACAATGTAGGAGGTCCCCAGCCCTGCCCCATCCAAAGACAGACAGAAGGACCTAAAAGAGCGGGAGAGAGGAGGATCCGGAGACAGATAGCAGCACCTAAAAGCTGGAGGCTGAGCTGCAGACACTGTGACACATCAGGAAGGAGGAAAGTTACCTGGATACTTAGGATAGAGTCATCTGATTTGGTTCATGGTCAGGGACAGGAAGGTGTGACTGCGAGTGAGGCAGGTATGGGGATCGAGAAGGTATAAGTGGAGGAGCCTCAGCCCTTGCAATTGTCCAACTGGGTTGAGATTCTTGCAGCCTGTATGGATGAAAGTGGGGTGGATGAGTGAACTGACCATGGCACCATTGGTACAGGAAGCCATTCAAGCAGGGTGAGTTAATAGGAATGTGGTGGTAGTAGGGGATAGTATAGTCAGAGATAGACACAGTTCTCTGCAGCTGAGAGCGAGGGTTCAGAAGCCTGTGTTGCCTGCCTGGTGTCAGGGTTAGGGACACCTGCTCTGGACGGGAAAGGAACTTGCAGTGGGAGGGAGAGGATCCAGTTGTCATGGTCCACATGGGTACTGTAGTGTTGTAGTCTTTTGAAATTGCAATTCCATTGTGTACTCTTGAGGATGCAATAGAACACACATGCTAGCAAAGAGAAAGTGAAACCAAGACAGAATAAAAGGTGAAGCCTTTGTGTTCAGTTGCTGCAGTCTTTGTCTCTCTGTCTTTGCCTCATTTCCTAAATCAAACTCAGCTAAACCTCATACAAGTCCCAAGGCCATCACGATGGTAAACAGAAAAAGGATGAAAAAAAACGGAAACATTGCTTTCAGATATGACAATTTTGGAAGCTTTTGTCTACTTTTACAGACAGTATTTTAACTTGGAGACTATGTTAAAGTGACACACAGGAAGCTTATACAGTGCATACTCACACACTGATCTCTCCAAAATAGCATAAAAAAAACATATAATCTCCCATCACTGCAGAGAAGTTTCCTCTGAAAAGTATGTGATCCTGGATCCTTTATCACTGCATTGCTGATCAATATGGCATTGTCTATGCCCAATCTACCACATCTTGATACAGAGCCAGAGCCATCATCTGTATCCCCACGCTGGCAAAAGTGGCTGCGAAGCTTCGAAGATGTTTCACAATCACAGATGACACAAGGAAAAAGGCCTACACTGTGGAGGTGAAGGATTAGAAGATAACTTTGAGACACTTACGCTTGAGAAAAATGACTACAATTCAACAAAAAAATGCATAGGTGACCTACTTCACACCCAAGAAAAACACCATGTACAAAACCATTGTCTTCTGACACACTAAGCAAGAAGAAAGTGAGACTATTGACCAATATTGCACGCATTTGAGGCACCTAGCAACCAAATGTGACTTCGGTGATCCTGAACATGTCAAGCGGGGAAATCAAAACACAAATAGTTAAAGGCTGTCTCTCCAGAGTTCAAAACTACTGAAGTTGAGGCTAACAGTAACTACCACACTCCAATTTCAACTCTTATGAACACTATTCATCGCTCATGTGCCAGGTAACTACCTGCAAAGCAACAACAGCCATCTCACAAACAGAGGTGCGACTTGTCCAAAGAATGTTTCCACTGTCGCGCTGTTTACCCACACCAGGCAGTGTCCTACTGCTGGTAAACAGTGGCAACCCAACCACTTTGCCAGCGTTTGTCGCTCATCAGCAAAATCAACTACTAAAACCAATACCAACAGAAGAGTGCAACGTAAGCGTACCACAGCAAAAAGGCGGGAGAATGTAACTAAAGTAGAGATAGATGAACCTGAATATACTTTCGAGCTGTCTCTCAGACACAGCCACATGTGACTGTAACCAAGAGTTACTCAGACATAAATGCTGTCATACACACAAGAGCGTCTGTCAATGTCATGGGAGACAAAATATTCAACAAAATTCACGATTGCTCCATCTCTGCAAACCAGGGAATATGCCCTATCAAACACCTCTCTCCCCCACCCCCCTCCCCTTCGCTTGCTTAAAACTTAATTCTTTTCTAACCTTTGCCAGTTCTGATGAAAGGTCGCAGATCTGAAATATTAACTTTGTTTCTCTCTCCACAGATGCTGCCAGACCTGCTGAGTATTTCCAGCACTTTTTGTTTTTATTTCAGATTTCCAGCATCTGCAGTATTTTGCTTTTATTTTAGCATTTAATTCACTGCCACTTCTCTTCCAGGAATGCCCATTCTGAAGAAGTTTTGCTCTTCTCTCTGATGGGATTTTCATTTGTCTCTTTGACCTGTTCACTTTCATTGCTTTCTATTTCCCTCCTAGTGTTTGATAAAGTGTCTACCAAAACTCGTTTTTACAGCCACATCTCCTTCCTCAGTGACTGTCTCCGGCTCCAACTTATTTCTTGTGGATTCCAACTGAAGTTTCATCTTCATGTTTTGAATACACTCAGGATTACAGGTATCTCCGGGAAATACAACATTCCTCGGACTGCTGTTCTTGCCGCTTCCTGAGATCCACACTCAGTGCCATGCACTGTCACATATACACACTGGACCTCTCTCTCCAGAAGCACTGCCTCGCCTTATCTCAAAGCTGTTCTACTCCGCAGTTTCATTTCATCCTTCGTCCTATCCAACGCATTAACAAAAAACTTTATTCCTTCCTTTCAGGTGTTAAGAAACGCAAGCTCCAGCAACTGATGGGGTCTCATGATCGAACCTGCTGACAAGGGTGGTGTTGTTGTTGTCTGGCGCACTGACCTCTACCTTGCAGAGGCTGAGCACCAATTCTCGGACACTTCTTCCTACCTCCCCTTGTACCATGACCCCACCACCGAACATCAAGCTACTGTCCACAGGACTGTCACTGACCTCATCTCCTCTGGAGATTTTCCCTCTACGCTTCCCACCTCGTAGTCCCACAACCTTGGACAGCTGGCTTCTACCCCCTTCCTAAAATCCACAAACAGGACTGTCCTGGCAGACCCATTGTTTCAGCCTGTTCCTGCCCCACTGAACTTATCTCTTCCTATCTTGACTCTATCTTTCTCCCCTGGTCCAGTCTCTTCCCACCTACATCCGTGACTCTTCTGATGCCCTACGTCATGTTGACAATTTCCAGTTTCCTGGCCCCAATCACCTCCTGTTCACTGTGGACGTCCAATCTCTCTGCACCTCCATCTCCCACCAGAACAGTTTGCGGGCTCTCCGCTTCTTCCTCGAACAGAGGCTCAATCAGTCCCTGTCCACCACCACCCTCCTCCACCTGGCTGAACTCGTTCTCACATTGAACAACTTATCCTTCAACTCCACTCACTTCCTTCATGTAAAAGGTGTTGCTATGGGTACCCACATGGGTCCTAGTTATGCCTGTCTTTTTGTGGGATATGTCGAACATTCCTTGTTCCAGTCTTACTCAGGCCCCCTCCCCAAACTCGTTTTCTTGTACATTGATGACTGTATCGGTGCCATTTCCTGCTTCTGCCCCGAACTGGAAATCTTTATCAACTTTGCTTCCAATTTCCACCCTTCTCTCACCTTTACATGGTCCATCTCCGACACTTCCCTTCCCTTCCTCGACTTCTCTGTCTCTATCTCTGGGGATAGGCTGTCCACTAATATTCACTATAAGCCCACCGACTCCCACAGCTACCTCGACTGCACGTCTTCACACCCTGCCTCCTGTAAGAATTCCATTCCACTGTCCCAGTTTCTTCGTCTCCGATGCCTCTGCTCTGATGATGCAACCTTCCACAACAGTGCTTCCGATATGCCTTCCTTTTCCTCAACCAAGGATTCCCCACCACCCCCCACCACCACTGTGGGTGACAGGGCCCTCAACCATGTCAGGCCCATTTCCCACACTTCTGCCCTCACCCCTTTCCCTCCCTTCCAGAACAGCAACAGGGTTCCCCTTCTCACTTTCCACCCTATCAGCCTCCACATCCAAAGGATCATCCTCTGTCATTTCTGCCACCTCCAGTGTGATGCCACCACCAAACACATCTTCCCCTCCCCTCCCCTGTCAGCACTCTGAAGGGATTGTTCCCTCCGCAACACCCAGGCCCACTCCTCCATTATCCCTGACACCTACTCCCCTGCCCATGGCACTTTCCCATGCAATCGCAGGAGGTGTAATACCTGCTCTATTACCTCCTCTCTCTACTCACTATCCAAGGCCCCAATCCCACTCCTTTCAGGTGAAGCAGCAATTTATTTGTACTTCTTTCAATGTAGTATACTGTATTCACTGCTCACAATGCGATCTCCTCTACACTGGGGAGACCAAACGTAGATTGGATGACCGCTTTGTAGAACACCGCTGCTCAGTCCGAAAGCATGAGCCCGAGCTTCCGGTCGCTTGCCATTTCAACACTCCCCCCACTGTCATACCAACGTTTCTGTCTTTGGCCTGCTCCAGTGTTCTAGTAAACATCAACGCAAGCTCGAGGAGCAGCACCTGATCTTTCGATTAGGCACTCTACAGCCTTGCGGACTGAACATTGAGTTCAGTAACTTAAGAGCATGACTGGCCTTTTTTTATATTTTATTTTTTAACCATGTGCCTGTTTTTCATATAGTCAGAGCTGCTCATTATTCCACTATTAACAGTCTGTCTGGACTAATGCTTTGACTTTCAACACAAGCATTAACAAAGAACAAAGAACAGTACTGCACAGGAACAGGCCATTCGGCCCTCCAAGCCTGCGCCGATCTTGATGCCTGCCTAAACTAACACCTTCTGCACTTCCGGGGCCCATATCCCTCTATTCACTTCCTATTCATATATTTGTCAAGATGTCTCTTAAACGTCGCTATCGTATCTGCTTTCACCACCTCCCCTGGCAGCAAGTTCCAGGCACTCACCACCCTCTGTGTAAAAAACTTGCCTCGCACATCCCCTCTAAACTTTGCCCCTCGCACCTTAAACCTGTGTCCCCTATTAACTGACTCTTCCACCCCGGGAAAAAGCTTCTGACTATCCACTCTGTCCATGCCGCTCATAACTTTGTAAACCTCTGTCATGTCGCCCCTCCACCTCCGTCGTTCCAGTGAAAACAATCCGAGTTTTTCCAACCTCTCCTCATAGCTAATGCCCTCCAGACCAGGCAACATCCTGATAAAGCTCCTCTGTACCCTCTCCAAAGCCTCCACGTCCTTCTGTAATGTGGCGACCAGAATTGCACGCAATATTCTAAGTGTGGCCTAACTAAGGTTCTGTACAGCTGCAACATGACTTGCCAATTTTTATACTCTATGCCCCGACCGATGAAGGCAAGCATGCCGTATGCCTTCTTGACTACCTGATCCACCTGCGTTGCCACTTTTAGTGACCTGTGGACCTATACGCCCAGATCTCCCTGCCTGTCAATACTCCTAAGGGTTCTGCCATTTACTGTATACCTCCCACCTGCATTAGACCTTCCAAAATGCATTACCTCACATTTTTCCAGATTAAACTCCATCTGCCATTTCTCCGCCCAAGTCTCCAACCGATCTATATCCAGCTGTATCCTCTGACAATCCTCATCATTATCCACAACTCCACCAACCTTTGTGTCATCAGCAAACTTACTAATCAGACCAGCTACACTTTCCTCCAAATCATTTATATATACTACAAACAGCAAAGGTCCCAGCACTGATCCCTGCGGAACACCACTAGCCACATCCCTCCATTCAGAAAAACACCCATCCAGTGTTACCCTCTGTCTTCTGTGACTGAGCCAGTTCTGTATCCATCTTGCCAGCTCACCCCTTATCCCGTGTGAATTCACCTTTTGCACCAGTCTGCCATGCGGGACCTTGTCAAAGGCTTTACTGAAGTCCATATAGACAACATCCACCACCCTTCCCTCATCAATCATCTTCGTCACTTCCTCAAAAAACTCAATCAAATTAGTAAGACACGACTTCCCCTTCACAAAACCATGCTGCCTCTCGCTAATAAGTTCGTTTGTTTCCAAATGGGAGTAAATCCTGTCCCGAAGAATCCTCTCTAATAGTTTCCCTACCACTGACGTAAGGCTCACCGGCCTATTAATTTCCTGGATTATCCTTACCCCCTTCTTAAACAAAGGAACAACATTAGCTATTCTCCAGTCCTCTGGGACCTCACCTGTAGCCAATGAGGATGCAAAGATTTCTGTCAAGGCCCCAGCAATATCTTTCCTTGCCTCCTCAGTATTCTAAGGTAGATCCCATCAGGCCCTGGGGACTTATCTACCTTAATGTATTGCAAGACACCCAACACCTCCTCCTTTTTGATAATGAGATGACTGAGACTATCTGCACTCCCTTCCCTAGGCTCATCATCCACCAAGTCCTTCTCCTTGGTGAATACCGATGCAAAGTACTCATTTAGCACCTCACCCATTTCCTCTGGCTCCACTCTTTGCCTTTGTCTCAGGAAAGCTTTGTTATTTAATCTCTCCTGCCCTATCAAACACCTTCCCCTTTGTTCTCTCCCCCACCCCCCTCCCCTTCACTTCCTTAAAACCTAATTATTTTCTAACCTTTGCCAGTTCTGAAGAAAGGTCACAGACCTGAAACATTAACTCTGCTTCTCTCTCCACAGATGCTGCCAGATCTGCTGAGTATTTCCAGCACTTTTTGATTTTATTTATTATACAATATGAACATTTTCCCTGACAACAGTGACAAACCGCTGAAAATCCCCAGAACCTTTGAAACGCCAGTTCAAAGGCACTAGAACGAATTCTCTATTCTATGCCATATCGGGAGATTGTGACACGCTTATCAATTTCCACACAGTAATATGATTGCAGTCACATACGCGATTCCTACACATGACAAAAACATTCTCAAAATGTAAGCTAATTGCTTCACTAGTAACGGAAAACTGAAAGGTGTTACATGCAAGCTGCATGTAGACCCTAATGTGCCCACAGTTGCTCAATAATGACGACAAATACCATTTCATCTCAGGAAACAGACAGAGAAGGAACTTCAATGCCGACTTGACCTTAGACATTTTTGGGAAAGTTGGGGATGAGCCTCCCCCTTGGATCTCAATACAAGTCGTCAAGAAACCCAAGAATGAGAACCAGATTAGAATCTGTGTTACTATGTTATCACCAAACCAAGCCATACAATAAGAAAGACACTTGACACTTACAATCGAAGACATCATAGAGAAAGTGAATAGTGCTAAACACTTCGCTAAACATGACCTCAGTGCAGACTACCATCAAATTGAGCTTGCAGAAGAATGGCGAAATCTGACTGTATTCTCCACTCACATCCGATTTTTCTGATACAAGAGGCTCATCTTTGGAGTCAGCTCAGCAGCTGAGGTATTTCAGCACTTAATTCAATCTGCACTTCAAGGACTTGAAGGCATGCTGAACATCAGTCTCTGGATTATTACCTCAGCCACAAGCAAATTGGAGTAAGGTAAATAAGATTAGAGAGTTAAATGTGTGCTCAAAGATTGGTCTGGGAAAAAAGGGTTTTGATTCATAGGGCACAGGCACCAGTACTGGGGAAAGTGGGAGCTGTACCGTTGGGATGTCTTCATCAGAACCGTGCAGGCACCAGTGTTCTGGCGAATCGTATAACTAGGGCGGTTGAGAGGGCTTTGAACTAAATAGTGCAGCCAATGGATCAGGTGAGGGAAGATGTGATAAATTAAAGAGAGAGGAAAAGGCAAGTGAGCAAGGTAACAATAAAGCAATTGATAATCTGAGTGTGGTAGGAAAGGACAGAGCATACAAATTTAAGAGTGTGCCTGCACATAAGGCTAGAGGTTGTGAAAATAATAAGACGACAGAATTACAGGCATGCTATCTGAATGCACACAGCATTCGCAACAAGGTAGATGAATTGACAGCACAAATGCAAGTAAACAGGAATGATCTAATTGCCATTACGGAGAGTGGCTGCAGGGTGACCAAGGCTGGGAACTGAATGCCCAAGGGTATTTGACATTTAGGAAGGATAGGCAAAAAGGAAAATTAGGTGGACTAGCATTGTTAATAAAGGATGAGATCAGTACATTAGTGAGATAGGATCTTAGCTCGGAAGAGCAAGATGTAGAATCAGATTGGGTGGAGCTAAGAAACAGCAAAGGGCAGCAAACATTGGTAGGATTTGTTTATAGGCCACCAAACAGTAGTGGTAATGTAGGACACTGTATAAATAAGGAAATTAGAGATGCATGTAACAAAGGTAATACAGTAATTATGGGCGACTTCAATCTACATATAGACTGAGTAAATCTAATTAGCGCTAATGTTGTGGAAGCCAAATACCTGGAGTGTGTATGAGATGGTTTTCTGGAAAAGTATGTTAAGGAACCAACTAGAGCTATTTTAGATCTAGTATTGTGCAATGAAAAAGGGCTAATTAGTAATCTTGGGGATTTGAGTACAGGAATAAAGAAGTTTTGCTGCAATTGTATAGAGCCATGTTGAGACCACCTGGAGTATTGTGTACAGTTTTGGTCTCCTTAACTAAGGAAGGATATACTTGCATAGAGGGAGTGCAATGAAGGTTCACCAGACTGATCTCTGGGATGGCAGGATTGTCCTATGAGGAGAGATTGAGGAGACTGGGCCTATCTTATTTTATTTAGTGATACAGCACTGAAACAGGCCCTTCAGCCCACCAAGTCTGTGCTGACCAACAACCATCCATTTATACTAATCCTACATTAATCCCATATTCCCTACCGCATCCCCACCATTCTCCTACCACCTACCTACACGAGGGGCAATTTACAATGACCAAATTACCTATCAACCTGCAAGTCTTTGGCTGTGGGAGGAAACCAGAGCACCCGACAGAAACCCACACGGTCACAGGGAGAACTTGCAAACTCTGCACAGGCAGGACCCAGAACTGAACCCGGGTCGCTGGAGCTGTGAGGCTGCAGTGCTAACCACTGTGCCGCCCATTCTCTAGAGTTTAAAAGAATGAGAGGTGATCTCCTTGAAGCATACAAAATTCTTACAGGGCTTGACAGGGTAGATGCAGGATGTTTCCCCTGGCTGGGGGGGTCTCGAACTAGGGGACACAGTCTCAGAATAAGAGGTAGCTGTTTGGACTGAGATGAGAAGGAATTTCTTCACTCAGAGGGTGATGAACCTTTAGAATTCTCTGCCTCAGGGGACTGTGGAAGCTCAGTCATTGAGTATATTCAAGACAGAGATCGATAAATTTCTAGATATTTAAGATGTCAAGGGATATGGGGATAGTGCAGGAAAATGGCATTGAGGTAGAAGATCAGCCATGATCTCGTTGAATGGTGGAGCAGGCTCAAGGGGCCAAATGGCCTACTGCTGTTCCTATTTCCTATGTTCCCCTACCCCTTCCCCTACCACAATTGCCATCTCAGGGGCAGTTAGAGCCCTCCAACTCAAGCCAAAAAATTTAACATTAACAAGATCACAACTCTCGAGCAGATCCACAGCAACTTAGTGAAATGATGGTGGAAATTTTGCTATCTAGCAGTCTAAGGAAAAGTCAGACCAGGCGTACCTGCCAACAGTTGGGTGTTCCAGATACACTTCCAGTGAGGTTCCTGCCAGGGAACCTCCCCCTATCCCCGCAAGAACCCCATCATCAGAGTGGGAGGCAGCTGGTGGCTCTTGGTGATTAGACCTCAATAACTTATTGTGGATTATCCAGGCTGATAGCTGTAAATAAAGATCACCTTGATAACTGCCCTAGGTGACCAGGAATGTCCAGTTATTGATCTGTGATCATTTCAGCTGGGTGTCAGTGGGAGTGCTACAGTTGGACGCAGCCCCCTGAGCTGGGTAGCAGACTCTTGCTGGAAGAATATTTGTGACTGGGAGTTGAGAACTGAACTGTTGACACTGAGATCCAGTAGGATAATTTTTCATGGCCAAATAGTCTCTCACACTCACTCTCCAAACTCACTCATAAAGAATGGCGATGTGCATGAGCTAACAGAGAGCTGTAAGCCAGCACTGACTTTGAGATAGTATGGATAAAGCCGGAAAACTGAAGAGCGGATCTATAACTACTAATTACCACCACTGTGAAACGATGTGACAGTGGCGATTAAATAATCCTTTGCCAAGTCCAATTTTATTCCTTCTTTCACACATATTCCTGCATGCGCAAGTCAACCATTCTACCAGGCTCACCCAGTTATTCTTGCATCAAAATTATATATTTAATTTTGAATTGCTGCACTCACCAGTTACTCATTCTGCTAAAAGTCATTTCATTTTGTGATGGATAGAATTCATTTTAGATTATTTTTAATGAAGACTAGTAAATACAGCAAAATAAGCCATACTCCAGCATGAAAGCTGGGCTTTTCAATGCAATAAATGTCAGTGTTTACTTCTAAACTGTTATTTCTCTTATCCGCTTAATCCTATATCATTCCAGTTATTACTGAGCAGCAGTTTTTTTAAAAACACAGAGCTTAGGTTAATGTTTGCTGGTGTATGCTGGCAAATTATATTATTTACATTCAGTAATTGTGCCTGTATAGCCATTTTCATAAAGAGCAGAGATGAGATAAAAATATGGATATAAATTAAGTCCGGGTATTTTCACAACAGTCTGAGGTATTAGACTCTGTTAAATTTGGCGATCAAGTAAAAATGCAGCTGCTGGAAATCTGAAACAGAAGTAGAAGCTATTGGAAATACTCATCAGGCCAGGCAGCATCTGTGGAGAGAGAAATACAAGTTAACATTTTGGACAAAGTACAACAACTTGCATTTATATAGCGCCTTTAACATAGTAAAACATCCTAAGTCGCTTCACAGAAGTGTCAAATAAAATCCGACAACAAGCCACAGAAGGAGATATTAGGACAGATGCCCAAAAAGGGATGTTTAAAGGAGGGTCTTAAAGGAGAAGAGAGTGGTATAGTGGCAGAGAGGGTTAGGGCGAGAATTCCAGAGCTTAGGGCCTCGTGAACTGAAGGTACAGCTGGATATAAAAACAGACATTTAATACTGTATATAAAGCAAACCAAGATAGTATTGTGAGTGTAATAATGTAGCAAATTAGTTCAGTCAAAAGTAAAAAAAAAATTAAAGGGACAAATGATATGTAAATAACTTCAGTGGGAGGCCTAAGGAAATGCAAGAAAATAGGAGAGATGAGAAACTTGGTGGCTAGGCTCTGCAATTTACTGTATTTTCCACCTCTATCATCACACCCATTTTGTTGCAATTCTCCAGCACTGATGAAGAGTTACACACACAAAATGCCCGAATGTGCCTTTTCACTTCACAGACACTAATTGTCCTACAATATCTTTCCAGCATTTTCTGTTTTTATTTTGTATTTTTAAACAAATGTTGCTTAATTATAATTGCAAATTATTTGGGTTTCTATAATCCCTCTCATCCTATTCCATTGTCAAATTTTCCACAGTCTACTGGGGAAAATAACAATTACAAATCTTGTGATAATGACAGAAAGAAAGATTTGCATTTATATAGAGCCTTTCACAACCTCAGGATGTCCCAAAGCACTTTATAGCCAATGAAGTACTTTTGAAATATAGCACCTGTTATACTGTCAATTTGCACACAGTAAGTTCCGATAAACATCCATCATTTTCCCTTCATCAACCTTCTCCGTTACTTCATCAAAAAATTCAAGCACGATCTGCCTTTTACAAATTTGTGCCGGCTATGCTTACTTAACTCAAACCTCTCCAAGAGCCTGTTGGTTTTTTTCCCTGATTATTCCTTCTAAAACCTTACACATCACTGATGTTAAACTGACTGACCTGTAGTTAATAGGAATGTCCTTGCACCCTTCATTGAATAAGGGTGACACATTTGCCACTCTCCAATCCTCTGGCACCTCCCCCATATCTAGGGAAGATTGGAAGATTATGGCAAGCCCTTCCACTATCTCCAAACCCATTTCCTTTAGCAATCTGGGATGCAAGCCATCCAGACAAGGCAACTTATCCACTCTAAGGACAGCCATCCTTTCCAGTACATCCTGCCTATCAATTTTCACCCCATCCATTACCTCTTTCATCTCCACTGCTATCAATATTTTGTCAGCATCCTCTTCCTTAGTAAACACTGATACAAAGTACTCATTAAGCATTCTAGCCTTGCCCTGCAACTCTAAGCCGATGTCATCCTCTTTGTCCATAATAAGCCTCACCCCCTAACTGCCATTCTATTTTCATATTCTCTCTTTGCCAGTCTTATTTCCCTCTTAAGTTTCCCTCTCAAGTTACTGCATTTGGCCTGGTTCTTGCTTGAAGAATTCACCTGACATGCATCATGCACCCTCTTTTTTTGTTTCATCATATTCTCTATCTCCTTCATCATTGAAGGAGCCCTGGCTTTGGTTCTCTTACCTTTCGCACTTGTTGGAATGTATCCAGCCTGCACCTGAAATATATCCTCCTTAAGGACCACCCATGGTTCTGTTACAGTTTTTCCTGTCAATGTTTGGTTCCATTTTACACTGGCTAGGTTTCCTCTCATCCAATTGAAATTCTATTTTAAATTGTTCCTTGCTCTTCTCTATTACGAGTCTAAACCTTATGATACAATGATCACTCTAACCCCAGTGTTCCTCCACAGACTCCTCTTGGCCCACCTCATTCTCCAGCATCAGATCCAGCAATGCCTCCTTCCCAATTGGACTGAGAACATATTTACCCAATTGATATTTGGGTAATTGAAGTCCCCCATATCACCACTCTATAGTTCTTGCACATCTGTTTGGTGTCACTGCAGATTTGCACTTCTGTCTCTCTCTCTCACTATTTGGAGGCCTATGGAATTCCCCCAGTAGTGTCATCATACCCTTTTTGCTTCTCAACTCAAACCAAATGGATTCTGTTGAAGTCAACAGAACTGAATATTGTGTGAGCTGTGTAACAGGTAGTGAATGCAATACCACCCATATTGCACTACTGCCCAAAATGAATTTCTACCCCTATAGCTTGAACTTACATAGGATTAATTAGGATTTCCAGTACAGAAACAGGCCATTCAGCCAACCTGGTCTATGCTAATTGATCTATGGTTTATGCTTCACATGAGCCTCCTTGCACTTTACTTCATCTAGCTCTATCAGCATATCCTCCTATTCCTTTCACAGAAACATAGAAAGTCAATGGCACAGAAAGAGGCCACTTGGCCCAATGTGTCTGTGCCAGACAAAAACAAGCAACCCAGCCTAATCTCACCTTCCAGCATTTGGTCCGTAGCCCTGCAGGTTACAGCGCTTGAGGTGCATATCCGACACCTTTCTTCCTCGTGTACTTATCTAGCTTCCCCTTAAAAGTACCTATGCTATTTGCCTAAATTACTCCATGGGGTATCAAGTTTTACATTCTAACTGCTCTCTGCATAAAGATGTTGCACCTGAATTCCTTATTGGATTTATTAGTGACTATTGTACATCTCAGAACCTGAGTTTTGGTTCCCCCACAACGGAAAAGTTATCACTAGGTCAAGCCTATAGAATCACAGAATCACAGAATTGTTACAGTGCAGAAAGAGGCCATTCAGCCCATCATGTCCACACCAGCTCTCTGAAAGAGCAATTCACTCAGTTCCATTCCCCTGCCTTCTCCCCGTAACCCTGCACATTTTCGTATAATAGTCTAATTCCCTTCTGAATGCTTCAACTGAACCTGCCTCCACCACACTCTCAGATAGTGTATTCCAGACCTTAACCGCTCGCTACGTGAAAAAGTTTTTGCTCATGCCACTTTTGCTTCTCTTACCAAATACTTTAAATCTGTGCCCTCTCGTTCTTGATCCTTTCACGAGTGGGAACAGTTTCTATCTATTCAGTCCAGACCCTTCATGATTTTGAATACCTCTATCAAATCACCTCTCAGCCTTCTCTTCTCCAAGGAAAACAGTCCTAACTTCTCCAATCTATCTTCATAACGAAGTTCCTCATCCATGGAACCATTTGTGTGAATCTTTTCTGTACTCTCTCCAATACCCTCACGTCTTTCCTAAAGTATGGCACCCAGAACTGTATGCAATACACCAGCTGAGGCTGAACTCGTGTTTTATACAAGTTCAACATAGCTTTCTTGTTCTTGTGCTCTATGCCTCTATTAATAAAGCCCAGGATACAGTATAATTTATTAACTGCTCTCCCAACCTGTCCTGCCACCTTCAATGACTTATGCACATATACACCCAGGTCTCTCTGCTCCTGCACCCCCTTTAGAATTGTGCCTTTTATTCTATATTGTCTCTCCATGTTCTTCCTACCAAAATGAATCACTTCACATTTCTCTGCACTGAACTTCATCTGCCACCTGTCTGCCCATTCCACCAACATGTCTATGTCTTTTTGGAGTTCTACACTCCTACACCTGTGTAGCGCCCCTAACAACCCCACTGCCTTGTGGGCATCTCGGGAGAGACTAAGGCTAAGGGAGTAAACCCTAACAGAAAATACGGAGCGGAACCCCGTAGGCGGTCATGGGTCACCCTTGGCATGTTTCTGGCAGTTCCTGCAGCCATACCGGTGCCAAACGTCGTGCTCTGCACTCCTTTGGACCCCACCAGAAAGGCCGAGAGGGGGGTTTTGACACTTGGGCAACTCTCAACCTCCATACATTCGCCCAGGCATGCGCCATGGAGAGGTCACT
Organism: Heterodontus francisci; assembly: GCF_036365525.1. Classification (NCBI taxonomy): domain Eukaryota; kingdom Metazoa; phylum Chordata; class Chondrichthyes; order Heterodontiformes; family Heterodontidae; genus Heterodontus; species Heterodontus francisci. The sequence continues at coordinate 50,273,404 of NC_090379.1, read as the reverse complement.
TCATAGTCGCCTCACAGCGACTGAAACAACACGGAAGGCAGCAGTTATGGGTTATAAGTCCAGCTCAATTGGCATAGAGATTGGGCGCCACGGGTTGACTTTGTCAGTGGGAGAGGTCATTGCACCTCACTGGACAGCTACCGCCTGCCTCAAACCGGGCAGCCCCCGGTCAATAAGGTTCCCGCCACAATCCACCTGCTTCAATGGGTGCTTGGAGCTCAGGGTCATTGCCCGAAAAGTGGACTGCAACACCGCACCGAACAACATGATCAGACCCACCGGCCGACCATGTCTCCACTTTAAAGACGTCTGCAAACGCGACATGAAGTCCTGTGATATTGATCACAAGTCGTGGGAGTCAGTTGCCAGCGTTCGCCAGAGCTGGCGGGCAGCCATAAAGGCGGGACTAAAGTGTGGCGAGTCGAAGAGACTTAGCAGTTGGCAGGAAAAAAGACAGAAGCGCAAGGGGAGAGCCAAATGTGTAACTGCCCCGACAAAAAAAAATTTCTGCAGCACCTGTGGAAGAGCCTGTCGCTCTAGAATTGGCTTTTATAGCCACTCCAGGCGCTGCTCCACACACCACTGACCACCTCCAGGCGCTTACCCATTGTCTCTCGAGATAAGGAGGCCAAAGAAGAAGAACTCTATCTTCCTCACAGTTCACAATTCTTCCAAGTTTTGTATCATCCACAAACTTTGATATTGTGCCCTGTACACCAGAGTCTAGGTCATTAATATATATCAGGAAAAGCAAGAGTCCCAACGCTGACTCCTGGGGAACTCCACTACAAACCTTTCTCCAGTCCGAAAAACATCCAATAATCACGACTCTGTTTCAAGTCACTCAGCCAATTCCGTATCTATGTTGCTACCATCCCTTTTATTCGCTGAGCTATAACTTTGCTCACAGGTCTGTTGTGTGGCACTGTATCAAACACCTTTTGAAAGTCCATGTACACCACATCAACAGCACTGCCCTCATCAACCCTCCATGTTACCACCTCAAAAAACTACAGCAGGTTAGTTAAACATGATTTCCCTTAAGAAATCCATGCTGGCTTTCTTTAATTAACCTGCATTTGTCCATGTGACTATTAATTTTGTCCCAAATTATTCTTTCTAGAAGTTTCCCCACCACCGAAGTTAAACTGACTGGCATGTAGTTGCTGGGCTTATCTTTACACCCTTTTTTGAACAAGGGTATAACATTTGCAATTCTCCAGTCCTCTGGCACCATCCCTGAGTGTAAGGAAGACTGTAAAATTATGGCCAATGCCTCCTCGATTTCCACACTCTCTTCACTCAGTATCCTTGGATGTATCTCATCCGGTCCTGGTGTCTTATCCACTTTAAGGACAGTCAGCGTATCTAATATGTCCTCTTGATCAATTTTAAACCTTTATAGTGTCTGAATTACCTCCTCTTTCACCAGTTCCTGGGTTGCATCTTCTGCCTTGATAAAGACAGATGCAAATTATTAATTTAATACCTCAGCTGTGCCCTCTGCCTCCATACATAAATCCCCTGTATGGTCCTTAATTGGCCCCACTCCTCCTGTTACCAACCGTTTACTATTTATATGTCTACAGAAAACTTTGGGATTCCCTTTAATGTTAGCTGCCAGTCTCTTTTCATGTTTTCTCTTTGCTTCTCTTATTTGCTTTTTCACTTCCTCTCTGAACCCTCTATATTCAGCCTGGTCCTCAATAGTGTTTTCTACCTCGCATCTGTCATAAGTACACTTTTTCTTCTTTATCTTAATCTCTACCTCTTTTGTCATCCAGGGGCAGCACAAGAAATGGCAGAAGGAAGATCCAGGATGACCCCACAGTTCAGTGAATCCTCCATGCAGGTTCTCCTCCAAGCTGTTCAGGCAAGGAGGGAGGTCCTCTTCCCCTGAGACAGGAGGAGGAGAGCGGCCCACCAGATGAAGCAAGCCTGGAAGGAGATCACAGAGGAGGTCAGTAGCTACAGGGTTGTCCTCGCAATTAGGAATGTTTATTTTGTGGTGGCTGTTATTTTTGCATTGTGGCCAATGTGATGTCAGTACCAGAGGGAAGGAAGTTGTGGGACTGTTGGTGATGGGGAATTGAGGTTGTGTTCACTAGCACCACAGTTGGATGAGCTAATCATGGATAGCTTGACTAGAAAAGGGCAGTGTTTGTTGCCTCCTGCCTTCCTCCTCGTCTCCCTCTTCCTCTTCCTCAGCTGCTTGCTGTATACCTGGTGACAAGGGCTGTGCTCTCGAGATGGCACAGATGTGCAGCATTCAGCAGACAATGATGAATCATGACACTGCCCTGTCAAGTTTTGCAGGGTTCCTCCAGAGCGGTCCAGGCAGCAGAAGCATTGCTTAAGCACTCCAATGACCCAATGAACTGCTTGATCATATTTTGTGTGGCAGAAAAGTTTTCATTATCCGTATGCTGCCCACACGTGCATGGCTGTAGCACTGGAGTATAAACCAAGAGGTTAGTGGATAACCCTTGTCACCCAATAGCCAGCCTCTTGTTTGTCGTGGTGGCTCAGAATCAAGGTAACATGATTTGCTGCCCAGTATACTGGGCATTGACCTGTGTGATACATTGGGTATGGCCACACACCAGCTAAATGTTGGGAGTGTGGAATCCCTTTCAGTTGCAGTACATCTCATAATTTATATGTGGTGTCTGTAAAGCGATGTGTGCAGTCAATATCACCCTGCACCATGGGGAAGTCTGCAGTCCTGACAAAGCTGAGTACTTGCTCCACGTACTTCTCTCTGGCAAGAGACGATGAAATTTTTACAGCTCTCTTTGCATACAGAGACTCAGTGATGTCCCTCATGCAACAATGGATGACAATGTGGGAGATGTTGCAAATAAGGTCTGCTCCAGCCTGGAAGAAGCCTGATGCTTAACAGTTCATGGCCACAGTCATCTTCACAGCCACTGGCAATGCCATCCTCACCCTGCTTTGAGGATGCAGTTCGGGCTGCAACAGGTAGCAGATTTCAGTGAGCACCTCCTTGGTGAAGCAAAGACATCTCACGCACTGTTCTTCCTTGAGGTTGTGGTAGGAGAATTGTTCCTTGCAAACCCTTGGTGGATATGGCATCCTACTCAGATCCCTTCTCCCTCCCCCGCCCCCCACCTCCTTCCTCTTCAAGCAGCTCATTCTCCTCTGTTTTGCCCCTACTTATTCTCCCTGCCATGTTGCAGATCAAGGGGAATACAAACGACTGCACCCATGTGTCTGAGCAGAAAGCTTGAAGTCAGAACCAAGGCCTTCAGCACATGCCACATCACTCCCTGTAGACACAGCAACTTTATCAGCAGCACAAAACACAAAACATTTCTACAATCATAGCAACAGCCGAAAGAAATCAATCAGCAACTCACCTGAAAGTAGTTGATAATCCCTTTAAATAGCACTGGTGGAGGATTTCTTCCTGCTGCTAAAAGCATGTTCACATGGAACGTTGAGGCTGAAAATGACACCGGTGTATCAAATCAGCATTACCCACTGACAGATATCAGGATCTGCCTACTCTGCATGCTTCCACTGCACACTCCTTGAGCTCACATGAACGCCCTCACCAAAATGGCGTCTAGTGCGGCCAGCAACAGAAATGTGTGCATGTGCAGCTATTGCCATTTTGGACCCAGATCAGTACCCGTAGAGCCAAAAATACAGGCGCCACGTAACCAAATTTTGCAGTATGTGTTTTGATTCCAAAGTCTAAATTGTTACTGTAAATCATAAATAATAGTGGTCCCAGCACTGATCCTTGTGGGACCCCACTGTCCACCTTCTGTCACTCTGAATATTATCCTTTACCCTAATCTCTGTTTTCTGTCCTGCAGCCAGCTAGCTATCCATTCTGCTACCTGTCCCCTGACTTTGTGTGCTCTGACCTTATTCATTATTCTATTATGTGGCACCTTATCAAAGGCCTTTTGGAAATCTAAATAAATTATATCTACTTCATTACCTTTGTCTACTCATACTGTACCTCTTCAAAGAACTCAATGATTTGGGAAAAGCAAGATTTTTTTTGAAATCCATGCTATTATTAGATTTTTGCTTTCTAGATGCATTTCCAGTTTCTTCTTTAGTAGGGATTCTATTACTTTTACTACCACCGAGGATAAGCTGACTAGTCTATCGTTCCCTGAACAACATCCTGATTTTAAAATTCTCATCCTTGTTTCCAAATCCCTCTATGGCCTCACCCCTCCCTATCTCTGTAGCCCCACAGCCCTCAAAATTCTCATCTAATTCTGGCCTCTTATGCATCCCTGATTTTAATCGTTTCACCATTGGTAGCCACACCTTCAGTTGCCTCGGCCCCAAGCTCTGGAATACCCTCTTCTCTACTCCTCTCCGCCTCTCCACCTCGCTTTCCTCCTTTAAGACACTCCTTAAAACCTACCTCTTTGACCAAGCTTTTGGTCATCTAATCAAATATCTCCTCTTGTGGCTCAGTGTCACACTTTGTTTTATAAAGCTCCTGTAAAGCACCTTGAGGTATTTTATTACATTAAAGGTACTATATAAATATAAGTTGTTGTTGGACATGTTCAATCTCTTTTCTTTAGTGTAGGGTTAGTGTTAGCTATCCCCAGGGCCCTCTAGCAATACACCTTTTTCTAATGCATTAGAATTAAATATATGTAATAATGCCTCTGCTATCACTTCCCTAGATTTTTTAGAATACACAGATGCAATCCATCTGGAGCAGGGGTTTTATCCTCTTTGAGCTTGATTAGTTTATTTTATAGTTTTCCTTTTTTATTTTAAATACAGTTATATAATTTCTAACCTCATCTTTCAATGTCATGTCCACTTGATCTTTCTCCTCTGCCATTTTGCTATTGTTGCCTGTGTTTGTATGCTTTCCATTTCTTGATGGCCCTATTCCCGTGTGGACTTGCCTTCTTTCATCTATGTGCTTCGAGAATATTTTACTATTTTGTTTTATGCTCTTTGATAATTTAATTTCATAGTTCCTCTTTGCCTTCCTAATTCTTTTTGACATCACTCCTAATCTCTTTGTATTCTCCCTTGTCATGCTCTCCCCTCCTGTTCATGTACTCTTTTTTTAGTCAATCAAGGGATGTGAGCATCGCTGGCAAGGCCAGCATTTATTAGCCATCCCTAATTGCACTTGAAAAGGTGGTGGTGAGCTACCTTCCTGAACTGTTGCAGTCCAAGTGTTGAAGATACTCCCATCGTGCCGTTAGGTAAGGAATTCCAGGATTTTCCCTCAGTGACAATGAAGTGATATATTTCCAAATCAGGATGGTGTGTGACTTAGAGGGGGGAGCTTGCAGGTGGTGGCGTTCCCATGTGCCTGTTGCCCTGTCCTTATAGGTGGTAGAGGTTGTGGGTTTGGGTGGTACTTTCGCAGAAGCCTTGGCAAGGTATTGCAATGCATCTTGGAGATGGTACACACTGCTGCCACAATGCGCCTGTGGTGGAGGGAGAGTCATACAGTCATATAGAGGCATTATGGCACAGAAGGAGGACATTTGGCCCATCAAGTGAATGTTTAAGATGGTGGATGGGGTGCCGATCAAGCAGGCTGTGCTGTCCTGGATGGTGTCGAGTTTCTTGAGTGTTGTTAGAGCTGCACTCATCCGAGGTCACAAGGGGAGCACCGCGTAGAAGGGGCCGAGAGCTAAGGCCACTGTGTCATTCATTGCACTTAGTGATTCACTTGGCTGGCTTTCATGTTTGCTTGTGTGAATTGTTAATTTAATTACATTGGAAATGTTGTGCTGTGTTCCCAGACATGTGAGCTTCCTTTCTTTGATGGCAAAACTGCAAAAGAAGTGGTGAAGGGAAGTAATGATCTTTGAACAGGGACACTGAGATCACTGGAGAGATGAGTTCCATGCATTGTTGGTAAGAATAGAACTATTCAAAGTTGTGTGTCTTTTGGATGTGTTCTCACAATCAGAGCAAAGTGAGTACCAGAGTATGCAGTCTTGCTGGATGAGTAGTGCTAGGTGAAATGTGCCTCAAACAGATGTGCCCTAGTGTTCTTGCCATCCTGATGAGTGCTTTGACTCCTGAGATGGCCCCAACCACCTCCCTGCACAAAAAATGCAGGATAGCCCTTATCGAGCTGACAACAAGCTCATTAACAGGCTTAAATAAACGCAGAAAATGCTGGAAATACTCAGCAGCTGAGGCTGTATCTGTGGAGAGAGAAATAGAGTTAACGTTTCAGGTCGATGACCTTTCATCAGAGTTCTCATGAGTGCACTTGATGTATTTGTTCAAAAGAAATGTGTGATGTGGACTCACAATCCCCAACTAAGTAGAAGAAAAATAACACATGAAAAGTCAGGAATAAGAAAAGGAATTTTGTTCTATTGGTTTCGTGAAATAATCACAGACAGGCAATACTCACTGAAGTAAATTAAAATGAGATGCAAAAGAGTCCTTTCTCATCAACCCCTTGCTGTCAGGTGAAAGCAGACAGATTTTGCAGTCGTTGGCGAACAGTAGAATAGTCTCACTTTCCTTACACTGTAACTTATCTGTTCATTTATTTTAATATAATTTATTCTGCATGCAAGAATACAATGCTCCAAATAATGTATTATTAAATTTGTTGGGAAATATTTCAGGGGTTTATTATTAGATTTCTACCTCACAATGTTCTCATTAGACTTCAAAGGCTGCTTGTTAGAGTTTAACACCCTGCTGTAGCAACAGTTTGAGACAGCATGGCAATATTTAACAAACCTTTCAAGACTAAATCCTCTGAATCCAGTAGTGTGATAGCTAACACTTAGTGTTTTATTTTGGAGCACAGATAAAATGGTGGTACTAAGTATCAAATACAATGTTATCATCTCCCAGTTAGAAGAGATTATTGGTTGCTACCCTATATCTGATGTTCATTTTGTGATTTAACCAGTCAGTGCAGTGCAAAATCATTGACACCTCAATATCAATTCCATCTAATCCCTGAAGTTAAGAAGCATTAAACTTGATAAATAGTTAATTTTGCAATAAAACTGGAAAATGGAAGCAATATAATCAGAGTGCAAAACCTTTCAACTGAAACTCTATTCTAGAAGGATTAAATTGTACCTTTTTGCTCCAAAACTTGGTCAATTTGAGCTCAACTGTGGGGTTTAGGCCCTATTCAACATAGCAGGATTAACACTCACCCACTCCTCAGAATCTTAAGACAGCAGCTGTTTTTGAGTGATAGCTTGTGTTTGTAACAGATCGAAAGTGCCTCCCTTTTTCCTCATTGTTTAATTATCACATATAACAATTTTAGTTTTGTTTTTCTGAGAAATATTACTGGTCACTGTCTTTCCTCTTTCTTTGTTAATTCTTTTGGCTTTTCTGCACCATGTGCTTACACATTGTTAATGCAGCAATGCACCAAGCTTCCCGCAGATTTTCAGTAATGCCCAGCATGACCTGTTCAATTTTTGCTCTTGTCCTTCGGCAAGTTTTTGGCCTCTGTTCACATCATCCTCTAACGGCCTAAGCGAAATCAGAAACTCATCATTTACAGTGGATTGATATCCCACTACAACACATCACCAGACTTCTTGCTGATGTCTGATCTGAAAAATATTACTAGAGACTTTATAAAATGCATACTTTTACTTTCAATGTAGGGCATGAAAATTATGATTTTTCCTGCTAATACTAACATCATGCTTTTACAATATAGAATCCATACTAATCCTAGTTTATAAGTCAAACTTTAACTTCACATTAGTTTAATATTTTTGGTTAGAAACTAAGAAATTAAAAATCATTGACTGGCAAACAGACACCTTTCCTTTAAATGTATTTTACACGGTTTTGAAATTTTACATATTACATCCTAAATAAGACTGCACTAATGTGAAAGGATTTATAATTCATCACATTTGTTCTAGAAACCAATAGCCTATATTAGTCTTGACATTCTGTGACCTATAGCTGGGTTGGAATTTAATAACAACTGGCCTTGGGCATGCTCTGGTATGAAACGGGTCCCATTGCAGAAATCTGCTACTAGATTATCCAACAAATGAGACTGTAAATCTATGATTCCCACAATCTCTGGCCTTTGAACTGCTCCATATATGTGGGAGAAGCCTGAAAACAAAACGTGTATTGGTTTTGGCATTAAAATTGCATAAGTCACAAATTATCATGGTATCAAGACCACTCAATAGCAAGAGACTAATACTGTACAATACTTCCCTTTCATTTTGCTATTTTGATAAGAACAGAAGCTTTTATCACTTCATGGCTGCTTTATTCCTTGTTCCTGTTATGTAAGTTCAAAATACAATTTTTTTCAGTTCCCATGAACACCACTCACATGGTGTTAAACTGTTTCACTCTGCCTGCCCTCACCTCTTACCCGTATCACTCTCATGGGCCCGTTTTTAACTTGGGATGAACAGGGCATGTGGGCCTGGCAAGGTGAGTGGAATGCTTACCCGGGCTCACTGACATTAGGCCCACACCATTTTAGCCCTTCTGGTTTTATTTAAATATACCCACTCCTTCCCCCCTGTGATTCCATATTACTGCTGGTTTCCCACTCCCTCCTTCTTAATTCTGAATTACTGCTGGTTCTCATTCCCTTCCTCCTGTGATTTTGGATTATTTCTGTTTCCCCACTCCCACCCTCCTCTCATTCCATATTTTTCTTGTTTCCGCACTCCTTTCCTGTGCCAATGTCATGGTGGGTAGGTGTCAGGTAAGTATGGCAGGATTTACCTTGAAATCAGTTGAAATAAAATTGAGTGTTTTCTATTATGGGTGACCAATTTATAATGGTAGTTTTATGTTTGGGCAGCCAGTTGAAAATATACCTCCATGTCTCAAGGTTAGTATAGCATGTAAAAGTCTGCCCTGTCTGGTATCCCCACCATTCTAATCAATGTTCTGAATAGTTTTATGTGTTAGGTAAACAAAAAAAAGCTCCACCTCTGGGAGTTAATCCTTTGTAAGCTGAATCCAGCCTTTATACAAATACGACATGCATTAAAGCAAAATCCCTTTCAGGCCGTCAGTAAAAGTCCCAAAATGCTACAAGCCTAAGCTTTACTGAATAAAATATTGAATTATTTAAAGATCCAACTCAACTGAAAGCAAACTGACTTCTCCATGGAGTCAGGCTGGTAGGGCTTTTCTTCACTTTCTAAGCCATGTGAACAGATATTGAAAAGGCCTGAACTGAATCCAAGTGATTAAATGCCAGTAAAAGCATTGAAACAGTAAAATGTATAAGTGGAACTTTTCCATGTATGTAACAATAGTCCTCAGCTGGTTTGTAGAGATGATTAGTGAGGTTTTGCTACCAGCTGACACCTCAAATATGTATGAAGTTTACTTTGGCCATTTCATATTTTTGAAGTGCAGTTTTCTGTGCATTTAACGTCATTCTGCACTGTAGTGAAATATTGATTTTCAATCACAGAAAGCTCTTAGATTTGCAGCAGTAAGCATTGTACAACTTCTATGTGGTGACAAAGTATGATTAGCATGTCTCCAAAAGCACATAACGACTGCTGTTGCTAAGGGGGGAACATCTATTTTGAAATTGTTCTTTGCGGAAAGGTGAAATACTAAAAATGAATTAGTAACAAGCACTATTGATCTCTGCATTAAACATGTTGTTTGGAGTCTGATTCCTGTAGAGTCAAGTTCAATAATAATAATTGTACTAAATAATCTGGTGAATTAGCCAATTAGAGCATTGAATTCTCCACTACACATTTACAGTTGGGCCGCATGTGCAAAGAGGTCTTTTGTGGAAAGAAAACAAATTCAAGGCATTTGTTATTATTATTTTTATTATGGAAAATTCAGGGTTATCTCTAAAACAACAGCAACAATAACAGCAAACAACACCTTATATTTATATAGCACCTTTCATGCAATAAAACATCCCAAGGCGCTACACAGGAGCATTATAAAACAAAATATGACACTGAGCCACAGAAGGATGATCAAAAGCTTTGTCAGAGGAAGGTTTTAAGGAGTGTCTTAAAGGAGGAAAGCAAGGTGGAGAGGCAGAGAGATGCAGGGAGGGTATTCAAGAGCTTAGGACCAAGGCAGCTGAAAGCACGGCCACCAGTGGTGGAGTGATTAAAATTGGGAAGCTCAAGAGGCCAGAATTAGAGGAGTGCAGATATCTCAGAGGTTGTGGGGCTGGAGGAGATTACAGAGGTGGGGAGGGGGAGGGGGGAGGTGTGAGGCCATGGAGGGATTTGAAAACAAGGATGTGAATTTTAAAATCAAGACATTGCTTGACTGGGAGCAAATGTAGGTCAATGAGCACAGTGGTGATAGGCAAATGGGACCTGGTGCAAATTAAGACACGGCCAGCAGAATTTTGGGTGACCTCAAGATTACGAAGAGGAGAATGTAGGAGACCCACCAGGAGTGGTTGGAATAGTCAAGTCTAGAAGTAACAAGAATATGAATGAGGGTTTCAGCAGCAGATGAGCTAGAGACAGGGGTCAGGTGGGACGACGTTATGGAGGAGAAAATAGGCAGTCTTAGGAATGACGCAAATATACGGTTGGAAGCTCATCTCGGGGTCAAATTTTTTTTTTAATTCATTCATGGGATGTGGGCGTCACGGGCAGGCCAGCATTTATTGCCCATCCCTAATTGCCCTTCAGAAGGTGGTGGTGAGCAGCCTTCTTGAACAGCTGCTGTCCATGTGGGGTAGATATACCCACAGTGCTGTTAGGAAGGGAGTTCCAGGATTTTGACCCAGCGACAGTGAAGGAACGGCGATATAGTTCCAAGTCAGGATGGTGTGTGACTTGGAGGGGAACTTGCAGGTGGTGGTGTTCCCATGTATTTGCTGCCCTTGTCCTTCTAGTTGGTAGAGGACACGGGTTTGGAAGGTGCTGTCTAAGGAGCCTTGGTGCATTGCTGCAGTGCATCTTGTAGATGGTACACACTGCTGCCACTGTGCGTCAGTGGTGGAGGGAGTGAATGTTTGTAGATGGTGTGCCAATCAAGTGGGCTGCTTTGTCCTGGATGGTGTCGAGCTTCATGAGTGTTGTTGGAGCTGCACCCATCCAGGCAAGTGGAGAGTATTCCATCACACTCCTGACTTGTGCCTTGTAGATGGTGGACAGGCTTTGAGGAGTCAGGAGGTGAGTTACTCGCCTCAGGATTCCTAGCCTCTGACCTGCTCTTGTCGCCATGGTATTTATATGGCTACTCCAGTTCAGTTTCTGGTCAATGGTAGCCCCTAAGGTGTTGATAGTGGGGGATTCAGAGATGGTAATGCCGTTGAATGTCAAGGGGAGATGGTTAGATTCTCTCTTGTTGGAGATGGTCATTGCCTGGCACTTGTGTGGCGCGAATGTTACTTGCCACTTATCAGTCCAAGCCTGGATATTGTCCAGGTCTTGCTGCATTTCTACACGGACTGCTTCAGTATCTGAGGAGTTACGAATGGTGCTGAACATTGTGTAGTCATTAGCGAACATCCCCACTTCCTACCTTATGATTGAAGGAAGGTCATTGATGAAGCAGCTGAGGATGGTTGGCCCTAGGACACTACCCTGAGGAACTCCTGCACTAATGTCCTGGAGCTCAGATAATTGACCTCCAACAACACAACCATCTTCCTTTGTGCTAGGTATGACTCCAGCCAGTGGAGGGTTTTCCCCCTGATTCCCATTGACCTCAGTTTTGCTAGGGCTCCTTGATGCCATACTCGGTCAAATGCTGCCTTGATGTCAAGGGCAGTCATTCTCACCTCACCTTTTGAGTTCAGCTCTTTTGTCCATGTTTGAACCAAGGCTGTAACGAGGTCAGGAGCTGAGTGGCCTTGGCGGAACCCAAACTGAGCATCACTGAGCAGGTTATTGCTAAGCAATACACCTTCCATCACTTTACTGATGATTGAGAGTAGGCTGATGGGGCAGTAATTGGCCGGGTTGGACCTGTGCTGCTTTTTGTGTACAGGACATACCTGGGCAATTTTCCACATTGCAGGGTAGATGCCAGTGTTGTAGCTGTACTGGAACAGCTTGGCTAGGGGCGCGGCAAGTTCTGGAGCACAGGTCTTCAGTACTATTGCCGGAATATTGTCAGGGCCCATAGCTTTTGCAGTATACAGTGCCTTCAGTCATTTCTTGATATCACGCGGAGTGAATCGAATTGGCTGAAGTCTGGCATCTGTGATGCTGGGGACTTCAGGAGGAGGCCAAGATGGATCATCAACCCGGCACCTCTGGCTGAAGATTGTTGCAAATGCTTCAGCCTTATCTTTTGCACTGATGTGCTGGGCTCCCCCATCATTGAGGATGCGCATATTTGTGGAGCCACCTCCTCCAGTTAGTTGTTTAATTGTCCACCACCATTTATGGCTGGATTTGGCAGGACCTCAGAGCTTAGATCTGATCCTTTGGTTATGGGATTGCTTAGCTCTGTCTATCGCATGCTGCTTACGCAGTTTGGCATGCAGATAGTCCTGTGTTGTAGCTTCACCAGGTTGACACCTCATTTTGAGGTATGCCTGGTGCTGCTCCTGGCATGCCCTCCTGCACTTTTCATTGAACCAAGGTTGGTCTCCTGGCTTAATGGTAATGGTAGAGTGGGGGATATGCTGGGCCATGAGGTTACAGATTGTGGTTCAGTACAAATCTGCTGCTGCTGATGGTCCACAGCGCCTCATGGATGCCCAGTTTTGTATTGCTAGATCTGTTTGAAATCTATCCCATTTAGCACAGTGGCAGTGCCACACAACACGATGGAGGATATCCTCAATGTGAAGGCGGGACTTTGTCTCCACAAGGATTGTGCGGTGGTCACTCCTACCAATACTGTCATGGACAGATGCATCTGCGGCAGGCAGATTGGTGAGGATGAGGTCAAGTATGTTTTCCCCTCGTGTTGGTTCCCTCACCACCTGCCGCATACCCAGTCTAGCAGCTCTGTCCTTTCGGACTCGGCCAGCTCGGTCAGTAGTGTTGCTACCGAGCCACTCATGGTGATGGACATTGAAGTCCCCCACCCAGAGTACATTTTGTGCCCTCACCACCCTCAGTGCTTCCTCCAAGTGCTGTTCAACATGGAGGAGTACTGACTCATCAGCTGAGGGAGGGCAGTAGGTGGTAATCAGCAGGAGGTTTCCATGTCAAAGTTTGATCTGATGCCATGAGACCATGGGGTCCGGAGTCGATGTTGAGGACTCCCAGGGAAACTACCTCCCTACTGTATACCACTGTGCCACCACCTCTGGTGGGTCTGTCCTGCTCGTGGGTCAGGACATACCCGGAGATGGTGATGGCAGTGTATGGGACATTGTCTGTAAGGTATGATTCCGTGAGTATGACTATGTCAGGCTGTTGCTTGACTAGTCTGTGGGACAGCTCTCCCAACTTTGGCACAAGCCCCCAGATGTTAGTAAGGAGGACTTTGCAGGGTTGACAGGGCTCGGTTTGCCATTGTCGTTTCCGGTGCCTAGGTCGATGCCAGGTGGTCCGTCCAGTTTCATTCCTTTTTATTGACTTCATCGCGGTTAGATACAACTGAGTGGCTTGGTAGGCCATTTCAGAGGGCATGTAAGAGTCAACCACATTGTTGTGGGTCTGGAGTCACATGTAGGCCAGACTAGGTAAGGACAGCAGATTTCCTTCCCTAAAGGACATTAGTGAACCAGTTGGGTTTTTACAACAATCGACAATGGTTTCATGGTTCCATCATTAGACTAGCTTTTAATTCCAGATTTATTAATTGAATTCAAATTCCACCTTCTGCTGTGGTGGGATTTGAACTCATGTCCCCAGAGCAATACCCTGGGTCTCTGGGTTACTAGTCCAGTGACAATACCACTATGCCACTGCCTCCCCAAGGTTACGAACATACAGTTTAGTTCCAGACTGTTTCCATGGAGAGGGATGGAGTTGATAGCTAAGGAGCGGAGTATGGAGCAGGGACTGAAAACAATGGCTTCAGTCTTCCCAATATTTAATTGGAGGAAATTTCTGCTCATCCAGTACTGGATGTCAGATAAGCAGTCTGATAATTTGGCAACAGTGGAGGAGTTGAAAGAGGTGGTGGTGAGGTAGAGCTGGGTATGGTCAGCATACATGTGAAAACTAACACAGTGCTTTTGGATGGTGTCACCAAGGGGTAGCATGTAGATGGGAAATAGGAGGGGGCCAAGGATAGGTTCTTGGGGGACACCAGAGGTAACAGTGCAGGAGCAGGAAGAGAAGCCATTGCAAGTGATACTCTAATTATGATTAGATCAATAAGAATGGAACCAGGTGAGTGCAGTCCCACCCAGCTGGACGACAGTGCAGCCACTTTGTAGGAGGATAGTGTGGCCTACCATGTCATGGGCTGCAGACAGATTGAGAAAGCTTTCCTTTGTCACAGTCACATAGGATGTGATCAGTGACTTTGATAAGAGCTGTTTCAATACTGTGACAGGGGTGGAAACCTGATTGGAGAGATTCAAACATGGAGTTCCAGGAATGATGGGCATGGATTTGGGAGGTGACAATATTATATTTATTCTCAAGTGGGCCCAAAATGCCATGGTGCTGCTTACACCAGTGTTACACATATGAGTTGGGAATGTCCCCCGTTGATGCTTGCCAACGCTTACCCTCTGTAAATTGTGGGGTTAGTTGGTTTTAATATCTATTGGTGGTTCAGTAGTGCAACTCCTGTGGAACACATGTGTAGTACACTTGATTGAGCCTAGGAAATGAAGAATGCAGCCCTTATGAGGCCAATTCTGACTGAAGATTGCAGCAGTAAGCTAGGGGATCAGCACATAGGTAGGAAAGTTTTTGATGCACTGAGTCGACTGCCACATAGCTGGGATGGATAGATTTTTCAGCACTAGGGAATCAAGGGATATGAGGATAGGGCGGGAAGATGGAGTTGATGCAGAATGATCTTATTGAATGGCAGAGAAGGCTCGAAGGGCTGTATGACCTACTCCTGCTCCTATTTCTTATGCTTTTAATGGACGGCCCATGTGCGATTTTGTGCCACTTTTAAAGCATGTTTTCCCGTGGAAGGCCTGACAGAGGCACCCAAAGAATGGAGCATTTCATTACAAATAAGTAGCAAAGAAGGGCACCCAATTTCAATGAGACTAACATATAGACAATCCTGAATGAAATGTAACAAAAGAGAGTGAGACTGTTGGATGATCACAGGAGAAAACCACAGTGATAGTTCTCACATGTCATGTGGAGGAAGGTGGCAGTGGTGCTACCGATCTCACCCCAGAATTCAGATCAATGCTGGAAAAAGTCTAATGACCTGTTGATGGCAGGCAAGATAATATGCTGGTCACTGTCCTTTGGTACCCTGGCCCAAGCCCACTGTTCATCCTCTAAGATGAACTGCTGCATACTGTAACCCTTCAGACTCTACTGTTGTTAAGAGGTCACTAAATTGGAATCTTATGGAAAGTGTTATCATCTCCCCTAACTGTTCTTATTTATAACCCTTTCTTCTACATAATGTCTGATGCCACCTGGGACACAGTCCTCAAATGCTAGCTGTCACCAAATTTGTCAAATCTATTTTTCAAGAAACTTTCTTGCAATGTGCATGAAAAGCAGGGAGGGGGCATATCGGAGAAGTTTTTTCTTTGTTGGAGGCATCAATGGTGAATGTGACAACTTCAATGGAATTAGCAACTGATCCCCACCTCAGCAATAGCCCAGGACTACTAGTTGACATCACCTCCGTGGAAAAACAGGTAGAAGTAAGTAGCGCAACGTCTAGCTCGATGGAGGCCTTCTTCGACAGGATGCTTAAGTCAGGAATTTGGTGAGTGTGGGAATTTGGCGCAGTGAGGGAAGAGATGCTGTTCTAGTCTTTTACAGAACAAGGAGGGATCCGAGAGAGGGACACAGTGAGACTTGAGAGCTGAAATCCAGAGGCATTAATTAGTTAAGCAGGTAGGTGATAGCTTGGTGAGTTTTAAGGTTTCTTTTATTTTCTCTAAACTGGTACTGGGAAGATATAAGTACTGTATTAAATTTATAGCTTAACTGGTTAAACTACTTAATTTTTTTTATTCATTCATGGGATGTGGGCATCGCTGGCTAGAACAGCATTTATTGCCCATCCCTAATTTCCCTTGAGAAGGTGGTGGTGAGCCGCCTTCTTGAACCGCAGCAGTCCATATGGGGTAGGTACACCCGCAGTGCTGTTAGGAAGGGAGTTTCAAGATTTTGACCCAGTAACATTGAAGTAACGGTGATATAGTTCCAAGTCAGGATGGTGTGTGGCTTGGAGGGGAACTTGCAGGTGGTGGTGTTCCCATGCATCTGCTGCCCTTGTCCTTCTAGGTGGTAGAAGTCATGGGTTTGGAAGGTGTTGTCTAAGGAGCCTTGGTGCATTGTTGCAGTGCATCTGCTGCCACTGAGCGTTGGTGGTGGAGGGAGTGAATGTTTGTGGAGGGGGTGCCAATCAAGAGGGCTGCTTTGCCCTGGATGGTGTCGAGCTTCTTGAGTGTTGTTGGAGCTGCACCCATCCAGGCAAGTGAAGAGTATTTCATCACACTCCTGACTTGTGCCTTGTAGATGGTGGACAGGCTTTGGGGAGTCAGGAGATGAGCTACTTGCCTATAACTACAAATTACCATTGAGCAATGTTTCTAAATGTGAATCCCTAATTGGTTAAACAAAATACAA
This sequence comes from Heterodontus francisci, assembly GCF_036365525.1. NCBI lineage: Eukaryota > Metazoa > Chordata > Chondrichthyes > Heterodontiformes > Heterodontidae > Heterodontus > Heterodontus francisci. The sequence continues at coordinate 50,256,743 of NC_090379.1, read as the reverse complement.
TAAAGATGGCAGGGCAGCTGATGTATTGCAGCTGTATCGTGTGGGAGCTGGTGGACACCAGTGTGATCCACTGCAATCACATCTGCAGTAAGTGTCTGCAGCTCGAGGAACTTCGGCTCAGAGTTGATCAGCTGGAATCTGAGCTTCAGACAGCAATGCATCAGGGAGGAAGAAATTTATCTGGACACTTCATTCTAGGAGGCAGTCACAACCCTTAGGAGTAGATATTTCAGATTTGGTACGTGGTCAGGGACAGGAGGGTGTGAGTGAGGCTGGTATCGGGATCCAGAAGGTAGCACTGGAAGAGCCTCAGCCCTTGTATTTGCCCAACAGGTTTGAGGTTCTTGCTGCCAATGTAAATGAGAGCAGGGGCTGCAGGGAGGATGAGCAAACTGACTACAGCACCATGGTATAGAGGATCATTCAATTGGGGGAAGTGAAAAGGAATGTAGTAGTAGTATGGGACAGTATAGTTATCTGGATAGATATTGTTCTCTGCAGCCAATAGCATGAGTCCTGAAGGCTGTGTTGCCTGCCCGATGCCAGAGTTAAGGACATCTTCTTAGGGCTGGGGAGGAACTTGGAGTGGGAGGTGAAGGATCCAGTTGTGTGGTCCACATAGGTACCCAACAGCATAGGTAGGACTAAGATGGAGGTTCTGCTGAGGGAGGATGAGTGGCTCGGGACTAAATTAAAAATTAGAACCACAAAAGTAATAATCTCTGGATTACTAGCTGAGCCACGAGAAAATTGGCATTGTGTAAATAAAATCAGAGAGTTGAATGCGTGGCTCAAAGATTGGTGTGGGAGAAATGGGTTTCACTTTATGGGGCACTGGCATCAGTACTGGAGAAAGAGGAAGGTGTACCATTAGGACAGGCTTCATTTGAACCGTACTGGGACCAGTGTCCTGGCAAATCGTATAACAAAGACTGTAGAGAGGGCTTTAAACTAAATAGTAGGGGCAAGGGGAGATTTAGAAAATTAATGAGAAAGGACAAGGCAATAGTGCAGGGTAGCGATAAAGGTAATGATAATCAGACTGACAAGAAGGGGCAGGGTGCATCAGCAAATAGGGTCAGGCTAGGGAAAAATTGTAAAAAAACAGAATTAAAGCTGTCATGCAGCATTCATAACAAGATGGGTGAATTGAGAGCATAAATAGAAATAAATGGGTATGATATGATAACTATTAGAGACATAGTTCCAGAGTGACCAAGGCTGGGAACTAAATATTCAAGTGTACTTGGCATTTCTGAAGGATAGGAAGAAAGGAAAAGGATGTGTGGTAGCATTTTTTATTAAAGGATGAGATCAGTACAGCACTGAGAAATGATCTTGTCTTGGAAGATCAAGATATAGAATCAGTTTGGATGGGGATAAAAAAAATAGCAAAGGAAGGAAGTCACTGGTGGGAGTAATTTATAGGCCACCTAACAATAGCCACACTGTAGGACAGAGTATAAATCAAGAAATAATGGGGGCTTGGAAGAAAGCTACTGCAATAATTGTGGGTGATTTTAATCTTTATTTAGATTAGGCAAATCACTAAAGGTAGCCTTGAGGATGAGTTCATAGACTGTATTCGGACGGTTTCTTCAAACACTACATCGTGGAACCAACCAGGGAACAGGCTATTTTAGACTTGGTAATGTGTAATGAGGCAGGATTAATTAATTATCTCATAGTAAAGGATCCTCTAGGTAAGAGTGATCATAACATTTTAGAATTTCACATTCAGTTTGGGGGTGAGAAACTTGGGTCTGAAACTAGTGTCTTAAACTTAAATAAATGCAATTACAAATGTTTGAAGACAGAGTTGGCTACAGTGGACTGGGAAAATAGGTTAAAAGGTAACACAGTACATAAGCAGTGGCAGACATTTAAGGAGATATTTTATGACACTCAACAAAGATATATATCATTCAGAAAGAAAGACTCTATGAGAAGGATGCACCACCCATAGCTAACTAAGGAAGTTATGGATGATATCGAATTGAAAGAAAAGGCATACAATGCTGCGAAGATTAGTGGTAGGCCAGAAGATTGGGTAAATTTTAGAAACCAGCAAAGGATGACAAAAGGAAAATAAAGAGGGAAAAATTAGAATATGAGAGTAATCTAACAAGAAATATAAAAACAGACAGTAAGAACTTCCACAAGTATATAAAAAGGGAGAGAGTAGCTGAAGTAAACATTGGCCCCTTAGAGGATGAGACTGTGGAATTAATAATTGGAAACAAGGAAATGGCAGAGACTTTGAACAAGTATTTTGCATCTGTCACAGAAGAAGACACAAAAATATCCCAAGAATAGTAGAAAATCAAGGGGAAAAGGGAGTAAGGAAATTAAAACAACCACTATCACGAAAGAAAAAGTACTAGGAAAACCAATGACAAGTCTACAGGACCTGATGGCCTGCATCCTGGGGTCTTAAAAGAAGTGGTTGTAGAGATAGTTGATGCATTGGTTGTAAACTTCCAAAAATCCTTAGATTCTAGAAAGGTCGTAGCTGATTGGAAAACCACAAATGTAACACCTCTATTCAAGAAAGGAGGGAAACAGAAAGTGGGAAACTATAGGCCTAGCATCTGTCATTGGGAACATGCTGGAATCCATTATTAAAGAAATAGCAGCAGGACATTTTGAAAATCATAATACAATCAAGCAGAGTCATCAAGGGTTTGTGAGAGGGAAATAGTGTTTGCAAAATTTATTAGAGTTTATTAAGGATGCAACAAGCAGGTTGGATAAAAGGGAACCAATAGATGAGGTAATTTGGATTTCCAAAAGGCATCGATAAGGTGCCGTATAACAGGTTACTGCACAAGATAAGAGCTCATGGTGTTGGGGGTAATATATTAGCATGGATAGAGAATTGGCTAACTAACAGAAAACAGAGAGGTGGGATAAATGGGGCATTTTCAGGTTAGCAAACTTTAACCAGTGGGATGCCACAGGGATCAGTGCTGGGGCCTCAACCAATTACATTCTATATTAATGACTGGGATACAGGGACCGAGTGTATTGTAGCAATACTGTAGTGTTTTGAAAATTACATTGTGCATTTTATTCACTTGAGGCTACCAGACACATATATGCCAGCAGAGGGGCTGGAAAATGAAAGTAAAAGAATAAAGAAGAATCCATTGTTTTCAACATCATGCAGTCTCATATCTTTCACTAAACTCAGCTGAATTTTACTTCAGTCCTGAGAACACCACCGATACAAAGATAGGTAGGAAAGCAAGTTGTGAGGAGAACACAAAGAATCTACAAAGGGATATAGATTTGATAAGTGAGTGGACAAAAATTTGGCAGATGGAGTGGTAGATAATATGGGAAAATGTCAGGTTGTCCACTTTGATGGGAAGAATAAAAAGCAGAATATTATTTAGATGGAGAGAGACTGCAGAATGCAGCAGTACAATGGGAACTGTGTGTCCTTGTACATGAATCACAAAAAGTTAGCATGCAGTTCCAAGAAGTAATTCGGAAGGCAAATGCAACGTTAGCCTTTTTTTTGCAAGGGAGATGGAATATAAAAGTAGGGAAGTAATGCTACATGACTTAGTGAGGCATTGGCGAGACCACACCTAGAGTAGTGCATACAGTTTTGGTCTCCTTATTTAAGGAGGGATATACTTGCATAGGAGCCAGTACAGAGAAGTTTCACGAGGTTGATTCCTGCGATGAAGGGGTTGCCTTATGAGGAAAGGTTGAGCAAGTTGGGCCTATACTGATTGGAGTTCAGAAGAATGAGAGGTGATCTTATTGAAACATATAAGATTCTGAGGGGGCTTGACAGGGTAAATGTTGAAAGATGTTTCCCCTCGTGGGGGAACAGTTTCAAAATAAGGGGTTGCCCATTTAAGACAGAGGAACTTCTTCTCTTAGAGGGTGGTTAATCTTTGGCATTCTCTTCCCTAGAGAGCAGTGGAGGCTGAGTCATTGAATATATTCAAGGCTGAGTTGGACAAATTTTCGATCTACAGGAGAGTCAAGTGCTATGGGGGCTGGCAGGAAAGTGGAGTTCAGGCCATAATCAGATCAGCCATGATCTTGTTGAATGGTGGAGCAGGCTCAAGGGACCAAATAGCCTACTCCTGCTCCTATTTCTTATGTTCTTATGCTGCGCTGGTTTTAATGGAAATAGATTTGTAAGCATACTGTGTACTGACTTTCAAATGTTAGCGGTCAAGATGCAGGACACTGTTTCTCAGGATTGGATAACTGTCATTAGACCAGTCAGGCCACTTATAGAAACACAGAAACATAGAAAATAGGAGCAGGAGTAGGCCATTCGGCCCTTCGAGCCTGCTCTGCCAATCATTATGATCCTGGGTGATCATCCAACTCAGTAACCTGTTCCCGCTTTCTCCCCATACCCTTTGATCCCTTTAGACCCAAGAGCTATATCTAACTCCTTCTTGAAAGCGTACAATGTTTTGGCCTCAACTGCTTTCTGTGTTAGCGAATTCCACAGGCTCACCACTCTCTGGGTGAAGACATTTCTCCTCATCTCAGTCCTGAAAGGTTTACCGCCTATCCTTAGACTAGGACCCCTGGTTCTGGACTCCCCCCCCCCACCATCGGGAACATCCTTCCTGCATCTACCCTGTCAAGTCCTGTTAGAATTTTATAGGTTTCTATGAGATCCCCCTCACTCTTCTGAACTCCAGCGAATATAATCCGAACCGACTCAATCTCTCCTCATACATCAGTCTGGCCATCCCAGGAATCGGTCTGGTAAACCTTCGCTGCACTCCCTCCATAGCAAGAACATCCTTCCTCAGATAGGGAGACCAAAACTGCACACAATATTCCAGGCGTGGCCTCACCAAGGCCCTGTATAATTGCAGCAAGACATCCCTGCTCCTGTACTCGAATCCTCTCACTATGAAGGCCAACATACCATTTTCCTTTATTACCACCTGTTGCACCTGCATGCTTACCTTCAGTGATTGGTGTATGAGAACATCCAGGTCTCGCTGCATATTCCCCTCTCTCAGTTTATAGCCATTCAGATAATAATCTGCTTTCCTGTTTTTGCGACCAAAGTGGATAACCTCACATTTATCCACATTATACTGCATCTGCCATGCATTATCCCACTTACTCAACTTGTCCAAATCACCCTGAAGCCTCTTTGCATCCTCCTCACAACTCACTCTCCCACCCAGTTTTGTGTCATCTGCAAATTTGGAGATATTACATTTAGATCATCTAAATCATTAATATATATTGTGAATAGCTGGGGTCCTAGCACTAATCCCTGTGGTACCCCACTAGTCACTGCCTGCCATTCAGAAAAATACCCATTTATCCCTACTCTTTGTTTCCTGTCTGCCAACCAATTTTCTACCCATCCCAATACACTACCCCCAATCCCATGCGCTTTAATTTTACACACTAATCTCTTATGTGGGACTTTGTTGAAAGCCTTCTGAAAGTCCAAATAAACCACATCCACTGACTCCCCCTCATCAACTCTACTAGTTACATCCTCGAAGAAATGTAGTAGATTTGTCAAGCATGATTTCCCTTTCGTAAATCCATGCTGACTCTGCCCAATTCTACCACTGTTCTCTAAGTACTCTGCTATAAAATCTTTGATAATGGATTATAGTTATCTTACTATGGGTGGGAATAAAAGTTTACTAGAGATTTCAGAGGTAAGCCAAACTCAATATCAGTGGACAAACAGATTCAGAGCCCAGTGGAATGGTGACCACTGCAGGCTACTTGTATGACATTTGGTCTGGAACATATTTCGAAGTCCTGCTTGATCTATTAAGGCAGCAAAAAGCATCCCTTGAAAACCTTGAAGACTCTCTTAATGATCTGGTACAGGCATGTAACACTTCTCACAACCTTTAGAAGGACCATTATCCATGGCTGCAAGCCTTAACATCCACAATCCACCTGCTCAATTAACTATCTACCTTGAAGAGTTCATTCCTGAGGATGAAAGCATCATGGCAATTTCCAGAAAACTTGGCATTCACATGAAGGACTCTTTGCATTGTTGCTTTACACAATCTGAGCAATCAGCAAGTGGTACTTCTATTTGTTAACAAATTTGAGGAGGTTGACGCTTAGAGCTTGTAATGGTATGTGGGTTCCATCTATTGCAGTCAGTGCTATGGGGAACCCAACAATGTTATAAAACTGGATCGCCTTAACATGCTGTCATTCTGAACTGGGTGACTTCTCTAAGAGTACTATAAAGTGTGTTAGTTACTTGATGAATGCATGCCCGGATGATACCATGACTAATATTGCACAGATCTCCCATAGTGGTTTGAAATAAGCCTGTGGTATAAAAGTTGAGTGCAGTTATCTTTCACAGGCAGAGCTGCCCAGGGAGATGATCTAGGCTTCGGGTCTTCATGTAGATGCTGGCACAGATCCTGTATTGCCTCTTTAGCTGATTACCCTCCTATGACACATATCTCTTCACTAAAGTATTAGTATGATCTAGAGGACTTTAGGAGGGGTAAGATCTTGTAGGGCATGGCATCCTCAAGCACAGGCCTTTCCTCTCTTTGCCTGCATTTTTCACTCCTCCTTTTCTTCTTTCTCCTACTCCATTATAATTATGTATAAGGAAATGCACATTGGAATTCCTGTAAATGATACTCAGCACCTCTTACTGTGGGCGGCAATAAAACATTTCCTAGAGCTTTCAGAGGTAAGCCAAACTCAATCCAGGTGCAAAGTGAAAAAAAATGCTTTGCGAGCTCTTCTGTAACTCTAGCAACTTCTTTTGAAAGTTTCTTCAGTCTGGCCAGTTCTGATGAAAGGTCACAGACTTGAAGCGTTATCTCTGTTTCTCTCTACACAGATGCTGCCAGACCTGCTGAGTATTTCCGGCACTTTCTGTTCTCATATTAAAATGAATACACCTGGTTACTGTCCATGCATCTCAGCAATAATAAGCGGGCATTTATGTGCTACTTTTATCTATATTTTGCTATTTTCAGCTGTGTCCTGTTCCTGGTGTTTGAATAGTGCCATCAAGCAGCACTTGCTTAGCAATAACCTGCTCAGTGATGCTTAGTTTGGGTTCCGCCAGGGCCACTCAGCTCCTGACCTCTTTACAGCCTTGGTTCAAACATGGACAAAAGAGCTGAACTCAAGAGGTGAGGTGAGAGTGACTGCCCTTGACATCAAGGCAGCATTTGACCAAGTATGGCATCAAGGAGCCCTAGTAAAATTGGAGTCAATGGGAATCAGGGGTAAAACTCTCTGCTGGTTGGAGTCATACCTAGCACAAAGGAAGATGGCTGTGGTTGTTGGAGGTCAATCATCTGAGCTTCAGGATATCACTGCAGAAGTTCCTCAGTCCCAGGGTACTGGCCTAGGCCCAACCATCTTCACAGAATCACAGAATAATACAGTGCAGAAGAGGCCCATCGGCCCATCGAGTCTGCACCGATGTATTAAACACACCTGACCTGTTTACCTAATCCCATTTGCCAGCACTTGACCCATAGCCTTGAATGTTATGACGTGCCAAGTGCTCATCCAGGTACTTTTTAAAGGATGTAAGGCAACCTGCCTCTACCACCCTCCCAGGCAATGCATTCCAGACCGTCACCACCCTCTGGGTAAAACAGTTCTTCCTCAAATCCCCCTTAAACCTCCCGCCCCGCACCTTAAACTTGTGACCCCTCGTAACTGACCCTTCAACTAAGGGGAACAGCATCTCCCTATCCACCCTGTCCATGCCCCTCATAATCTTGTACACCTCGATCAGGTCACCCCTCAGTCTTCTCTGCTCCAGCGAAAACGACCCAAGCCTATCCAACCTCTCTTCATAGTTTAAATGTTCCATCCCAGGCAACATCCTGGTGAATCGCCTCTGCACCCCCTACAATGCAATCACATCCTTCCTATAATGTGGCGACCAGAATTGCACACAGGACTCCTGCTGTGACCTTACCAAAGTTCTGTACAACTCCAACATGACCTCCCTGTTTTTGTAACCTATGCCTCGATTGATCTTCAGCTGCTTCATCAATGACCTTCCTTCAATCATAAGGTCAGAAGTGGGGATGTTTGCTGATGTTTGCACAATGTTCAGCACCATTCGCAACTCCTCAGATACTGAAGCAGTCCGTGTAGAAATGCAGCAAGACCTGGACAATATCCAGGCTTGGACTGATAAGTGGCAAGTAACATTTGCACCACACAAGTGCCAGGCAACGACCATCTCCAACAAGAGACAATCTAACCATCTCCCCTTGACATTCAACGGCATTACCATCGCTGAATCCTCCACTATCAACATCCTAGTGGCTACCATTGACCAGAAACTGAACTGGAGTAGCCATATAAATACCGTGGTTACAAGAGCAGGTCAGAGGCTAGGAATCCTGCGGCGAGTAACTCACCTCCTGACTCCCCAAAGCCTGTCCACCATCTACAAGGCACAAGTCAGGAGTGTGATGGAATACTCTCCACTTGCCTGGATGGGTGCAGCTCCAACAACACTCATGAAGCTCAACACCATCCAGAACAGAGAAGCCCACTTGATTGGCACACCATCCACAAACATTCACTCCCTCCACCACCGACGCACAGTGGCAGCAGTGTGTACCAACTACAAGATGCACTGCAGCAATGCACCAAGGCTCCTTAGACAGCACCTTCCAAACCCGCAACCTCTACCACCTCGAAGGACAAGAGCAGCAGATGCATGGGAACATCACCACCTGCAAGTTCCCGTCCAAGTCACACACCACCCTGACTTGGAACTATATTGCTGTTCCTTCACTGTCGCTGGGTCAAAATCCTGGAAGTCCCTTCCTAACAGCACTGTGGGTGTACCTACCTCACATGGACTGCAGCGGTTCAAGAAGGCAGCTCACCACCACCTTCTGAAGGGCAATTAGGGATGGGCAATAAATGCTGGCATAGCCAGTGACGCCCACATCCCATGAATGAATAAAAAAAATAGATCTTTTGTTATATATGCACACTGAATATGAAATCAATATCATCTTGTGATGCTAAAAAGATCCAATATTCTATTGGTGTGAAAGCCTTCCATAACAGCTGATCTAATGATATCAATAGACTACATGATCAAAAATTTAGTAACACTGAATCAAAGCTGCCAAAATACTTAATAATCGAGTTGCAGATTTAGCTTTTATGTTATTCCATATTGCACTTGGAGAACATCAGCCCTCTGTGTTTTTGTTGATCTAGTTTATGCTTTGCTATTGCTGTACTGAATAAATAATTTCTGCAACAAAGATTTAACCCTTTCTATATAATTTTAGTTGGTTCTCCACAATGGCAGTGCATTACTGCGACAGTCTGCAGCAAAGTGTATTGGGGGAACAAGCTCACTGTGCCACAATGTGGTAGGCTGCAGGCTCTCACCAGTCATTCTCCTCACAATGAGTTTTCAATGCAGATAAGGCTACCGGTAGAGGGTGACAGGCAGAGCCAGCACTGGTGAAAGGTGGCAGGTGGAGCAGTACAGGTAGAAGGTGGCAGGCAGAACTGACACTGGTAGAAGAAGGCAGGTAGAGCTGACACTGGTGGAAGAAGGCATGCAGAACTGACACTGGTAGAAAGTAGCAGATGGAGCCAACACTGGTAGTAGATGGCAGGAGGAGCCGACACTGGTAGAAGGTGGCAGGTGGGGCCAACAATGCTTCACAATAAGGAAAAATCAATGAGTGAATTACTCAGGGTATTCATCACTTATTACTCCTAGCAGCAGGTACAGTGCAACACAGGAGACACAAATGAGATAACCAGCTGCTTGCCTTCTTGGTTGATGGGTAAGATAAAAGAAAGAAAAACTTGCATTCATGTAGCTTCTTTCACAACCTCAGGCCTTCCCAAAGTGCTTTACCGCCATTGAAGTGCCTTTTGAAGTGTAGTCACTGTTGTAATGCAGGAAACGTGGCAGCCAATTTGCGTACAACAAGGTCCCACAAACAGCAATGCCATAATGACCAGATAATCTGTTTTTTAGTGATGTTAATTGAGGAAGAAATATTGGCCAGGACATGAGAAGAACTCCCTGCTCTGTTTTGAATAGTGCCAGAGGATCCTTTATGTCCACCTGAGAGGGCAGACAGGGCCTTGGTTTAACGTCTCATCCATCAGGGAGCTTAAAGCAATTGAAAGGGGAATTAAGCTTCTTTTTTTAAAAAAGGAATAAGTCTTTAGAATAAAGTATCATGGCAAGGGTTTCAATTATGAAGATATCATGTTGAGTGTCAAGTCTGATCTAGATCAGATCAGCCTGGGAACATGACAATTTAAGCTCTAATTATAATACAATGATGATTGCACTAGTATAAGTTATGAAGTCCTTGAGTATTTTAACTGGCTGACATGCTATTCCTCAGATAGTGTCACCAGTAATCCACAGCACGATCTTTTTTTTTGTTAATTAGAAATTTTCCCTGTTAAACAGCTAAAGAGGTTAGGTATATGCAGTGCCCAAATGGCAAGAATGACCATGTCCCAAGTGCTTTTTCACATTTGCACTTCTCAGTTGCACTTTCAAGCATGTCTTCAGGATCTGTGAAAAGGATATCAAAGGTTGGTCTGAAGCTGTATTGGAGATATAGTCAAACTACATCTCCCACTGGGTGATGGCAGCTGAAAGTACTTACAATGATTATGATTAATTTCATCAGCACTCAATTTGCTTTAATATTTTCTTCCTTTTCTGTGTGCATAAAGATAATTTTGTTCTCACAGTGAATTCAGCATGACCGTTTAATTGGCTCAGACAAGCTTAAGCCTGAAATTAATCTGTAATATTAATATGCTATTGACCGCAGCTATGGATTAAGCAAACTAAGGGCAAAGTAAGTGAATGACTCAACAGGATCTTTGTGGTTAGCTTGGAGATTTATAAAGTCATACGTAGTAATCAAGAAAATTATTGGTGAGTATTTGCTTGGGAATTCTTAAAGGGTCCGTAGCTTTTTGTGGTGATTGCTCTGAAAGAGACAAGCATACCTTTGTGTTGACCTATTGCTTGGGTGTTATTTACAGCTTTAAAATCCAAATCTATCATTTGGCACAAGACTCTTGGGCAATACCTTATGCTCTGAAAACAAAGGCTGCCTAAATATATAACTATCAGCATTTTCAATCCTAAGTTAAAATATTTAACAGAACTCCCTAAAAGCTAGTGTTACTATTCATATGGTAAGAGAACAGTGCCTAATACTGTATGATTGCCTCCCCCCAGCCCCCCGCAGTGAATAGGGAAGATTTTCAGCTATGTACCCCTTTAATATGGATTTGGTTGATTGGCCAGTTGTGTTTATTTCAAAGCCGTTACCAAAGTAACACACACGTGCTCTTGTGACATTAGTTAAATGCTTCTTTGGATTCTTACTTGACTGGTTAAACATATCGATTTTTTAAAAATTGAACTGTATTTGGTTCCTACCTCTGCTCACTTCATGCAGATGCAGCTTTTCAGTGATTGAACAAAAGGAAGAGGCCAGTCATGCATACCAATATATACTACACCCTCATTAGAACAATCTCCTGAGGAGGCATGTGCTCACTGTGCTGTAATGAGGTGCATACTGGAGTGAGGATCTTTTAAAAGTGCATATAAAACAGCATGAACAAGTCAGTAGCAAAGGCCTGTTAGACTTATTAGAACTGGGACACTGCTATAACTGAGACCCATATAATGAGGGTGGCTTGTAGGAGTTTATACCATCCAGGAGGTGCTTATTATAAATTTGCACATGGTTTTATTCCATGGGTTTATGCAGTAATTTCCCTGCTTAGCAATTACAGTGGAGTTAAAGTTTTAACTTATACAACTTATGAATTATCACTTCATGTACTGATCTTGAATACACTTAAAATTAATCCTACTTTCCCAGGAAGAGATCACTGTACCAGTGATAGTAAATTACTGAGGTTCTTCCACTCAATCAAAACACTAATAGAATGGTGCTCCCAACCTGACTGTACCCCACCCAAAAATGATTTTTGAAAAGAACCATCCAATAATAATAAAATGCATCTTTTGATAAAGGTTACTTCAAGTATGAAATCACGTTGTGTTACGAAATGAATCACACAAAATAACATTGTGACTGGCAATATTTTTCTCTCACGGCTTGCTGCCCTAAAGCAATGAGTGAAAGAGACAAAGCTGAAATGTTTGAAGGTATTTTCAGCCAAAAGTAGACTATCCCACTCAGTCTCCCCCCCCCCACCCAAGGTCCCGACCAATTTAAATGCCAGTGTCCAGCCAAGTCAGTTCACTGCATGTGGCATTAAGGCTGAGTATACAGTGATAACAATGGGCCCTGAATGCATCTTGGAATGTAACACAGCAGCATTTCTGCCATCAAACTGTTATAATGGAGCCAGGCCACTGGTATCTACCTGACAATTTGGAAAATTACCACATACGTCCTATGTCAAAGAGGTGTTTGTAAGGAGGGCTTTAACTAATGAGAGGGTAGTGGAAAGGAGAGCAGGTTTTAGGGAACAAGTTCCAGAGACTGGGGACTGAGCTGCTAAAAGCACAGCAGCCATTGGTGGAACAAAGAAAGAGGGGGAGGCACAATTCAGAGGTTTTGGGAGTTTGGTAGGGGGATTGTGGTGCTGTAGGAGGTTACAGGGAAAAATAAAATTGAGGCTTTGGGGGACCAGAGGTCACAGTAGGTCAACACGAGTAGCAGCGATGAGTCTTGGTGTGGGATCGGAGCAGAGTTTTGAAAGCACTAATATTTATGGAAGACCGACGATCAGAGGTCAGTCAAGAGAACATAAGAATATAGGAACATAGGAACGTAGGAAATAGGAGCAGGAGTAGACCATTCAGCCCCTCGAGGCTGCTCCACCATTCAACTAGATCATGGCTGATCTTCTACCTCAACGCCATTTTCCCGCACTAGCACTATCCCGATATCCCTTGATATCTTTAATACTTATAATCTATCGATCTCTGTCTTGAACATAGATTTAAGAACCCAGTTTCGGATTGAACTACATCACTTTCAAACTTAAAGTAAAATTCTATCATATTATGGTCACTCTTCCCTAAAGGCTCCTTTACAACGAGATTATTAATTAGCCCTCATTGCAATTAGCCCTTTCTCCTTACATTGCAATATTTGAATGTGATGGTGACATAGACATGGATTGGATGACAGTTTCTGCATCAGATGGGCTGAGGTGGAGGCAGAGGCAGGTGATATTACAGAAATGGAATAGGCAGTCTTTGTGATAATCTCCTTTGACAGCACCTCCAAACCTGTGACCTCTATCACCTAGAAGGACAAGGGCAGCAGATGCATTTCCCCTCCAAACCACCATCCTGACTTGGAATTATATCGCCGTTCCTTCACAGTCACTGTCGCTGGGTCAAAAATCTGGTACTCCCTCCCTAACAGCAGATGGACTGCAGCAGTTCAAGAAGGTGGCTCACCACCACCTTATCAAGGGCAATTAGGGATGGGCACCAGATGCTGCCCTTGCCAGCAACACTCACATCCCATGAAAGAATTATAAAAAACGGGTTGGCAGCTCAGCTTTGCTCCAATAGGTGCCAGTAAAGGAAAGGAACTAAGAAGAAAGGCGGCACCTCCCTGATAACACTATATGGCTGTTGTAATGGTCTTTGGCATTTTCAAAGCACTCATAATATAATTTATTGCATTGAAATTTGAAATGTAATTCAGAGACTGAACTATCATTTAATGACTTGCAGTTAAGACCAGTTTGCAAACCTTATCCAAAACAGTGACCTGTAGAATAAAATTTAAAGGAAATATAAAGCTAAAGTGAGACCTAGTGAGCATCGCCAAAAGTGCCTTGTTCCTCTCATTGTCCCGTCACAATACTTCCTACGCAGATTTATATTGTGGGTCCCAGGCTTGTCATAGAAGTGTGAAACAAACATGCCCATTGTGGCCCTCCCTTGCTGGAAACAAGCTGCTAATGCTGTTACTAAGTGAATCCCAGTCCAATGAAGCTGTGTTACCTTTATTTTTTTAATTCATGGAGTCAACTGTCACATTTTCATCGAAAAAGCTGCTGCCTCACTCATATCCATAAGCATCCAAAACTGCAAAGGAGGTGACACTTGACTGCTGCAATTAAACTGTCATCTTATTTGAGCAATTGATTTTTTTTAAAACTGACAATATGACAGGGCTGAGATAACCAACAGACATGTGATATTAAGGTTTGACTTTAGTTTTGTAAACACGTAAAAGCAAAAGTGCGTGGTGTCTATGCTGAAACAAAACCTCTAACAGAAATAGCTTAACAAAAGAATTCACCAAAGAAAATGCTGAGCTAAAAGTAACAGCAACTGAGGAAATCGCTGAAAATATTACTTGCTTTTAAATAATTGTAATATTGGCTATGGAAGGGGAAACAGAGAAACATTATTGTATTTCCAGTGGCAGCTTTTCTGAAGGCATTGTGGCTAATCCTATAAACTGACCTTCACACAGAGGAAACGCCCGGCAGAAGATTCTATTAATAGTTCTGTTTGTTTGACTTCCAAGCAATAAATAGTGGGAATTTTGATTATCGGGTACAGCCATCTTGTCTGCAAATAGGTAATGCATTCTAATAATATGGTGTATTGTTTAAAATTAGTAGAGGGGAGAAAGGTGTTGGGATTCACCAAGTGATTAAAATAAGCCCATAAGCAATGCTATAAAAGGATAATAAAATCTAAATCTCATTTGTTCCACTTCAGTTTCTTCATATGCATAGAACGCCATAAAAACAGCATCTGTGTTCAAATAATGAGCTGAAAAGACACTGCACACTTGCTAATTCGATTTACATTCTTCAGCTCATTGTTCCATATACTTACATTCACTTGGTATCTGGGCCAATATAATGCTTCAGAAGTAAAAGGGAATTAAAAATGGAGCTATTTAGTTACTATGAGATTGGTAAACAGATTGACAGTACAATGAGCTGTCAAGTGTACTCTGATATTATCCAACCATCTGAATTGTTGCTGTCTTTCCAATTTATTACAATTCTCTGGAACAAAATCTTATTTTGCTGTGCTGCTGATAAGAGTCTTATCAGTTTTTCTGAGAGGACTTCTACCTCATATACAATTTCTGACAAGCCAGATATAAAACACAGAGATAACTCCCACTGAAAGAATGACTGAAAAAAGTACTTACAGTAAGAAGAAAAGAAAGCAACAGCAATATGTTAGGGGTCATTAATTCTGGCATCATTTTCACAGGAGAGCAAAGAGTGTACTGGGGGCAGAATGGTCAGTGTTTCATCTGCACCTTTTTTTTTACAAAGGGGATGCATATCAGGAGGCAGCTATTGAAAAGCAATCATCTGCTCATGCTTTAAACTCTCCATGTGCAGGCACCAGTGAATTATAGGTTATTTTCTGCCATTCAATAACTGTCCCACTGTCTATATCAAACGGGTGATTTCTTAGTATTTTAAAACATTTTTTTAAAATTGAAATAGTGTTTTATATGAGAAAGCGAGGTGGTACTATATGATCGATTTAACATCAGTATAGGGAATTGGATATCAGAGCAGTTCAATAGATATCAGTATGGGCAACTGGAAATCATAGTCGTTGAATGGATATCCATGATAAAAGCAGATAATGCTGGAAACATGCAGTGGCTGGGATTTGACATGACCTGGTGGGGAAGGGAAGGTGGGACTGGAAGTGGGTGGCGCTGGTGCCCCCATTCCAATCCCTGTTCTCGGGGTAATCTCGTGCCAGTTGGCGAATTAACAGCTGGCAGGTAGGTGGCCGATTATTTAATGGACGGAGATGGAGATGGAGATGGCAGCTGTGTTGTCAGCTGATACGGTCGGATGAGCTGGTGCCATCTTTAAAGGGACTCCAGCACCACAACGCTACCTCAGGCCATCCTGCCCACCAGCATGTGACCAGTTTTGCAGCAGCCTCAGAAGAGATCCAGACAGCAGTGTGGACCTGCCACTGGGAGAGGGTAAAAAGGTCACTGATGCATCCTTCTGCCACTTCCCCATCCTGAGGTTGTCCCTGCAGGTGGCCATGAGTTTTCTGCTGACCAGATCCGTGTACCCGCACCTCCCTCCCTCTCATATTCTTCTCCTTGCTGGAGGACCCACCTCCTGAATGGACAATGCCCATTGCACTTGGGTACTGCCGGTCTGAAGGGCCACTCTGCCAGTTGCTTCCTCAACACTGCCCACCCCACGCACCCTCGTAGCCCCTTCTCGGCCTCCTCTTGATTGACCCCTGTGCCAGGAGCTTGAAGGCACGATGGAGGCTCTACCACAGATCCCTGGCTCTTCAACTCCATCTCCTCCATGCTAAATGCTCTGGCCGCGCTGCTGCAGACTTCTTATGAAGGAGAACTCCCTGACTCCACTGCTGCAGAATGCAGCAATGACCTCAACTGCCACCCTTAAATACCTGCCAGGGCTCTGACGCCCTGTGGCTCCTGTGCACTCCTTGTAAAATACAAACTCCTCGTGAAATGACGTTCAATTGGGTCTTCAACAATCTTAACAAGCTCTCAATTACTGGTTTTGACGACAGACACCGCAGCCTCACAGCTCCAGCGACCCGGGTTCGATTCTGGGTACTGCCTGTGCGGAATTTGCAAGTTCTCCCTGTGACCGCGTGGGTTTTCGCCGGGTGCTCTGGTTTCCTCCCACAGCCAAAGACTTGCAGGTTGATAGGTAAATTGGCCATTGTAAATTGCCCCTAGTATAGGTGTGGGGATGTGGTAGGAATATGGGATTAATGTAGGATTAGTATAAATGGGTGGTTGATGATCGGCACAAACTCGGTGGGCCGAAGGGCCTGTTTCAGTGCTGTATCTCTAAAATAAAAAAAAATGGCATCAGTTGCCACCTTAAAACAGTGATGTGCTGATGACTGTGAGATTCCGCACATGTCTCCTGTGGAAGCCTGGAAGGAGCCTGAAGCATAGAGGTTCAGAGCGACTGTGACCTTTAGTGCGACCGGCTTTGGATGGCCACCCACACAGTTGGATGTGACCTCTGCTGCCATCATCTCACACAGAGATGTGACAGTCTCTCAGGATAGGTGCAGTCTTCTGCAGCACTGGTGCTCTGACCGGTGGGCACCGCAGGGACTGGAGTGCATCGTTGACGCCGAGAATGGCATTTTAATTTGAGTTTTTTGTTTATTTATCTGGTTTTAATAAAATTATTTTAAAACTGTAAATATGTATATAAAGGGGGCCTGAGGAATAAAGGCCCCCTTGACGTGAAAAAAAAAGAAAAAGAAAAAGAAAAAAAAAAGACATCTGCAGAAAGCTCAACCGCGGGCGGTCGACTGTGCCTACTGGGTAGACTCATCTCCTCACAGGTGGTTGCTCCCGGCACACTCTGTGACCTTCTGCCCCTCCCCCATTACCAGGCTGCAGTTGGCCAGCAGGTCGCTGGTTTCCCTGGCCACTTGTCCTCCTGTCCCTCCTTGTGGCGTTCTCTTCCTCACTAGAGGAGCCGCCTCCAGGGTGGACAATTCCCATGGCTGCAGTTTCCCAAAGATATAATGAGGACAGCTATTTGCTGCCTGCTGCAAGGACAGGCACTCGCAGCCCCCATCCCTACAAAGGATAAATCACTGATGCTGTGGCCCTACCAACAGTTTCACTCACTCAGGTGAACCCTGGAGAGGCAGCAATATCAGCCCTGACCTTGCAATCAATGCACAAATCTAACAGAGATTAATGAAAATTCCAGTACCTCCAACTCCTTCACAGATACACTGCTCTTTTAAAGCTGCCGGGTTCCCGACCACCGCCCTCCACCCCCCGCCACCCCCCCCCCCCCCCCACCAAACCCATTAGCCTGCGTAAAATGGCTGTGAATTGGATTTTCAAGTAGTTCAACTGGCCCTTAATTGTTGTAAATCAACGGCAAATGGCGCCTCCCATCTCGCCCGCCGTGCGTAAGATATCATCGCCCATCATTTGTTGGCTCAGCAGCCTCGGAGGACACCCAACTTCAGAAGGTAAAATTCCGGCCAAAGTTTCAGGTCAATGACTTTTCATCAGAACTGGCAGTCAGATGGATATCGGTATAGGCATTTGAATATCCAAGTTTGATATGTCTCCAATGTGTATTTACATGTCCCAATGCTCCCATCCGGGAACTTCACAAAATAAAGCAGAGAGCAGTAGGGAGAAGAGAGAGAGAGAAGCAGGACAGTGACAGGAGTAAGCAATGTTCCCTCTAACTCCTGTTTACTGTGCATGGCCGGCTTGTTGCACTGCGCAGCCCATTTAAGATTGACACGTGGCCGTGCATGCACCCATCTTAAAGGGAACGTTGCTTGTGTGCAGCCTGTTTGTTTCCTGCTCCATACCTTCCCGATTGCTGCGTGGCTGAACACCCGTGCAGCTTAGAGGGAACATTGGTAGTAAGGCACAAATAGCAGAGCAGAAGAAAAACAGGGCAACACACAACAGGGAACAATTAAGTGAACAGAACATAGTGGGGAAGGGGATGATAAATCAAGAAATACTGATTCGGTGATACCAAACTTGAGCTGTAAGAACCTTTAGATTGTAGGCAAGAAATGCTAAGTGAGACAAGTGTAACTATTAGTGATTTTTATCTAACAGTAAAAGTTGTTACCAGCTAAAAGAATTTTCTTATAGTGTGAAGCTGGTGTTATTTACTTGCTGTTGAAAGGGTGATACAGGATTACTGTGGGAAAATTGGTGGAAATACCGATCCACCCTTGTAGTTTTTCATTTATCAAATATAAAGGAAAGGCTAAGTAGAAGCAAGACTGTATTTTAAAAAGACCGTTCCTTTGGAGGTTTACTTCAGTGGGACAGGAATATGCTGAAATGGCGTTGGGGGAGAAAAGGGTTCCAAATTCTGATCGAGGTCAATTTCTGTCAACGAACTGGCAAATTATTTGACACCTGCGACAATATATGACTATAATGATTACTGATAGAAGTGGAAAGTGACTTGAACATTAAGAGCATAATCTGGCTGGCAACTTTACTCTGGCATGGAGTATACAGCATGATGCCCTATTCTGCATATTCTATATGAAACTGTGATCAAGTAAGAAGAATATATTTTTTAGTTCATCACTTACTGTCACAGACTTACATATTGAAATTTAGAGATGAGTAGTACTTACACAAAACAGGGATTTGCTAATGCTTTCACAAATTTCATCAGAGCCACTTGGCTCCAGACCTCATTACAGCCTTGGTCCAATCATGGACAAAAGAATTGAGTTCCAGAGGTAAGGTGAAAGTGACTGGCCTTGACACCAAGGCAGCATTTGACCAAGTGTGGCATCAAGGAGCCTTAGCAAAATTGAACTCAATGGGAATCGGGGGAAAACCGTCCGCTGGCTGGAAAAATACCTAGCACAAAGGAAGATGGTTGTGGTTGTTGGAGGCCAATCATCTAAGCCCCAGGACATCACTGAAGGAGTTCCTCAGGGTAGTGTCCTCAGGCCAACCATCTTCAGTTGCTTCATTAATGTCCTTCCCTCCAACATAAGGTGAGAAGTGGGGATGTTCTCTGATGATTGCACAGTGTTCAGTACCAGTCGCAACTCCTCAGGTATTGAAGCAGTCTGTGCCCACAGACAGCAAGACCTGGACAACACTTAGGCTTGGGCTGATAAGTGGCAAGTAACATTTAGGCCACACAAGTGCCAGGCAATGCCCATCTCCAACAAGAGAGAATCTAATCACCTCCCCTTGATGTTCAATAGTATTATCTTTGCTGAATTCCCCACCATCAACATCCTGGGGTTACCATTGACCAGAAACTGAACTGGACCAGCTATATAAATACTATGACAACAAGAGCAGGTCAGAGGCTGGGAATTCTGCAGTGAGTAACTCACCTCGTGACTCCCCAAAGTTTGTCCACCGTTTACAAGGCACAAGTCAGGAGTGTGATGGAATACTCTCCACTTGCCTGGAAGAGTATAGCTTCAACAACACTCAGGAAGTTCAACACCATGCAAGACAAAGCAGCCAGCTTGATCAGCACACCATCCCAACCTTAAATATTCAATCCCTCCATCACAGGTGCACAGTGGCAGCAGTGTGCACCATCAACAAGATGCACTGCAACAACTCGCCAAAGCTCCTTCGACAGCACTTTTATATTTTGTATCCCAAGCATGAAGAAACTAGACTCTTGGGCCGGAATCTTACAATGTGGCGGTGGCCCCGCCCACCAGCTAAAAGGTGGAGGGCAGGCCTGCCTCCACTGGGTCTAGAAGCCACCCAGCAATTTTATGCGGCCTGGGCCCTTAATTGGCCCTGGTTGGGACTTCCGCCCCTCTGAGGAATAAAGTCCTGCCTCCAACAGCTGCCAGCCAATCAGAGGCCCAGCAGCTCTTCAGTCCCAGGAGTGCCAGCAGGAACAGTGGCCACTGCTGTGACTGCACCCAGCTAGTTATATTTGGTGGCCTCCTCAGATGCTGAAGCAGCGCTGGAGGAGGCCCTTAAGTGGCAATTAATTGTTCAGCGGCCAACGGCCGTTTGTCACCTCCACCACCACTGCTAAAATAGCAGCGGGGTCGGGGAGGCAATGAGAAAGGCGCCAGTGCCTCCCACTCAATTTTACGCATGCCCTCGCCCCTGTCTCCCAGCCTGCTCCCCGGGGGTGTGTAAAATTCCAGCCTTGATTTGTGTGTGTGTGTGTGTGTGTGGGCTTTATTCAAGATGGCTGCCAGGGTCTGTCTTAATTTCAGTTTTGGAACCATGTCCCCTCAGCGTTGACTGACAGCATAGTGAGCAGTCTTACAAACACAGAACCGAGCAATTAAACAGAACATGGGGAGATAGTGGTGGAGTGGTAACTTGACTAAAGTAGTAATCCAAAGGCACAGGCTAATGCCCTGGGGTCATGGGTTCAAATTCCACTATGGCAACTGGTGGGATTTAAATTTAATTAATCTTCTTCTTCTTTGGCCTCCTTGTCTCGAGAGACAATGGGTAAGCACCTGGAGGTGGTCAGTGGTTTGTGAAGCAGCGCCTGGAGTGGCTATAAAAGTCAATTCTAGAGTGACAGACTCTTCCACAGGTGCTACAGATAAAATTGGTTGTCTGGGCTGTTACACAGTTGGCTCTCCCCTTGCGCTTCTGTATTTTTTCCTGCCAACTGCTAAGTCTCTTCGACTCGCCACACTTTAGCCCCGCCTTTATGCCTGCCCGCCAGCTCTGGCGATCGCTGGCAACTGACTCCCACGACTTGTGATCAATGTCACAGGACTTCATGTCGCGTTTGAGGATGGCTTTAAAGCGGGGACATGGACGGCTGGTGGGTCTGATACCAGTGGCGAGCTCGCTGTACAATGTGTCCTTGGGGATCCTGCCATCTTCCATGCGGCTCTCATGGCCAAGCCATCTCATGCACCGCTGACTCAGTAGTGTGTATAAGCTGGGGATGTTGGCCGCCTCGAGGACTTCTGTGTTGGAGATGCGGTCCTGCCACCTGATATCAAGGATTCTCTGGAGGCAGCGCAGATGGAATGAATTGAGACATCGCTCTTGGCTGACATATGTTGTCCAGGCCTCGCTGCCATAGAGCAAGGTACTGAGGACACAGGCCTGATACACTCGGACTTTTGTGTTCCGTGTCAGTGTGCCATTTTCTCACACTCTCTTGGCCAGTCTGGACATAGCAGTGGAAGCCTTTCCCATGCGCTTGTTGATTTCTGCATCTAGAGACAGGTTACTGGTGATAGTTGAGCCTAGGTAGGTGAACTCTTGAACCACTTCCAGAGCATGGTCGCCGATATTGATGGATGGAGCATTTCTGACGTCCTGTCCCATGATGTTCATTTTCTTGAGGCTGATGGTTAGGCCAAATTCATTGCAGGCAGCCGCAATCCTGTCGATGAGTCTCTGCAGACACTCTTCAGTGTGAGATGTTAATGCAGCATTTAATGTAGTAAGATGTCCCAAGGTGCTTCACAGCAGCATTATCAAACACTGAGCCACATAAGGTGATATTAGGGCGGATGACCAGAAGGTTAGTCAAAGAGTTTCCTATAAGGAGCATCTTAAAAGAGGAAAGTGAAGTAAAGAGGTTTAGAGAGGGAATTCCAGAGCTTAGGGCCTTGGCAGTTGAAAGCATGACCGCCATTTTGGAGTGATTAAAATCAGGGATGCTCAAGAGGCCAGAATTAGAGGAGCGCAGACAGCTCGGAGTGTTGTAGGGCTGGTGGAGATTACAGAGATAGGGAGAGGCGAGGTCATGGAGGCAATTGAAAACAAGGATGAGAATTTTAAAAATTAGGTGTTGCTTAACCGGGAGCCAATGTAGCTCAATGAGCACAGGAGTGATGTGTGAACAGGATTTGGTGCGAATTAGTACATGAGCATGAGGTCAAGTTTATGGAGGGTAGAATGTGGAAAGTCAGCCTGGAGTGAATTGGAATAGTCAAATCTAGAGGTAACAAAGGCATGGATGAGGGTTTCAGCAACAGATGAGCTCCAGTTGAGGACAAATCAGAGTTTTATAAAGGTTCATCGGAACTTCCTTGCTTTTGCACTCAATGTCCCTTTTTATAAAGCTCAGGATTCCATATGCCTTTTTATCGACTTTCTCAACTTGCCCTGTCACCTTCAACAATTTGTGCACATATACTCCAGGTCTCCCTGTTCCTGTAACCACTACAGAATTGAACCTTTAGTTTAGCCTCTCTTCGTTCTTCTTACCAAAATGCAACACTTTTCACTTCTCTGTATTAAATTGCATCCACCATGTGTCTGCCTGTTCCACCAGCCCATCTATGTCCTCTTGAAGTCTATCACTACCTCCTCACATAATACTTCCAAGTTTTATGTCATCTGCAAAGTTTGAAATTGTGCCCTGTGCACCCAGGTCTAAGTCAATTAATATTGATCAAGAAAAGCAGCGGTCCTAGTACTGACCCATGGGGAACACCACTGTATACCTTCCTCTTGTCTGGAAAATAACTGTTCATCACTACTCTCTGTTTCCTGTCATTCAGCTAACTTTGTATCCATGCTGCCATTTTCCCTTTTATCCCACGGGCTTCAACTTTGCTGACAAGCCTATTATGTGGCATTTTATCAAACTGTTTTTGGAAGTTCACGCACACCACATTAACCACATTACCCTCATCAACCCTCTCTGTTATCTCATTAAAAAAGTCAATCAAGTTAATTAATCAAAATTAGCCTTTAACAAATCTGTGCTGGCTTTCCTTAATTAATCCACACTTGTCCAAAAGACTTTAATTTTGTCCCTGATTATTATTTCTTAAAGCTTTCCCACTCACAAAGTTAAACTAAGTGGTCTGTTGTTGCTGGGCTTATCCTTAGACCATTTTTTGAAGAAGGGTGTAACATTTATAATTCTCCAGTCCTCTGGCACCACCCCCATATATAAGGAGGATTGGAAGATAGCAGCCAGTACCTCTTCGATTTCCACCTTTTCTTCCCTCAGCATCCTCAGATGCATCTCATCCAGTCCTGGTGCCTTATCAATTTTATGTAGGGCTGAATTTTACCAGCCCCTCGATGCCATGGGTCGCAGCGGGGGGGAAGGGGCCAGTAAAATTCTGCAGAGACAGGCCCGCCTCAACCCACAATGTCGAGAAGGGCCCGCTGCATATTACCGGCAGCGGGGGCCCTCAGTGCGCCCCCTTCTGCTGCCTGGCGGAGGGGCCTTCATCTGCATATTTAAATCAACCTAAATGATATGCAAATAAACTTACCTGCAGGTGGCAGCCATCCCATGCCGATTTTACCGCAGCCGAATGCAGCTTGTGTGCCTTTGGAACTCCGTATGGAGTTCCGAGGCGAGAACCTGGTGAGGAGGGGGAGTAATAAAATTTTGAGGGTGGGAGGGGTGTAGGAGCAGGGACAACATTTTTTATTGGCTGTGGGGATGGTGGGAAGGGGTTGATGGGCAAAGAGTGCAAAGTTTGGGGTTTAAAGGTCAGGATTGTCAGTAATGGTTTATCAGCGGGGAGAGGGAAATAAATTTATTTTATGACCATTGGGGGATGGAAGTAGTGCTTTCATGTTGAATTTAATGGTTGGATTAACAATTAAAGTGCTGGTCCCTTTAAAATTGTAAATCAGCTGTCAGGGCTTGAAGCCCTTTAAAAATGGTGCTGGTGCCTGCGCGGTGGCACCGGATGTCATTGCCAGGAACGCGACGGCTGCCCCCTCTACATCATCGGGGGAGGCGCATAATATCATGGGGGCTGTGCTTCGGCCTTTCCGTGTTGGAAGTCTGCTGCTTGCACAGTGTGCCACCGCGGAGCGCAACGCACTAATAAAATCTAGCCCGTAGAGTCAGCTTTCTAATACCTGCTCTTTTATCAATTTTTAGCCCATCTAGTATCTTAACTTCATTTAGTACCTCAGTCATGCCCTCTGCTTCCATCTGTAGGTCTCCTTTTTGGTCCCTAATTGGCCCGATCCCTCACCTTACTTCGCTTTTACTATTTATATTGCCAGGAAAACATACAATGCTGAATTGGACTTTTTAATGCATCGGTTGGAAACCTACAATAACTTTTAAAAAAGAAAACTGGGATCCTACATTTAACTTTTAAAAAACTATTATGTGAGGCAAGGGAGGAGATAACAGGGGCTCTGACACAAATTTTCAAACTCTCTCTGGCCACAGGAGAGGTACCAGAGGACTGGAGGACAGCAAATGTGGTACCATTATTCAAGAAGGGTAGCAGGGTTAAACCAGGTAATTACAGGCCAGTGAGTATTACATCAGTGGTCGGGAAACTATTGGAAAAAATTCTGAGGGACAGGATTAATCTCCACTTGGAGAGGCAGGGACTAATCAGGGATAGTCAGCATGGCTTTGTCAGGGGGAAATCCTGTCTAACAAACTTGAATTTTTCAAGGAGGTGACTAGATGTGTAGGTGAGGGTAAAGCAGTTGACGTGGACTTCAGTAAGGCTTTTGATAAGGTTCCGATGGGAGATTGGTTAAGAAGGTAAGATCCCATGGGATCCAGGGCAATTTGGCAAATTGGATGCAAAATTGGCAAAGTGGCAGGAGGCAGAGGGTGATGGTCGATGGTTGTTTTTTCGATTGGAAGCCTGTGACCAGTGGTGTACCGCAGGGATCGGTGCTGGGACCCTTACTGTTTGTAGCGTACATTAATGATTTATAAGTGAATATAGGAGGTATGATCAGTAAGTTTGCAGATGACACTAAAATTGGTGGTGTCGTAAATAGTGAGGAGGAAAGCCTTAGATTGCAGGATGATATAGATGGGCTGGTAAGATCGGCGGAGCAGTGGCAAATGGAATTTAATCCTGAGAAATGTGAGATGATGCATTTTGGGAGGACAAACAAGGCAAGGGAATATACAATGGATGGTATGACCCTAGGAAGTACAGAGGGTCAGAGGGACCTTGGTGTACTTGTCCATAAATCACTGAAGGCAGCAGCACAGGTAGATAAGGTGGTTAGGAAGGCATATGGGATACTTGCCTTTATTAGCCGAGGCATAGAATATAAGAGCAGCGAGGTTATGATGGAGCTGTATAAGACGCTAGTTAAGCCACAGCTGGAGTACTGTGTACAGTTCTGGTCATGGATGTGATTGTACTGGAGAGGGTGCAGAGCAGATTCACCAGGATGTTGCCTGGGCTGGAGCATTTCAGCTATGAGGAGAGACTGGATTCAGGTGCAGCAAGCAATTAGGAAGGCGAATGGTATGGTATGTTGGCCTTCATTGCAAGAGGATTTGAGTACAGGAGCAAGGATGTCTTACTGCAGTTATACAGGGCCTTGGTGAGACCATGTCTGGAGTATTGTGTGCAGTTTTGGTCTCCTTATCTGAGGGAGGATGTTCTTGCTATGGAGGGAGTGCAAAGAAAATTTGCTAGGCTGATTCCTGGGATGCAGGATTGACGTATGAGGAGAGATTAGGTCAACCAGGCCTATATTCACTAGAGTTTAGAAGAATGAGAGGGGATCTCATAGAAACCTATAAAATTCTAACAGGACTAGACAGGCTAGATGCAGGGAGAATGTTCCCGATGGCTGAGGGGATGGGGGGGGCGGGGGTCCAGAACCAGGGGTCACAGTCTTAAGATATGGGGTATGCCATTTAGAACCGAGATGAGGAGACATTTCTTCACTCAGAGGCTGGTGAGCATGTGGAATTCTCTACCGTAGAAGGCAGTGGAGGCCAAATCATTAAATATATTCAAGAAGGAGATAGATATATTTCTTATTGCCAAAGGGATCAAGGGATATGGGGAAAAAGCAGGAACCGGGTATTGAATTAGACTATCAGCCATGATCTTTTTTGAATGGTGGAGCTAGCCAGAAGGGCCGAATGGCCTACTCCTGCTCCTATTTTCTATGTTTCTATGATAGGCTAGGGTTGTTTTCCTTAGAGCAGAGAAGGCTGAGGGGGGACCTGGTTGAGGTATACAAAATTATGAGCACATTGATAGGATAGATAAGAGGAAGCATTTTCCCTTAGTGGAGGGGTCAATAACCAGGGAGCATAGATTTAAGGTAAGGGCAGGAGGTTTAGAGGGGATTTGAGGAAAAGTTTTTTCACCCAGAGGGTGGTTAGAATCTGGAACACACTGCCTGAAGGGGTGATAGAGGCAAGAACTCTCACAACATTTAAGAAGTATTTAGATGAGCACTTGAAACGCCATAGCATATGAGGCTACGGGCCAAGTGCTGGAAAAAGGGATTAGAATAGATAGGTGCTTAATGGCCGGCACAGACACGATGGGCCAAAGGGCCTGTTTCTGTGCTGTATAACTCTATGACTCTATGACTCTAACTGGCAGCCAAGATGGCTAATGCAATTTGCATTGAAATACCTCATATTCCAGGACATCAATTTGAAGATGCATGTCCAGGATAATGGCTTGAATAGCCGAGTAGATTATCCAGTATTATCCTTGCTAGCGGAACATTCAAAGCCATCTGGAAGCTTACATGAGTGGAGACATACCTTCCAGGGGCTGAACATTGAAACAATGAGACCCGAGAGTGATTGAGAATTCCTAGATGAATCTAATTAAATTGTAAACGAGGACACTAGACTGCCTCCCCATCTATGAAAAACTAGCAGACTTTTGCAAAAGGAAAAGCTCCTTAGATTTTGACGTGTGCAGAACCCATAGGGGGTGTCTCTCTCTTACCCTCTCTCTCTCCAGGTGACCTTGGGTATTTGAAGCTTGCCTGCTGGCTGTAAAAGATCCACGATAAAGACCCCTGGGAAGACGATCACCTGCTCCACTATCTCCAAGAACATCTACCAACCAAGAACGTTAAAACTCCAGATTCAGCCAGAAGATCACCGAATTAACAGACACCACAGACTGTATATTATTTTTACTTGTTCTGGATGCTAATCCAACACAAACTATTCCTCTCCACTCTGTAATCTATTTGCATGTGTGATTCTCGTGTGTGTGTGTGTGTGTGTGTGAGTGGAAGTGTAGCATATTTTAATATTTTATCTAGATTGGGTTTTTGGTTAAGTACAATAAACTCTTTCTTGTTTAAACTCAAGAAAACCTGTCCAATTTGTTCTTTTCTGGTCACAGCAAAGGTAAAGGATTAAACGCTCCCTGAATTGGTGAGCATATCAACTGTTTAAAAAGGAATAAACCCTGTTGCAATCAAACAAGGAGATGGTCAAGAGGAGAGCCTTGTGACCCTTCCTCACCTGATCATAATGATATGCTAATGGAGACTTTTGGATTTCCTTTTATGTTAGCTGATTGTCTCTTCTCATCCATCCACTCTCTGGTTTTTGTTATTAAAAAGTCCTATTTATATATGCAAATTAAGCCTAATCATGCTCTTTCAATATTGTTTATGATAGCTCACTGAATGGTATTTTTAATTTGAACAAAATAATTGATTTGCATATGGTAATAAGTAAAAGCTGAAATCAGAAAGCCTCAATTGTATGAAGACAAGTCCCATGACAATTATGCTTTCTGCAGATTGCAGAGCATGTAAAGGAATTTGAATAATGCCTATAAGAGATTTAAAAATGAAAAGGGACTTTAAGTCCAAGTGTTATTTAAATGCAAAACCCTGTCGATAAACAATTGCATTTGTTACAATTTATGAAGTAATGACTGACACTGGCTGATTAACACCTCACTGTTTAACCATTTTATTATAGCCAGGCTAGAAACCACAAGCAATCCAGCTGTGAACAAAACCAACATCCCGTAGGTGTTGGAAATCTGAAACAGAAACAGAAAATACTGGCAGCGTCTATCGAGAAAACAAGAGACAATTGATACTACTGGTATAAAACCTGCTCATAGAACCAAAAAATATCACAGATAAACAGTGTTTAAAAAGGAGCAGAACAAGTGAAAGAGGAAGAATACACACACAAACACACATGCAAAAGACCATGCACAAGAAAAGACGTACAATAGCATGTGAGGCGGTGTCCTTAAGTGTTAAAGGAATGGAGTCGGTGTTTTGGACTGGAAGGCAGAGTTGTGACGGGAAAATTAATAACTTCTGAAGGTGAATTAGGGAAAAAGTAAACGGATGTGTTTGACGAAAACAACAGATTACTGCGGGAATTAGAAAAGGGACTGGCCACGGATAAAGCTCATGAACAGAGCAGTTGTAACATGGTGCTGCCATCATTATGCCACTAGTTTCTAAATAAATGGGGAATTGTACAGAGAGTGGCCTTTTAATAAAGCATTATGTCTAAACAACATTGTTTTGTAATCTTTTGAACTAGCCCAAATGTCTATGATCTGGAAAAGTACTTTATTCCAAAAAAAAAACCTAAACTTCATTTTGAAGGACTATCTGAAAAATTTAAATTATTATATAGACTGAAAGAAGTCATTACATTTTAGTGAGCAAAATGGTTTGTTTAGTGGCTATTTTCCAGTAATACATTAAACTTCCACAGTGAACCTATCTTTATAAGAAAAATATTTTCCTTTATTTAAATGACATTTATGTATTTGGAGTCCACTGCAGTGTTAAGACACATATTAAGCTTCATGTTGCCAGGCATTAAAGGAGAATAAATTAGTAGATTATTTATTTGAACAACAATGATATGCAACAATAAAATGAAGACCTTCCACAATGATTGAAAGGGTACAATTGTCATGGCAACATTATACGATGAAGGACAATGTTATTATCAGTCAACTGTTGCTATGAGAACTCATAAGTAATTATTAGAACATAAGACAAACCATACTATAACAAAATGTAAATGCAAAACATACTAACTCAAATATTTATAGCTCTACAGCAGCTTCTTTTCTCATAATGCCTCAAAAAGGCAAGTGGTGGCAATGCATGAGTGTAGGGTGTTAGTAATTAGCTGTGTAATTTCAGGGACTGAGAAGTGTCTTTGTTCATTATATGCATGTTGGGTTGGGGTGGAGCTGGGGGAGAGGGAAGCCTACTCCCTTGGGAGGACCTAGATATGTTCAAGCAAAGATTTTAAAAAAGGATGGAAACAAAACTGAGCATGTATTTGAGGAAATCCTCAGAAGGCTTTGGAAAGGGGGCTACTTTAATAACAATAACTACATTGTTAGGAGAGGATTAGTTTTACATTAGGAATCTCATTTTTAAACGACCACGTAACATGTGCATGAAAAAACCCAGTACGTGTTAATAATCTTATATTATGTGAATCACTACAGCACAATTGTCATGACTGCAGAACAGGAATATTTCATGCAGTGTCATTTTCTGATGTATAAATAGTACATCTTGCAAAGCCAATCTTGTCTTGTCATTTCTCCTTAATTTAGTACACCACATACTTCGTAACCTGAATCCAAACAATTCTTTCATTATGAAGTTAGAACCCTGCTGCATATCTCAAATGTAAATGCTCAGCTCAATTCTTTTTCTTGAGGCCAGCAAATTAGAGAATTTAGAGGGAGGTGCATTACCTTAGGCAACTCATGTTTGGAAGGCTGGTCTATGCCTTATTTTCAGTAGGGATAAACAAATTAGTAATATTGTGAATAAATTTACCCCCATGTAGCTTCAAACAATGAAAAGATATTGAAAAAAAATCAGGATGTTATTAGTCTTTGGCCTGGCAGGTATCAATTAATCAATTATCATCCCATTATACAGGCTGCATCCTGCTGAATGAAATCCCTATGTAGTCATTACATCAAAAATCAATCTTTCGCTATTTCTTTGATGCCAAGTACAGTACTGTAGATCTTCTACTGAACAAACTGCAGCATCAGTCGGCCCATTCAACACATTGATTGTCTGCCATTTCTTGCTGGCTGAACACTTTTACCATCAGAAAAAGGCCTCTCTGTGAGAAGCTACTCTCCATCTGTCAGGAGCAATTTGCCTCATTTATCTCTCGTATCATATTAGGGTGCAGTAAATGTGCCAATTAATGCTGTAAACATTGATTTAGTTGGAAATTGATAAAAATGGAGCAGCTATATTCATATGTCACAAAAAATTTAAGTGTGCGGATACTGACTGATTTGCCTCATTGACTTCAATTACTAACACCTCTAGGTTGGTGAAAAAGGAACACAAAGTGCTGGATAGAAACCATGTGGCATTTTTAATGGCTATATGTTGACATACAGATCATTTTTATCTCTGTAAATTCAGAACAGGATTTTCATAAGATAAACTATAAATCTTAGAATGTCAAGATATTTGTAATTTGAAAAGAAAATGCATTTTCTCTCACTACCTCTTCTTCAGCCTCTCCAGTTGATCTGAACTCAGGCTGAGAGGATAGACAAATGACCATAAACATCTCCCTTGTGTCAGCTTATGCTCCTTGGGAGTCTCCGAGTAAAGAGTGAAACATCTGTTAACTTAATTCCCCTCCAGTCAGATAGGCATCTTGCCTTTGGTTGATGTTACAGTTAATGACTCAGCTGAGGCCTGTGCATTATCAGGGGGAGTCTAAGTAATAGCAGTTATTTGACTATTATGATTACTACAGACTATATGATGCCTAACAATGGGGCAAGCAGTTAGTTACCAGGCAAAAACTTATCAAATCACTTTAATGAGTATATGATGCCATTTGCCAACCAAGTGGGAACAAACGGAGCTGTAGATAGACACTCAAGTGGCACATCAATGTTCCAGTAATGTAAACGTCTTTTCCCAGACATTTTGGATGTCCTATTGCTCAACCTATTTCTGACTGTTAGTGTGAAAAAGAATGCAGACGTATGAGAATAGATTTTCTTGGTCCTGTGCCTGGGGCTATTGCACGCCTGGTCATAGCAAATATAGGAAAACCAGTCACATGCCTATAAAGGAGCAGGCCCAATTTTTTGTTCATTACTTTAAACGGAGGGAAAACAGGTGGGCTCCCATACGGACAGGTGGGCTCCCATACTCCTCCAACTTCATTGTCCTGTATTTTCTACACCTGGGTGATCCAATCTAATTGAGGTATATAAGATAATTAAGGGGATTGACAAAGTAGACGTAGAGAGGATGTTTCCTCTGGTGGGGCAATCTAGAACAAGAGGTCATAGTTTTAGGATAAGGGGTAGCAGATTTAAAACAGAGATGAGGAAAAATCACTTCTCTCAAAGGGTCGTGAGTCTGTGGAATTCACTACCACAGAGTACGGTAGATGCTGGGACATTGAGCAAATTTAAGGAGGAGATAGACAGATTTTTAATTAGTAATGGGTTGAAGGGTTATGGAGAACGGGCAGGAAAGTGGAGTTGAGGTCAAGATAAGATCAGCCATGATCGTATTGAATGGCGGAGCAGGCTCGAGGGGCTGAATTGCCTACTCCTGCTCCTAGTTCTTATGCTCTTATGTTCTAATGGCTACTGTTGCAGGACCAGGAATGTCTACCCAATTATGCCCTTTTGTTTATGTTCACCATTGTCTTTCTTCTGTTACAAACATACAAGAATGATGAGCAACAGAAGACCGGCTTTCCCAAACTGTCATTGTATAATTCATACAGATCCATTCTTCTTGCCAACCCCCTCCTCCCGCCACACACTGCCATTGATCGGTGACACAATCCCCTGGAAGATGCAAAATAACAGACAAAACGATTTTAAAAATGACTCTGAAATTCATCACCATATTATTTTCAAAAGCCCCATAAATAGTATAAGATTTTTAATAAGATAGGGGTGTTTTATACCCCCTTCTAAGGTGGGAACAGACTTGACAGCACAACAGCTTGTTGTGAATCAACTTTATTGAGATAAAGGTAAGGACACGTTTGTTAAGTTCTCAGATAAACCATAGTCACAAACTCAGGCAGTAATGAACAGTCGACTCAGATACTACCCATATTAGAGACTGGGTGGCAAAGCGCACTCAAGTTTTCACTTTCTCTTGTCTCTTGTTGTTTTTGTTCTCTGTCACATAGTGGCAAAGTCACAAGCTAACTTATTCTGGCAGCTTTACAGTTAACCCTCCCCTCATACCAAACAGTGTTCAGTCTTGTATTAAAGGATGTTTTCCTTAACCAACCAAGGATCGTTTTGTGATGATTGGCAACCTTTTCTTTACGGAATTAATACATAGAAAAAGTCTTTGTGTTAACCACCTTAACTCAATGCTTGTACTTTTCCAAGGATGCCTTATCTCACTACGAGACAAAACATTGCAGCACTGTCTGTTTTCACAGTCTAACACTTTTTACTGCAAGTAAGCATTTTAAAACTTGACATCATCTCCCAGAATCACTCTGCCTTGACATCATGTCTGTACTGTGCCCTATTTCATAAGTTTTCCACCTTACTATACTACAAAGAAGGATTCTAATAAAGCTAAATGTTAGTTTATAATAACAAGTCATTTGTTAGTTTTTAATAGCTAGGTGCTAACAATTAGTATGCTGTTTAGTGACTTTTAGCAATCTAATAATCTTACAACAGAAAGAAGGTGAACTTATAAAGCACCTTCACAACCTCAGGAGATCCCAAAGTGTTTTACAGCCAATGAAGTACTTTTTGAAGTATAGTCATTGTTATAACACAGGATTCAAGGCAGCCAATTTGCACACAGCAAGGTCCCATAAACAGAAATGAGACGATGACCAGATCATCTGTTTTTGGTATTGGTTGAGGGATAAATATTGGCCAGGACTACGATGAGAATGCCTCTTGCTCTTCTTCAAAGAATTCTATGGGATCTTTTAAGTCCATTTGAGAGGACAGACGAGGCCTTGGTTTTATGTCTCATTCCAAAGATGACACATTTGACAGTGCAGCACTCCCTCAGTACTACACTGAAGTATCAAGTGACAAGTTTGTGGAGTGTCGCCTGACTCCACAAACCTTCTGAGTTGGAGGTAAGAATGCTACCACTGTGCCAAAGCTGACAGCTAGCCTGAGAAGCAATGGTTTATGTGCCATTTCTTTTCCTATAATTTGGAGTAATGCTGATGATGTTGTATGCAAATAGCAAAACTGACATGCAAGTATCTCCCACTCTGACATAGATTATTTTGCAACATTACATTGCTATTACACTAGTGCCATTCTACAGTTTTAATACTGTGTTACTCAAGGTACAGGAAAATACAGGAATATTATTGCATATCATTAGATTCCATTCTTGGTACATTTAGCAAAATGAAATAAAAGCAAAGATCACATAGAAGTGTATTGTTTTGATTGCAAATCTCACTACAAACAGATAGTGAAGTTTGCTATGAAGCTCATTATGTTCTAAGGACTTGACTATATAACAGTTACCAATCTTACATTGCTTCACTTTATTTCTCTGAGGATCTGACCATTTTCCAGCTGCACTGTTTGTTTAAGAGTTCACTTACAGAAAAGAGAAACTATGGGGCCAAATTTCAATTATTTTAAAATATGAGTTAAATGTGTGTGTTTTAGTGAAAAGAAAAAAATATTAATAGAATTGTAAGTGTACATTTTAGAAATGCATGATTCCAGAGAATGTGATTTCATTTGGCCCAATGAAAGCAACACACCTATAACACTTCTCAAATAATGACTTAATTGGTATAAATGTCAAAAGATTTATTAATCTATCTGTTAAGTGCACAATTGCTTTAGAAAATGGCTAAATGCCAGCAGGAAAATCTTAACTTAGCCACAAGCCACGCTTAGCTCTGGTGGCATCCCTGGCTTTACTACTTAAGATTGGTTTGGAGTACATCACAGAGTTTCATTTCTGACACTTTCAATAGAGTAGGCTGATCAAATGGTTTTGAAGCATTGCATAATTTTTTTCATTTCGTTACAAAGATTCATTTTCAAGCAAAATAAGCATCCAACATAAATCCTTCCTGTATTTCATTGAATCACCGATGGCAACTTCAGGACACTGTGGCATGGTCGCAGATTGAAAGAAAAATTATTTTCAAAACTCCTAAAACTTATCAAATAATTTACAGAAAAATTCTTGTTTCTGATATCCTACTTGTTATATATGTCTGCTTTGATGCTAAATTCACCTCATATTTAGTAGCCTTCCACCACTTATGTGTATGGTGTTAGAATGCAGGTATCAGATTTTGAAGTGCTGACCACTTCAAATTGTCGATAATTTTCTGACATTTATGTGAAAAGGAACATTTGGTGGGCAGAGTATATGAAGTTTTCTCCTGTGTGTTTGTGTATATAGATTCATTTTCATGTAACCAGTGGTAGGTTTATAAGGGATGCAGGGAATGCAGCCTGACCCTTTCATTAATTTTCTTCTTGTTTGACCAATGTGCAGTATGTATCATCCATATATTTTGTCACAGTTCAGGCAAACTGTATTAATTTTGAGATGAAATGAAGCTCAGGTTTCTGCCTCGACCCATCAACTATGATCTGAAAAATATGATGTAGGAGGAAGCCTCCAGCTTCAATACTTGGATCAAATAACACTATTGACTTTAGCAATTTACTTTCCAGATGCAAAAAGATTTACTTTGGGTTGCTATCAATACATTCATCTGTCTTTCCATGAACACATATGTGACAGCTCCTAAAAATACATCTGATCAGATTTTATGGGAGATCATCTCTGAAGTTCCTCTCATCACAAGCTGGAGACTATTTCCTTCAGAACAAATTATTTGAATTCACTTTGAAATGTGAAAGCCTGAATGGCAGTAGTGAAATTAATGAATTATTATTACATTCTATATGAAAATGGTGAACCAGTTTTAAAACAATATTTTTATGACATTGAAGTTAATATTCATAATCGGGCTAGTTCTGTGATCAGTTATAAAAATGCATAATATTTGAACCTGGATAGGACTTTGAAAAATCAACAATTTTCAAGAAAGAGAGCATGGTAACACTCTCTGAAAATAAATCTTGTGCCTTCCAAATTCACAACTGCATTCAGGGTTGTTAGCTGGTAACTTTGCTGTAGAATAGAACAAAAATTAATTTTCTAACTATCTTTATCAGTATAATCACTAATTCTGAGGAGGGCACACAAGCAAAATGTCATAACCTGCCATTTCACAGATGCTGACTGATCTGTTCTATATTACCAGCACTTTGCAGTTCTTTTTTCATAACTGCAGCATTTGCAATTTCTCCATTTTTGGCCAGCCTTAGAGTATGTTCTGTACCCATATTTTGGGCTAACTATGTGGGTCTATGAGCTCTACCTATGCCTCTACCTATTCCAATAAGATGTGCCTATTGTCACCTCCGGCAGAATTCAAAAACCCAGGGAAAATGGGCAGAATAACTGTATAACTGGGTTCTGTACTAAACTTCTGGCCCACGGATGGAACTCAGGCTTTGCCCTCGCTGACCACAAAAGGTTTTGAGGCCATTAACATGTTTAAAGAATATTTAGTAAGACATTTTTCTTGACTCATTCATTTGGCCCCAGGGGCTCTGGACCTGGGAGACTTCATTCATCCTTTCGGAGAATCCATCCAAACAGCTTGCACCTCTGGCTTGACCAGGAGGTTGCTGTTCCCTCCAGACAAAAGCACCCTCTTTACTGCGCCTCCTGCAGCAGGATCGCTACATGTGTCATGGGAGGGAATTTCCCAATATATTTCCCTGCTTTCATTGTGTTCCCAGTAAAATGAGTTTTCAGCCAAACAAAATAGCGTGCCCCTTTAATAGTGAGAAGCAGCCCTTTAAAGGTTGCGAACTTGTCAGAATTCCTGTTCCCCAGCCACTTGCATAGTTTGCCAAGTTTTTTGTGTTTGTTTTCCATATCCAGGAACATATGAGGAGGAGTGACTAGCTTCATAAGTTTGGAGAGGCCAGCCCTCTCATCAGCTAACATAGATGTACCCATGGTGTGGGCAGGCAGAAACACAACTATGTTGTCTTTGCAAAATTGGGGCTATGAGTTGGTTAAGTTATGTACTTTGCATCTGTGCTGCACCTGCATATGGATGCATGTTAGTACAAACTGGTCGTGGACTAAAGACTCAATCTTCCAGTCATAGCAGTCACATCCTCCCCATACCACTCACACCATGCAGAGGACTCCTGTTTTTTTCCAGCAACCTTTTGTTAAAAGGTCCAATTAACTTGAAAATGGGCACACATACACAGTAAAAATTAACACGGCTTCTGATATGTGTATATATGTGTGTGTCTACCCATAAACTAAATGGATCTTCCCACAGTGTAAATGCAGCAGATGAATTCAATCTGTCATTGTGGATTTAAATGCAGATTACGATACAGGGTCTGAGCATAAAGGATATAAATGAGTCTGCAGTGATTGCAGCTCTGTTAA
Organism: Heterodontus francisci; assembly: GCF_036365525.1. Taxonomy (NCBI): domain Eukaryota; kingdom Metazoa; phylum Chordata; class Chondrichthyes; order Heterodontiformes; family Heterodontidae; genus Heterodontus; species Heterodontus francisci. The sequence goes on along the minus strand of NC_090379.1, from coordinate 50,220,030 downwards.
AGTGAATAAATTTCCAGGAGGAATAATGGTCTAGGTGACAAATGAAGGAGTTCTGATATTCTCCAATCTTTTTCAACCCAGATGATTTACAAATTTGCAGTACCTTCAATTTAAATTCACAATCAGGTTTCATCAGTTTGGAGGAAAATTTCCAGTGTATTTATAGTAATCTTGTGAAAGGGAAACCTTTCCTTTTCGTGTGCAAAAGGCTTGAATGAATTCTATCCAAGATTCAAATAAGAGGAATCCAATGAATTTAGCTGCCGGCGGATCACCAACCCCCAACCCAGCCCATCGGTAGATGTAAGAACTACTAAATTGGTTCACCCGGCACTGTGATGGTTTAATAACAGCTAACACTGATTCCCAGTAGGAAGAAAGTTTAGCTCATGTCCAAGTCAAGTTCAGAATGGTTTTTTTTCCATAGCATCCTATGCAGCACTGTGGGGATTCCAAGCGGAGGGGGTCTTTTTGTTTAAAAATAATAGAAGTACTATAGGATTGAGGCAGGGCTTATTCTACGTTTCTGCTCTCTGTTGCAGATTGATGATGCATGCGCCACCTCCAAGATTACCTACTTACTGTTAATCTGTCATGATGAAACCCGAATCCCCCTCCCCTCTGGCTTTCAGAATTGGGCTGTTTTACTATACATACTATGAAAAACCTTTAAAAGGCCTGACTGTAGACTGATCATTTGCAGTACATGTGTCAAATGATGTGAGAGAGCACAAGTAGGTTTCTTTGTTTGATTACATTAGCAGAGGTCCAATCTACAAATATGTAGAAGAATTGCTTTGGGTGTCTGAGATGCTCAAATAGCTCCAATATTCTATTTGTGAACAGAACCCCATTTTTAATCCCTAACATATAAAGTAGGAATTATTGAACCTTGGTTAGACCACACTTAGAACGTAGTGCACACTTCATCTCCATATTACGCAAAAGATATAATGGCATTGGAAAAAGTGCAAATAACATTGATAAGGATGATACCAGAACTGAGAGATTATAACTGCCAGGAAAGACAGAACAGGCTGGGTCTCTTTTCTCTAGAGAAGTGAAGGCTGAAGGGTGATAAATAGAGATCTTTAAAATTACGAAGGGGTTTGGTGTTGTCTATAGGCCACCTACTAGTGGGAAGAACGTGGAGAAACAAATTTGCAAGGAAATTACAGAGAGGTGCAAATATTATAGGGTAGTTATAATGGGGGACTTTAATTATCCAAACACAGACAAGGATAGTAGTAGTGTAAAGGGCAGTGAGGGGCAAGAGTTCCTTAGAATATGTTCAGGAAAATTTTCTACAGTAGTATGTTTCTAGTCCAACGAGAAAGGAGGCACTGCTAGACCTGGTTCTTGGGAATGAGGTGGGCCAACTGGATCAAGTATCAATGGGAGATCATTTAGGGGTAAGTGATCATTGTATCCTAAGATTTAGGCTGACTATAGAAAAGGACAAAGAACAATCCAGATTAAAATTAACTAACAGGGGGAAAGTCAACTTCAATGGGGTAAGTATGTAGCTGGGAGAATAAATTGGAGTCAAAGATTGGAAGGAAAAACAGTAGCTGAACAATGGGCTACCTTCAAAGAAGAGATAGTTTGGGCGCAGTCGAAGTATGTTCCCTTGAAGGGAAAAGGTAGGGCAAACAAATCCAGAGCTTCTTATTCAGGGCTTCACTGTGCTGTCTTTGTGGGTGGATGGAATTATCAGAGTGCTGGCAGCTCTTTAAATACGGTGCCTGCACTTTCAGCGGCGTGATCTCACCCCACCCGGGTCACCTGAGTGGACGGCTCCTCCAACTCCCAACAGTTAATTGGTCAGCTGCAACTCAATCGCAGACTTCAGCATGCCCCACCCCGTACCCAACCCCCCAACCCAGTGGCAGTGAATCCTGCTTCCAGTCCCAGCAGTGGTACTACAGGCCTTTCTGGAAAATTCAGCCCAGGCATGCTTAGCTGGGAATAGATGCAGGGCCTCGACGGTCACAGGTAAGGAGGCTGTACTCAGATTCGCAGCAACAGATATGCTCCCAAATGTCATAGTTCCCCGAGGCAGTGCACAGTCATGGGCTGAGAATGGAGAATTCTATTCAACCCATGTGCAGTGCCATGGGTCAGGGCATTGAACGCATGGGCTCTTCCATTGAGAGAGTGGCCAACCTCATGGACAGTCATATGCAGCAGCACGCCGAGTGGATGCAGGAACTGTGCACTGACATGCACAGAATCTATGCAACATTCTGTAGCATTGACTAGTCAGTGCTGCAGATGGCTTAAAATGTTTGGCGTGGATGCCAGTTGCACCCCAACTGGTGCTCCCCTCCAGCCATCCGGGAGTCACCGAGGAGGATGAAGGTGCCACCCCTCATCGAGCACCACCATCGTCATCAGCCTCCTTGACCCCTCTGACTGAGGGATCATCTATGCAGCAGGGCCCTGTGATGGAGGCTGTCCCAGCAATGACACCGGTGCAGTAGCCTCTGGAGGTGCCTCCCACTGACCTCCACAAAGAAGACAACAGCCATGTGTATCTCAGTCGCAAGCAGAGACAAGTGAGCAGGCTGGCTCCACCTCATCCGAGGCCACAAGGGAAGCACAGCATAGAAGTGGCCGAGAGTGGAGGCCAGTCTGTCAGGCAAAGCACTGAGTGGGTCACTGGGCTCTGCTTCACTTGTAACTGTGCACTTTGTAACTTTTGGAAGACATTGTAAATATTGAGACATGACGCCAAATGTGTGAGCTTCCATTCTTTAATGGCAAAACTGGAAAAGCGGGAAGAAGTGGTGAACAGAAATAAAGGTCTTTGAAGGAGAACAGCAAAACCTCTGGATAGACCTGCATCATTCATTGGCCATAAGAGTGGATCTATTCAAGGCTGCATCTTCAGTGAAATTGTTCTCATAGGCAGCTCAAAGTTACTGCCTGGAGAGTCGCAGTCGCCTGCGGCATTGGTTCTCCAACATGTCCAGGTCGTTCCATTTTCAGGGGTACACTCTATGCTGAAGATGTGGCCACCGTTGCTTTCCTGCCCTTTGTCCCCTCCTTTGCCCTCCTCTTGTCCGGGGCTGAGACTCTGCTGCTGAGGATATTGATCCTCATCGCCATTGGACCCAATATTTGAGAATCGTGTTCCCATTTCCAGCTGTTGCCTTACTTGCCCTCAGCTGCACTTACAGTAATATCTGGAACTCCAAATCCCTCCTCTTATGCCCCCTACAATGCCAAGAGGGTAATGATTCCCTACACTGCCCAAGTGCGTGCAGATTACTCTTCCCACAACCTCTGCACAACCAATGGCACTTGTGCGCCAATGAATGAATGCTCCTTTCAGCCCTTCTCCCTTTTATGGGCCCACATAATATCATGATGTGGCCGTAACTGGCTCCCCGCTGTCTTGCTGCCTCCATGCACCTGGTCTGTCCTTGATCCAGCGTGCAACCCATGCGCCCCCACCAAAATCCCAAACTGGCCCTTAACGAGCTGACAGTGAGCTCATTAATAGCCTCATTAATTGGCATTATTCTCAAATTGGGGCCAGTTTCCGGGACCCACCTTACCCTGTCCTGAGGAAAATCGCTGGTGACATGTAACAGCCACACCAGCAGACAGTGCTATTTTTAACATCGCCCACCTCTGTTCCCACTCCCATTGGGACTTAAAAATCCTGCCTCGATCTCTGACCCTCCTCCGATCTCTTCCCCACCCCCTGCGATCTTCCACCCCACCCGCGATCATCCACCCCTGACCTACCCAACCACTCTGTTCCCAGCACCACCCTAAGATCTCTACCACCAAAAACCAGTCAATCTACCTGCTTCTCTGGAGCATTCCCTGCCCAACAAGCTGCCAAGTCTGGCTATTAGGCTGGCTCTTGGGCAGAGTATATGTTCAAAGCAAAACATGCAAGCCAAGGAGTTCAAATTCGATGGTATTCAGGGAAACCAGCCAACCCCACTCTGAAACCCCTCCCCAGTTTATATTTCTATTTTGAGAGAAATGAACTTGCAACAGATGCCAAAAACAGAGCAGTTTTGCTTACTATCTGAGGACCTGCAACATATACTTTGATTAAGAATTTGATTCCTCCTGAAAAGCCTAAAGGCAAAGCATATGAGGAGCCAGTGCTCAAAGAACATCTGAGCTTAAAGCCACTTATTATTGCAGAATTATTTAAGTTTAACAGAGGAAGCAAAGGGATTATGAAAACATTTCTCAGGTTATACCAGAACTGAGGAAACTGTCCAGAACATGCAACTTTTGCGGGTTTCTTGATGGCGCAATAAGAGACTTCTTTGCAGTTTGAAGGAAACGCTGATACAGCAGAAACTGTTGGATAGGAGACAGAGTCATGTCAGCTGGAGCTCTCAACATAGCACTTGGGATGGAGATTGCCCTCAGTCATGCTAGAGAGTTACAACTTCTCCTGAGTGAAGAGTTACTCAGCTATGTTGGAGGTGTGGCTAACATAATCATTATCTAAATCAATGTTTTTATCAAAATGTTAAATGCCATAATTGCACAGAATCAAGCCCTTTAGCTAAGTGTTTTTAGACAGCAGTCAGTGTGACTAGATTGGAGTCAAGATGAAGAAAAGGCCCTAAATCGTGTCATAGGTGTCCATTATATCAGTTTTGAGGAGAAACCTGAGGAAGAAAATGTACCCCAAGTTAAGAGGATGGAGAGGAGGTGGGCTTTCCTGCATATTCATATCTCCTTCTTTGGCTCTGTGTTGATTTTTGTCTGATTCTGCCTGTGTGAAACATCTTGGGTTATTAAAGATGTTATTATGTGGATGCTGAAGATTTCTAAAAGGTTACATGCTTCTAGATCTTGATGTAGGCATCTTAGTACGTCAAACAAAGGCCCTTTTAGTGGGTTTTTTTTGGAATTAGATTATTCTAATGATTATTACCTTGAGGAAAAGATTCCCAGTGATGTGGTTACTTTTCTTTGAAGATTAGAGATTTGCCAGGTACTGTATATTTATAAAACCTCAGTTTATGCTACAAATGAGTCATAATAAATAATTAGTTATGCATAAACATTAAATGTCCCCAGTGCCAGAGTGCATGCTGAGGTAGATGGATCCCTAGTTAGATATATAATTTCCCTATCAAAATTGGATTAATTTAGCACAGTAAATATGAAAGGGATGTATGTTGTGCATTTCATGAAGAGTAGATAGAATTTACATCTGTCACAATTAACTATTATGAATTGTTCTGCCATTTTGCAGCAGAAAGTACAAACTTTACAAAATCACAACAAAAGTCAAATTTAAATGTTGTGCTCCATCCTCATTCCAGTGCACAATATTGAGCACTCTGGAGTAATTTTCTGTCTTGTTCTAAATGTCTGTACAAGGAACCACCATAATTGCCTGGATTAGAGCTCAAAAAATGACGGCCCGCGTCAAAGAGCCGCCACAATCTCAAGTGCAGCAACTCATTTAAAATGCCAGGGCCGCCCGACCCCCCCCCCTTCAATCTCATGGAGGGGGCAGGCTGTCCGTCCCCGGCAATGGCGTCAGCTGCCTGTGCTCAGGCCCCGGCGCCATTTTTAAAGGGCAGCCAGCCCCACCGCCCAATTAAAATTTTTAAAGTCCTATCCTTGAAAATTAAATAACTAAATTTCTAATGCCCCTTTCCCACCCTTCCATAACAATAACTATTTGCCCTTCCCCCCCAAAACACTTACCTTTTGCATCTGATCTTCCCCCCCCACCCCCCACCACAAACTGCACAAAGTTTAAGGTTCAACCCTTTCCACCATCCCCTACACCCATTATGTTTATTTGACCCCATTACCGCCACTCCCCACCCACACTGACAAACTTACCTCCTCCCTCCTCCCCACCAGTATGGCCCCATGTTTCCCCGGATGGGGATCTGAAGGCACGGGAGTGCCGGCCGCCGCGCCAAAGATCATGGCAGGCCTTCAAGATCGCAGGTAAGTCTATTTAAATTTAATAATTTTATTAATTTGAATATGTTAATTGTAGTCTCGTTGCCCAGCAGCTGGGGGGACACCACGGAGCCTCGCCACCAGCGGGAGGATCGGGCCAGGTCTGTGGAGGGCCTCATCCGAAGCCATCTTCAGTCCGCACCCCCCCCCCACCCCCCCACCCGCGCCACAAACCCAGCACCTGGGGCAGTACAAAATCCAGCCCAATATCTCTGAAAGTCCCACTTATTCTGTCCTTCTGTCTCTCCCACCCTGTTTCTTTATCTACAATTTAATAAAACAGTAGTATTCTCCTCATGGGTTTGTGTACATGACCAGTTATTCCTCTGAAGTATTAACAGACAATAAAGGCACATTAACTGATTGTGGCATCACATCAATAGTTTGTTACGACCAGGTGAGAAAGGTGTCTAGGGGTCTTTCTCAGCCTTCGCCTGGTCTTATTGTAACAGGGTTTAATTTTAAACATACCGTGTTTTGAGCTCCCCCTTGGTGAATCCTTGTTCATTGCTTTTCAATTATAAGGCAAAGAAATGAGCACAACCAGGTTTTCTCAGGTTTACTTAAACTTAAACTTTAATTCGGTTAACACCTACAGATACAGGCCGTGTCCCACGCTAGCATGCATACGCAATACGCACATGCAAATAGACACAGAAAAGAGCAGACGAAAAATAGTGGAGTGGTTTGAGGCAATCTTTGAAGAGGGTTTTTTTACTGTGCTTTGCGCTCGATGTAGAGTCCTTGATTTTAGGTAGTCTTGCTTTTCATTGGAGCCCAGTATTCTTCTTAAACCTTATTCACTGTAGGAGACTTTTCTCTCTTGTGGTTCATGTGTCTTCAATGGTTTCCGAAGCTGGTGAGAGCGAGATGAGAGCAGACTGGAGTGAGGTCTTCTCAGTCCAGGAGCAAACAGCTTTCTCAGTTCCAATTCTCTGTGGCAAATTCAAATTTAAAAAATTCCAACAGCCAGTTGGTCATGTGAGTAAACAGGTCTGACCACATCTGTTTGTGTATTCGGCCATCTTAACAGTTAACCTGGAATGCTAGCTTCTCCACCTTCAATGTCCAGCAATCAAAAGTCCATTGTGGATTAAATTGGAGCAGGGAGTGGCCCCTTTGTCCTTTTCAAGTACTGTCTGTTGCTATGCAAATGTCTTTCCAGTCAAGGGTCTGGTGTTTTTAAAAAAAACAAGTTCCTTCTTTACGCCAGTAACAGTTTAAAAATCAATGTTCTTGTGGCGAAATTAATGTGTCTCATTCTTGGCAGGTAGGGGCCTGCATGACAAGTTGTTGCTGCTCACATCCCTCTCATGGGACAATTTTATAAATATTGTAAACTTTACTCTTTACAGATAGCTAACATGATTGATTGTTTTAAGGACAACTTGGCATTATCTGTACTGAGGTAATTGATCAAGCCAAGTTTTTATTTAACAGGGGTGCAAACGGAGTTTTTAGCTGAGCTCTCTATCTAGAACAATGAGCAGTGACACACTCTGGGAGTAACCACATCAACTGTTGAAAAGACAAAAACAAAAAACTTGCATTTCTATATCACCTTTCACAACCTCAGGATGTCCCAAAGTGGTTTACAGCCAATGAAATGTGTTTAAAGCATAGTCACTGTTGTAGTGTAGAAAAAACAGCAGCCAATTTGCACACAAGGACTCACAAACAGTAATGTGATAATAACCAGCTAATCCTTTTTTAGTGGTGTTGATTGAGGGATAAAAATTGGCCAGGACTCCCTTCCTCTTCTTTGAAATAGCGCCATAGGATCTTATACATCCACCTGAGATGGGTCAGGTAAGGACTCGGTTTAACGTCTCATCTGAAAAACGTCAGTTCCAACAGTGTAGCACTCTCTCAGTAGTGCACTGTATTGTCAGCCTCGATTATGTGGTCAAGTCTCTGGAGTGGGGCTTAGACCTTCAACATTCTGACTCAGAGGTGAGAGTGCCACCAACTGAGCCTGGCTTCATTATATGAAAAAAGTATTGAAGAAAATAAGTACTGAAACACAAACCCTTACAGAGTATTTTTTGTATATTATCACAGTTTCCATTAAAACTAACATCAAAATATTAATTTACAAGCATCAAACTTGATCAATCTCTCTTCTCTTTGGGCCTCCTTATCTCGAGAGACAATGGATACGCGCCTGGAGGTGGTCAGTGGTTAGTGAAGCAGCGCCTGGAGTGGCTATAAAGGCCAATTCTAGAGTGACAGGCTTTTCCACAGGTGCTGCAGAGAAATTTGTTTGTCGGGGCTGCTGCACAGTTGGCTCTCCCCTTGCGCCTCTATCTTTTTTCCTGCCAACTACTAAGTCTCTTCGACTCGCCACACTTTAGCCCCGTCTTTATGGCTGCCCGCCAGCTCTGGCGAACGCTGGCAACTGACTCCCACGACTTGTGATCAATGTCACAGGATTTCATGTCGCGTTTGCGACAATAATGCCACAGTATTATCATATCACCAATCACACTGTTGTCCTCTCTTCTCTTTACTATGCATCTTATAGGACAAGTAACCAGATGCAAGTGCCCTTCAAATATGGAGGTGTTACACAGACAGATGGACAGGGACAGCTTAGTATTGAGTGATTTCAGGCGTCAGTAAGAACTAAATCCCCTAGAGGAGCTGGCAATCAAAGGGTGGGCTGAGCATACAAAATCAAAAAGTTGAATGAATATATGAAAAAGGAATATGAAGCTTTAAGTGCATATACACCAAGATTACAGCGGCATAAAAGGTCCTGTTTAATTTCTTTATTTTCCAGAATGCTTATTTCCTCGCATTCCAACTGCTGTTTGGATGGAAATGTGCATGCAGTTTGCTCATTTTCCCTATGCAAAGCTATGAACAATGCTAATTTGCCAAACAGTACCCATCTCACAAAGTCTGTTACACACTCAGCAGGGTGCGCATATGCCACTGCCGACTTCACAATAATGATCCACTGTTTTCCACTCAAAATAGGTTCCATATGTTTTCAGGTGCAATAGCAAATAACCGGGAGTTGCAAGCAATCACTTTTCCCTCTGTCTTTTTAAGCAGTTGAACATATTGAAAGAACTACCATCTACCCACAATCTCTGACCACTACCATTGAAATGTTAGGCTGTTACGCTGGAAAATATAAAACTAATCTGCACTTGATATCATCAGTTCCTCTAGAACCCATATGACTGTGACTTACACAGCCCTGCATGCTGAACATGAACTGCCCTGTCTTGGTGGATAAGGCGCCTAGCAATAAAAAAAGACATATTTTTTTCATTTTTCACTTCAATCACGGTCAAAATGAATTAAATCCAGTTGATAAGGCAGTAAATGTTTTATAACGGCTGCAACCAGTAATTTTTGTAGCCCTCTGACGGTGATTCATCCCCAGCTGAGGTCTCGGCGCTGCAAAGGCTGGGATTTTGCAGATGAATTATGGCACCAACTGGTTACAGCAACCCTTTAGCAGTCAAACTGTTTTCAAATCTTGGGCCTGGCAGATTTCTGTGCTGCCTATCAGTGAGGGGGAAGGGTGGTGTTCAGCTCGGATAAAGGAGCTGAAGAAAATTATTGATGACTTTATCTGGTTGAAATGCTAAAAATTCATCACCTATGCTGTTATGTTTGTAATGCTGACAATAAATATGATAATGATTGTCACACTTCACTGAGAAAAAGCACTTTGTCTCCATCATGTTCAGCAAATTGAATATTCCATATTTATTTTCTTCAGGAGACAACTAAGTAGCAGTGTTAAATTTAAAGAAACCTTCAGGAAAACAAATACACAACAGAATAATGAAAACAAAATGTATTCAGGGAACAAACCAGGTAGTTGTATTTAAATCTGTGGAAAACAATTTATATCTGCACATATAATTAATTGACCTGGTTCCTTGTGTTATGATGCCTTGCAAATTTATAATTAATGATACTTTTGAAAAGCCAAAATTTGATTGGGTAGCATTACTTAATTTATTCTTTGCACCTGAGTATTAGGTTTCAACTCTTTATCAATCAAAAAGGAAATCTAGTTTCTATCAAGTGTATTGCATCATCAACTGAAGTATTTTAAAAATAAGTGGAAAGTGGATTATGCCAAAAGGGGCAATGAGATAATGGGCTTGATTTTAATTCCCAAAGGGACAACGTCGCCTAGCACATGGCCAGCCCTTTTAGAAGCAGTAGTGGGGCGGCCCAGCTGATGCTAAGAAATGGGCCTCATTAACACGCTGTTGGCCGACTTCCCGACCAAAACAGTCAGGGCATTCTGCCCGGCCATTAAAAATCAGGCAGCAAGAGAAGGAACAGTTCTCAGTACCAAGGTAAATGGGTCAGGAGGGGATTGGGGTTGGAAGTACAGGAGAGGGAGGGAGGAGGCCAAAGACAGGGAGGCCAAGGTTTCTCAAGTGAAGTACAAAAAATGTAAAATAACTTACCTTGCATCCAGGGATAACATAATCAATGGCATCATTGGAGCCCAAAAGAAGGATCCCTTTGGCTTTGGGCAGATGCCCTTGGCTCACTCAATTTAAAATTGCAGTCAGCAGGACTGAGGCAGGAGGCCATAGGGTATGTCACCCATTGCATTTTACCTGCCCACACGCACACACACACACACCTTCTCCAATTGGGAAGTTAAAATCCCCCCCATGACTCATTGTTGTGGCCATTATAATTATCGCTGTTTCTTTAAACCGTGGGACAACCATTTGGCACTTTTATCAGTACATCCTCAGGAATAGCTTTTGTAATTATGCTGTTACTTCCATCAAAGCATCTTCTGACATACAAATAGCAATAATAAAAGCAAACTAAGGATGTGCTGGATTTTCTATTTGAATCGTATGTTTTTAAATGGTTTATCCATCAGGTTTTCTTTTATGATTAAAGGAAAAGTAATGATAAAGTATATACACTGCTCCTTAGAAATTAATGGTATTAATACTCCTTGTCTCTGCATCACCCTCTCAGTCTTTATTTTCAAAGAATTTTCTTGGGATAGTTTAGTATAAAGCTTTAGCAGATGAAAGGCATGGGACCATGACAGTTATGTTCATGCAGTGTTGGGGAAGATACATTTGACCATTGCATCTTGCAGACATAGAGAGGACTATATAGAATTACATGGGAAGCACAATGTGGAAACAGGCCACTTGGGTCAACCAGTCTGTGTTAGTCTTTATTCTTCACATCTATCGTGCAAATGCAGCAACTTCATGCCATATAACTCAGGTAGAAACTTATGAATATTCACATTTAACTGCGTATCTACCTCTCACCTGAAGTTGCCACATCACCTACAATTAGGTAATGACCAGCTCCATTAGCCTACTGTTATTTTGACAGCAAAATCCGCCCCAACATTTTGATGAAGAATATGGTGAAAGAATATTAATCAGAGGTTCATAGATAATTTAAGAGGAATTAAAATGAATTGAACAGATGTGCATATGATTAATTAACTTTTATACATTACACAAACTTTGCTTATTTTTACATTTAGATATGTATGGAATGAGTCACTAATCACAGATCCAATATATCTCACCTGTCTGAGTAGCAATACAAGGCTAGTAGTAATGCAATCTCATGATTACTTCATATACCCCCATTCGATCTCTACTACACCCCGACTTCAGCCCCCTTCAAGGTTAGAGAAATGGATGAAGTGGTTTTGAACGTGCCATGACAGAATTTGATACGACCAATACTATGTAAAAAAAAATCTTTGCTTTTGAATTATAAGGGAGAACATTTGCAAGATATTTTTGACCACATGTCTGATATTAGGAATTATGGTAGTAAATTTTCGACATGTCATCCGAGCGTAAAACTGGCATTGCAGAATACCAACCTTTATACAAACTGCCTAATCTTCATTTTCATTGATTTCAGTTGAAAATCTTCCTCATGCAGACCAGGATAAGGCTGAGAAAGCTCAAACTAATCACCACTCCCAAAAGAAAGCAATCATATTTTGACAGACTGAACAACACAAGAATAAATCTGTAGATGCCTTTTGCGTACACCTGTCGATAAACAGTAGAATGTAACTTTACTGATGCAGTTCATAAAATCAAAGCACAGATTATAAAACACTGGTTGTTTAAAGTATCAGTCTTGCCTCAGTGGTAGCACTCTTGCTTCTGTATTTAAATGATTATGGATTCAAGCCCCATTCCAGCACTTAAGTACCTAATCAAGGTTGACACTTCAGTGCAGTACTGAGGGTACATTGTATTGTTAGGGGTGATGACTTCTGGATGAAATATTAAACTTGAGCTGCACCTGTATTCTCAAGTGGACATCAAAGACCTCATGGCAGTATATGAAACAGAGCAGGAGAGGTCTGCTGGTGTCCTGGTCAACATTCCTCCCTCAACCAACATCACCACAAACAGATTAACTAGCCATTCATCCAAAAGTGGTTCCCAGGGGCTGACTATTGTTGGATCAGTTAGTTGCATTCTTGCTTCTGATTCAGATGGTTATGGGTTCAAGTCCCACTCCAGTGTTTTGAGCATAACAATCTAGGCTTTTGGATAAGATGTTAAACCAAGGCCCTATCTGCTGCCTCAGGTGGGCATTAAAAATCCCAGAGCACTCTTTGAAGAGGAGCTGGGCAGCTATACCCAGTGTCCTGACCAATATTTATCCCTCAATCAACATCACAAAAACACACTACCTGGTCATTATCACATTGTTGTTTGTAGGAGCTTGCTGTGCACAAAATGCCATGTTTCGTATGTTACACAACAGTGACTACACTTCAAAAAGTACTTAATTGGCTGTAAAGTGCTTTGGAATATCCAGTGGTTGTGAAAGGCACTAAATAAATGCAAGTCTTTTTCCTTTGATGGTCAGGAGGTTTGCCTGATCTGACCAGGTGTACCTCTGTTGACCATATGCCAGATTCCACTGAAGCCTCAAAGTGTGGGAACTGCCAAAGCAGGGAGTTCCTGTCCCCAGCACGATCCAGCTCCTTACAATGATGGTTTTGTAAGGGGCAGGTGGAAACTTGGTCATCATGGATTCTCCAGCACAAGGCTGGAAGTTGGCGTATCTAGGTTCCAGCCTAGTTTCTGGTTGTTCCAGCATTCCTGCTGAACTTACATCGGCAGTATGATGAAACAATTGCAAGTGTTCAGGGCCTAATAGTCCTATGGCAATCTATCTTGGTGTCCATCCTTTGGGTTCAGGAGTCACTGTTAAGCAAAAAGATAACATTGATGCAAATAGTCCTATCATCTATGTCAGCCATTTTCTCAATGCCACAAAGCAACACTACACCCCAGTTGAGTAGCAAGCATTGCCAATTATGTGCTGTGTAACAATCCCACCTTTACACCTATGATTAATAATTTACAGTGTTTACAGAAAATAAATCTTTGATGCCCATATTCTCCGTGGAGCCAGTTTCCTGATGATGCTGTCAGCACTTTTTTTAAATTTCCAAAGAAATCAACAATCAGAGAGAAAAAATGCTAAGCTAATCAAAGCTCAAAATTCTTTGTGACTGTTTATTTTAATGAAATGGCTCTGATGATGAACTATTTAACTAATTGATGTCAGTAACAATTGTATATACTTTGATTTTAGAGAAATGGTGCACCAATATTCAGTCAACTGTACATCAGCAATAGCAAGTTTAAAGCTTTACATGGCAATGTAGATGATTTGAACTTTGACAGTACTTCAAGCTGAGAAGGGGTCAAATGGTTCCCCTCTTTTCCCTCTCCTTGTTTGACTGAAACAGGTTTACTTTTTTGAAAAGGATGTACTTTCCAATTCAGTGAGTGTTAGACTGTTTACGCATTGTGATCATAAAAGAACCAATTGGATAGGTTTTCTTGAATGTTACAGGAAAGAGGTTAGCTTAATTATACTTAAACAGATCTAAGTAAAATAATAAAATACGTTCCGACTTTCACATGCGCACACTCGAAGTTCACACACACAAATAGGTTACAGAGTGAGGGGTGGTGGATAGATTGGTCAAATTAGAGTCCAGAGAAATAAAAGAGGCATACAGTCTGTGGAGGCTGGTGACTGAGCTAGCTTCAGGCTGAATTTGGTGGTCATGCGACCGTCCCTCGGTGGTCTTGATGCTTCTGATTTGAAGATATGGACTGCTGATTTGGCTCTTCTCCTGGAGACAGTAGTGCGGAGTTGATTTCCTTCAAGAGCCTCTGTCTGCAGCGGGGGGATTCCTGGGTGGTCACGGTCAACAAACAGGTTTTGAAGCTTGCAAGGTGGGTTGGAGAGAGAGAGAAAGGAAGGAATTACCCCATTCGGGTCTTCTCTCATCAGCGTTGAGCTGCTTGTCTCTTTACTGCAGAGAAAACAGAAGCTTAAGCACATGAAGGGTGGGCCTGTCACATGACCATCACCCAGTGATTCAAACATGCCCGTTAGTGGTGTATTCCCCTTGCAACTTAATTAGTCCATGTCTTGGAATCACCGTCTCACAGCTAGGGTCCCATTGTTCAAGTGATTAGGTTAAGTGGTTCGTCTCCACCAGTTGAATACTTCAGGTGATTGCCTTGAAGCCTTGCTAATAGGGACAGGGTATGTGGTTCACTCAGATTCCCCAGGTCATTGTCCTTGATGGGTTTTTGCAGACGTGCTGTCTCCATCTCAATATATTAGAATGTGGAAGGTAGAGTGATGCAAATTGGGGTAGCCATCATTAGCTGCAAGCATTGAATCACCTTTAGTCTCTGTTTTTTTAAAATTCAATTCAGGTTTCCAGCTGATGGATTAAAAGTCATTTGACATAAAGCACGTTTTTGTGAAAATGACTACAATCCTTATGTAATTTTCAACAGGAGAAATGCAGAGTTAGTTGAATAACATCCCAGTAGCCAAGTGCGGACGGTGATTCAATCGAATCAGCAGATTGATCATCAACACTATAAAATCCCACTGCACTAGAAATTGTCGCATTACACCTGGTGATGGAAGTGAGTCAGCTGTTAAAAATTGTCAGATTGTGGCTTTGAAGAATGAAGGTGCAATTGGAGGTATCAATGAGATGTTTGATGCTCATGATCCTTTGACGTATGTGCTCATTTCTCCTCGACAACAGCAGGGTTGGCAGTTGAGAATAGTACGCCGTAATGCTGCAGTTGCATCATCTCACAATACTGTTACAACTGTGCAATTTTGTTCATAATGATTACAGATTAATGACTCAAATAATGTTTGTGCACATGGCAGGGTGCCTATTTCATCATTCTGCTGTTGATACATTTGAGAGTCAGCATATGAATTGGATTTGTTCACTTCAGAGGGATACTTGGACTGATTTGTACAACAGTCAGGAGGATAGTTTCTTGGAAGGTGACACAAACCCACGTGTTTCAGACGTTGTATCATATAGCCACAGATGAATAAAATATTTATCCTCTGTACCCAATTACAAATGTAGTTCTTCAGGATATTCAACAATTTCTTGCTGCTCAGCTGCATGAAGGGGTTTATTTGCTTATTATTTATTTGGTAGGAAGAATAAAAAGGCAGATTATTATTTTGACAGAGGGATCTGGTTGTTCTTGTACATGAAACACAAAAAGTTAGCATGCAGGTGCAACATGTAATTAGGAAGACAAATGGAATTTTGGCCTTTATTGCTAGGGGGTTAGATTTTAAAAATAGGGAAGTCTTGTTACAACTGTACAGGGTGTTGGTGAGGGCATACCTGGAGTACTGTGTACAGTTTTGGTCCCCATATTTAAGGAAGGATATACTAGCATTGGAAGCAGTTCAGAAAAGGTTTACTAGGCTGATTCCTGGGATGAAGGGGTTGTCTTATCAAGAACAACTAAACAGGTTAGGCCTTTATTCATTGGAGTTTAGAAGAAGGAGATGTGATCTGATTGAAACATAAGATTTTAAGGGGGCTTGACAGGGTAGATGTTGAGAATATGTTTCCACTGGTGGGGGAATCTCGAACTAGAGGACATAAATACAGTATAAGGGGGCACACATTTAAAACTGAGATACAAAGAAATTTCTTCTCTCAGAGGGTGGTGAATCTCTGGAATTCTCTACCTCAGACAGTTGTGGAAGCTAGGTCACTAAATGTACTTAAGGAGGAGGTAGATTTTTGAAATCTCGGGGAGTCTAGAGTCAGGCAGAGCAGGCTCGAAAGAGGAGTTGAGGCCTGGGATAGATCAGCCATGCTCTCATTGAATGGCTGGGCAGGCTTGAAGGGCTGAATGGCCTCCTGTTCCTATTTCTTATGTTCCTAATGCTGACCAGCATTAGATGCTGTTGCTGAAGTTATTCACAAAATGGGAATGATCATTTATTCTTTGTTGATGGTCCTTGTGGTGCAGGGCAAGTATTCCTGTACCTTGGTGCGATATGAGCTGAAGAACAGATTGTGCTTAAATAAAAACAGAAAATACTGAAAGTACTCAGCAGGTTAGGCAGCATCTGTGGAAAGGGAAACAGAGTTAATGGGCTGAAATTTATACTCGTAAACAATGGCGGTCCGCCTGTGCAGGCCGCACGTCGCGGAGCCACTGCGATATTAAACGCGACAGTTCATTTAAATAGCCGGGGCTGGCCGCTCCCCCACCCCCACCACCAATGATGTGGAGGGGGTGAGCTGTCCGTTCCCAGCAATGGCGTCAGCTGCCTGTATGCAGGCGCTGGTGCATTTTTAAAGGGCTTTGAGCCCTACTATTAAATTTAAATATTTAAAGAAACAGTTAATGAAAAAATTAAATACACTAATTTTGCCTCTCTCCCACCTCCCATAACCATGAAATTAAGTACTTGACTTCACCCCACCCCACCCCAAAAAAGAATAAAAAGGCAGGTTATTATTTGTTCACCAGACCACACCACCCCCGCCAAAGTGCATCAGTTTTAATCTAGAACTGTTCCCACCATCCCCTACACCAATGATGTTTCTTTGACCCCATTTCCTGCCCCTGCACTGAGAAACTTACCTCCTCCCCCCTCCCAACCAGTGTTCCACCTCGATTCACAAAGGTGGCCCCAGGACAGACGGTGCGAATGTAAATATAATTAATTTGTTGATTTTAATTTATTTAAATATTTAAATAGCAGTCCCGTCACAGAGCGGTGGGAGGGCTGCTATGAGGCCTCGCTGCCAGCGGCATTATTGGGCTGGGCCCTCCTGGCATCGGGGTGCATGGTGGCCCTCTCCCAGAGGCATTTTCCACCCCCCACCCCCACCCCCTGCCACAACCACTGACATCGGGGAGCCTGTAAAATTCAACCCAATGTTTCAGGTCAATGACCTTGCATCAGAACGGATTGTGCTTGATGTGGCCTTCTTGGCAATTGCTTCTCTGCTCTTGGCTACCTATAGAAGCTTTTACAGTCCATTTTTATGTTTTTTGCTAATTTACATTCCTATTCTATTCTCCCTTTCTTTATCAGTTTTTTGGTCCTCCTTTGCTATATTCTAAAATCCCCCCAATCCTCAGGTTTACGACTATTTCTGGCAACTTTATAGGCCTTTTCTTTTAATCTTATACAATCCTTAACTTCCTTTATTAGCCACAATTGACTGCATTTTCTTTTCGGGTTTTTGTCCCTTGAAGAAATGTATAGTTGCTGTAAACTATGTAATAATTCTTGAAAGACTATCCATTGCCTATGTCGTATCATACCTTTTAATGTATTTTCCCAATTCACTTCAGCCAATTTTCCCCTCATACCTTCATAATTTCCTTTGTTTAAATTTAACACCCTGGCTTCAGATTGAACTACCTCATTTTCAAACATATTGCAAAATTCTATCATATTATGGTCACTCATCCCTAAAGGTTCTTTTACAACAAGATTATTAATTCGCCCTTTCTCATAACATAAAACTAGATCTAAAATAGCCTGCTCTCTAGTTGGTTCCTCAACATACTGCTCTTGAAAACCATACCTAACGCACTCCAGGAACTCATCCTCCACAGCATTAGTGCTGATTATGTTTACCCAGTCTATATGCAGATTGATGTCACCCATGATTACTGTATTCCCCATGCTTCGCTAATCTCCAGATTAATACCATGCCCCACACTACTACTACTGTTTGGTGGCATATAAACAACTCCTACCAATGTTTACTGCCCCTGCTGTTTCTTAACTCCACCCAAACAGATTCCACATTTTGTTCTTCTGATCTGAGATCCTCCCTTACTAATGTACTGATCCCATCCCTTATTATCAGCTCAACACCACCTCCTTTTCCTTTTCGCCTGTCTTTCCTAAATGTCGAATATCTTTGAATATTCAGTTCCCAGTTTTGGTCACCTTGTAGCCACGTTTCCATGATGGCAATTAGATCATACCCATTTACCTCTATTTGTGCCTTTAAATCATCTACTTTGCTGCGAATGCTGCATGTGTTCAGGTAGAGTGCTCTTAACCTTGTCGTCTTGACATTATTCTGCATTCTAAACCTAGACGATGCCCGCCTTTGTTTTACATGCCTTCTAATGTCATTTGCTACTTTTCTAACACCTCCTGTTATCAACTTTACTTCCTTCCAATTTGAGCTACCCCTCACGTTCCCATCCCCCTGACAAGCTGGATTAAACCCTCCCCAACAGCACTAGCAGCTAGTAATTCTTGGGTCATGGACTTAATGTAGGTGAATGAGAGCAAAAAAAAAGACATTGGAAGTAAAGTTCCCTACACTGAGCACTGTGATTTTTTCAAAATATTTTTTGCAGAGGATTGGTAAAAGTGGGAAGTGGAAGCTGCTGCATTTGGATGTGACTTTATCTGTGTTCCTGCTGGCATCTGTAGTGAATAAGAAAATGGAACATCTAATTATAGTCATGTTCTCTAAACTACAACATAATTGCAACAATAATGAACATGTTTTGAAGAGGTATTCTCACTCCTTGAAAACAAACTTTTCTTGTCATCATTGACCAAGTTATGGGACTGTTTCTTGGTGAGGAACATGTCTACCTAAGTGCTGACTGCTGTTGAAGAGACTTAGAATGCACTGTTTCCAATAGAGTTCTACAATACATTGTCACCACATGGAACACCTTCACACTGCAGTTAGTTCTTCCAGCCATCTCAGTACATAATTTGAAACCTGCTGAAAGACTTTGTAAGGCTAAACCATTGATTTGCTGTAGGTTTTATCATTGATGCAGAGATTGCTCATGGTATGCAATAGGAAGCTTGTGTTCATCTCACATATTTCTTTGATTCGATCAGACTTTCAAATACCACTGAGCTTTAACTGTCATCAGTTTCCTGTGAAAGCTGTATTTGGCATGACTATCAGCAAATCTCAAGGACAGACTAAACGGTTTTTGCCTTCATCGTTTTTCTCATATGACAGTCTTTACATTAGTCTGTCCCATGCTGGTTCACACCACTGTTGTCTGTTGTGGGCATTGCTTAGATGTGGGGGAGGGGGTACAGCAGCACCATGGTAATGGTTATACAGAAATGTGGGGCGTGAAATTCAGATCCGTAGTGCCACTGGAGATGGCGCTACAGAAGCCAGAAGCCCTCTGACTGGGGTACTGCACCTCCAGCCACTTCCAGTGCGACACTCCATTCTGGGAAGGGCACTTGGGCGGGCATCCCCTGTGTGTGCCAGCATCCTCTGAACTGCTGCTGCCATGATGTCACTCAGTCCTACCAGCTGATTTAACACTCTATTTGCAAATTTGGACTATGCAGGTCCGTTTAATGTATTCGCTTGTCACTCACCAAAGAACATGTATTCAGCAGCAAGAGGGTCCCAGCATGAGTGTTACTTAAAGGACCAGGCAACCACCTTGCAAGTAAAGTAATTTAGAATAATTTCTGCTATTACCAAGTATTTGGAAGTATTGTGGAGTGTTTTACAGGTGTTAAATCCCTGGTTTTGGCAGGGATCGCATCTTCACAGGGAGGGCAGAGGATTTGGTGGCCTGTCAACACAAAGGTTGCAACAGATATGGGGGTAACAGTTGCAATGTCTTTGGGTCAGCAGCACAACAGGGAGATGGAGCTGAGGCTGAGGAGAGGGGAAGCTCTGCATGATGCCCCCTGCCAAGTTGGAGCTGGACTCCTCCATGCTCCTTGACAGTGACAGGAGGCCAGCCAATGTACCCAACATCTCAGTGTGCATACCATCAGCATTCTCCTGTATGTCACCACATCAAATTCCTCATTTGAGCTTGTGTGCAACCTCGCCCTCTGGTGATCTGGCATATAAACTATCCTTTCCCTGGCAGGCCAGGCAGCATCTGTGGAGAGAAAAGAAGAATTAACGTTACAGGTATGGTCGTAGATATGTAAGTCTGTCACAGATTGGAAACCTTAACTCTGCTTTCCTCTCCACAGATGCTGTCTGACCTGATGAATATTTCCAGAATTTTCTGTTTTTATTTCAGATTTCCAGCATCCACAGTATTTTCCTTTTGTATCCTTGGCCCGGCATGGCTGCAGCCCATCTGTGCCCACTGCGTGCAGATCCCAACTGTATACTTGCTGTATCTGAGCTGGTGGTTGCGAATGTTAGATCAAGTGACAGGGCCTCTTCATTAGTGCTGGGCTGTTGCTCTCTCTCCTCCTCCTGGGTGTACTGTGGTCAAGCAGATGGCAGTTCTTGGGCATCTGAAAGCAGGAACTCAGAAAGTGGAAGGCTGGGTTAAGGGAAGTGGGGTGAGAAGCAAGAGATCCATCGCCACACCATTAGATGCTTGTTCATCATGCAAATAGGAGGATAACAGTGAGCTGGGAAGAGGCATAAGACACTAACATGCAATTATCCTCAATCTTCTTAGTGACACCAGATGCCACAGGCTCTGTAGCAGCCGGCTCCATGATACAGAGAACCATTTCCTCCGTAGGTCTTAGGAGATGCAGGTGTCCTTGACTTTGCCAGCTCTGCTCTGTTCCCTTCTAATATGTGCCGTTTTATCCTGCAAGAGAGAGGGCAGAATGTCAGTGATTGTGTTGCGCTGTGTTTGGGTGTTGTGCCAGAATTGCTGGAGGTATGTGGAAGTAGAAGGAGCTGGGTGTGAGGCTGGCATCATCGGTAGGCATGTGAGGGTGAGATGGAGTGTCTGGATGTTAGGCATGTGTCCTGAGTGCCAGGGTGAGTGATCAGGGTGTGGTGCATTAAGCAGTGGTGTTGTAGGTAGGAGATATCGTGAAGATGCATTCACTGGCCTTAACTACCTATGTGAGGTCTTTAGATTTCTTGTGGCACTGCTGCCAGACCTTTGGGGCCTGACTCTGGAAATTGACCTCTCTGGCCACCTGGCATCTCTTGCCCTGTCAAACTCCATGACCAAGGCCACCAGCATCGCATCCATGAAGGTGGGAGCCCTTTCCCTGCCCTGGTATTCAATTTCCCTTCTTCATAATTCCATCAATAGCATTCAGAAGCAGCCTCCTATGATTCAGTGCAGCTTCTCTTTAAGAAGGACAGAATGTCTTTAAGAAGAGCAGGCTGGCTGCTGCAAATGTGCTCAGCACATGCTGCTCGGCCTCCTGCTGAGCACTCAGGCAGCCAGCAGCAAGAATCCCACTTACACCAACACTACAATCAGGCAAATGAAGAGGCAGCGACAAATTTGTGTACTTCCTACCACCACAGCAGCGGTTGCGGCATGTTGTAAATCACAAGCCCCATTCCCAAAAAACAGGACAGATCAATTTCTACCACATCTGCAGTTCTCCACTGTGTCAATTTTTTTTAAAGAAGCTCGTTCAACTTTTCTATCTATGTGATGTTTCACAAAATATTGTTTTTTTCTGTTTTCAGTTTATTTTCTGCTTATTTTGTTTATGAAATTCTCTGTCTTCACTGGATTCAGCAGTTTTGGTTCATTTTGATCACAGCCTGGCATTTTGCCTGTGAATTGGAAGACATGGAGATTGTTCTATAGTTGATTGATATTAATGCTGATTGTACCGAAAGAGACTGTAACACATTAACTCGCATTGATGTTATCCTGGACAAGATGATGGTTTCTGGGATTCTCAACCAGTGTTTGCAAAAGGTGAAATTTGCAGCAATGTGGAAGGGGAGCACAATGGTGCTGTGTGAAGTCATCTGTTGAAAATAGATTTTATGACTATCTTTTATGACAAGCTGGAAACCTATGCTTGTTACCAATACAGAGAATTCTACAGTGCTTCCCATCCACACAATGTGCTGAATATATTAGGTCTTTATGTATTCCAGAGACATTGAAGCGTGGCATCAAAAATGAGTTTTCACTGTTCTTTCTTTGGGCTAGATTTTATGTGCTTGCCGCCAAGGTCAAAAATGGCGGCCCTCCGCACGGGCCACACACCAAAGAGATGCCGCGATCTCAAGTGGCTCATTTAAATAGCCGGGCTGAGCTTCACCCCCGATCTCCCAATCTCGTGGATGGGGCGTGCTGTCCGACCCGGCAATGACGTCAGCTGCCTGTGCGCAGGCACTGATGCCATTTTTAAAGGGCTGTCAGCCCTACCAGCTTTTTTAAATATTTAAAGCCACTTGGCATAAAATTAAATGAATACATTTTTTGCCCCTCTCCCACCCCCAATAACAGTTCGATTAATTATTTGCCCTTCCCCCCAAAACACTTAACTTTACCATCTGACCATCCCCCCCCCCAACCACAAACTGCACAAAGTTTAAACTACAATCTTTCCCACCATCCCCTACACCCATGACATCAATTTGACCCCGCTCCCCCCATACCCGCATTGATAAACTTACCTCCCCCTATTCCCCTCCCCACCAGTGTTGCGCCTCATTTCCCCTGACGGGGATCTAAAGGCGCGGGAGTGCCAGCCGCTGGTTTGAAGATCGCGACGGGCCCATAAGATCCCAGGTAAGTGCATGTTCATTTATTAACTTCATTCATTTGCATATGTTAATTCAGGTCCTGTCGCCCAGCGGCGGGGAGGCAACTATGGTGCCTCACCGCGCCGGGAGGATCGGGCCAGGCCCTGCCAACGTCAAGGTCTGTGGCGGGCCTCATCCAGAGCTATCTTCAGGCCACCCCCTCCACGGATCCCGATGTCGAAGGGTCCTTAAAATTCAGCCCTTTGTATTTGATGTTACTCTTTTAACGAGACTTTTATATCTGTGTCTTTTATGTAGCATGTTATTTCGGAACAAGTCTACAGCTCTCCAGGGAGGCTGTCACCAACTTAAGCACCATGCTGCAGGACAACTTGCGACCTTTGGGATTTGGGGGTCACCTTATGCCAGTGGCCCAGAAGATCACAGTGGCACTGAACTTTTACACGTCTGGATCTTTTCACAGATCCACTGTGGATGTGTGTGAAGTCTCCCAGGCAGCAGCCCACCCCTGCATCAAGGAGGTGACCAATGCCATGTTCAAGAAGGCCAACGACTTTGTGCACTACTGGACCAACCTGACAGTCAGGCAGAGAGGGCTATCGGTTTCAGGGCCATTGCTAGATTCCCCCAGGTGCAAGATGTGATAGATTGCACTCATGTGGCTATCATGGCTCCCACAGACCAGCCAGCCACCTTCATTAACAGGAACGGCTTCTATTCAGTAAACATTCAATTGTTCTGCAACCTCCAAAAGCGTTTCCTGCAGGTGTGTGCCCACTTCCCGGGAAGCAGTCACGACACCTACACACTTTGACCGTTCCAGGTGCCACAGCTTTTCTTTCCCCCTGCTTTCCTTCAGGGATGAATTCTCGGGGACAAGGGCTACCCATTGAAGACATGACTACTGATGCCTGTGAGGATTCCTTGCACTGCAGCGGAGGAGAGGTACAACTCTTGCCATGGCTCCACCCAAGCGACCATTGAGCAGGCCATTGGGCTGCTGAAGATGAGATTCCACTGCCTTGATCGATCCGGTGGAGCCCTGCATTATGCCCCATCAAGAGTCTCACATATTGTGGTGGTCTGCTGCGCTCTGCACAGTCCAGTACTCCAGAGGGGGGAGGCCTTACCTGATGATGAGATGTCTGAGCATCATTCCTCCAATGATGAGGAGGACACGGAGAAGGTTGATGAGCAGGCAGCACTTGATATTGAAGCCCTTGCACCGGAGGCCAGGCAGATTGAGTGATGTGAAAGGAGGCAAGAGACAATCTCATAATCTTTTTTTTATTTGTTTGTGGGATGTAGGCGTCGCTGGCTAGGCCAGCATTCATTGCCCATCCCTAATTGCCCTTGAACTGAGTGGCTTGCTAGGCCATTTCAAAGGGCAGTTAAGAGTCAACCACATTGTTGTGAGTCTGGAGTCACCCGCTCCAGCCTCCCTGATGCCCACTCATGGAGAAACCAATAAAGACTCACCTCAATGCATGTCCTCTGTAACCTACTTTCAATTTGTGTTCCCTGACTTGTGCCCAGCTGCAAACCACACTAGTGCCCATGGGAGAATATATGTTAATGAAGGCTGTGGTTACATTGACATTCCACTAAGAGGGAAGGGGGAAGTCAGAAGCTCAAAATTAAAGCATAATGGAATAATGACTTTTACACAATGATCGTAAATGACTTGGACAAAAGAATGTTATATTAATCAGATGTCTGACACTCATGAATCCCCAAGTGTCTATAGGTGGTTTTCTTAATACGTTTGCGGATACTCCTATATGGTGTGAACCCAGCGACAGCAGCTGGGCTGGAGGCAGGCTGCTGATCAGGCTGCTCCTTGTCCTGTGATGACTTTGGCGGGCATCCTCTGGCTGCCTGAGGCCTGGTGGGTCCCGGCTGCCTGAGTGTTTCCTGCACTGGGGCAGGACTCTCCTCAGATGTTGCAGCTGCTAGAGCTGTGCTCACTGGCAGAGGGGCTGAGGAGCCGCTGTCTACACTCAGAGCGCCCAGAGGGGAGCTCCCAGCTGTGGAGATCAGCCTCCCTTCCTCCCTTTCAAGACTCACTTGAACCTCCCTGCTCACCAGAGAAGGACGAGGACCTGGAGAAGACTCTAGGTGCCTTGCCCTTCTCTCGTCTTGCCACTGCTGTGTTGAGCTCATGGCCAAGGCGATGGTGCATGCATCTGTGGGATCTGGCTCTCCAAGAGGGTCGCCAAGCTTTCAATGGAGGAAGCCATGCGCTCACATACCTGACACATGGCAGCACTCATGGCATTAATGGACTCCTCCATTGTCCACTCATGGCTACGCATTGCCTCTGGCAGCTCTGCCAGATGTTGCCTCACCTCTCTCTGCAACTCTGCAACTGGGCGGCGCAGTGGCGCAGTGGTTAGCACTGCAGCCTCACAGCTCCAGCGACCCGGGTTCGGTTCTAGGTACTGCCTGTGCCAAGTTTGCAAGTTCTCCCTGTGACCGTGTGGGTTTCTGCCGGGTGCTCCGGTTTCCTCCCACAGCCAAAGACTTGCAGGTTGATAGGTAAATTGGCCATTGTAAATTGCTCCTAGTGTAGGTAGGTGGTAGGAGAATGGTGGGGATGTGGTAGGGAATATGGGATTAATGTAGGATTAGTATAAATGGGTGGTTGTTGGTTAGCACAGACTCAGTGGACCGAAGGGCCTGTTTCAGTGCTGTATCTCTCTATGACTCCAGCATGTCCTGTACTGCCGAAACCAGAGGCTCATCATCAGCTTGGGGCTCAGCATGGGCCTGGCCACCCACAGTCCTCCAACTGTCAGAGACCTCGGCTGCCTCAGCCAGCAACTCAGGCGAGTGTGTGTTGCTCTCACCAGTTTGTGACCCTGATTCTACAGCTGAACGCAAACCCACTCAGGTGAAAGTATTTGCGCTGGTGGAAGGTGCAGGAGAGTCATGGGACACTGCATCCTCCGACTGCTGATCCTCCTCAGAGGTGAACACCCTTCTGCTGGTGTCTTCTGTGGATGCCGACCTGCATAAGAAAGTACAAACATGTGTGGGTTAGGCTGTGCAGATCTCGACATGCTGACCATGTGTGATGTGGGTCTCCAGATGTGATGTATGTGTCAATGGAAGACAATCCTCACTCTCTTGCACAGAGACTCCAGTCTCTCCACCTCATATGGAGCGGCCGGCCTGTGTCCCTGCCAATTCTAGTGCCTCCTCCTCGGCTGTGGTGAAAGGCCACAGATCCGGAACACCTCCACCTGTTCGGGCTGCCTCCCTCCTGTTGTGGCCCTCTAGTCCTGCAACTGGAAAAAAGGAGATAGTCATACTTTGCAGAGAGATCAACATGACAGTTCTGCTAGTGTCAGGCCCTTGTCCCCTACTGGGGTATCACATACAGCTCACGCTGCCACATGCCCTCAGGGGAGTTAATGGGGGTGATCTGTTAAGGAAAGTGACCTGTAGCTGAGATTCAGTCATGCATCTGTCTGGATGACATGATGCCTTACCCCTCTGCCATTGCCATGATAGTGCCACCGTCACCAAGTCGCCATGTACTCAGTAATAAAGAGAGAGGTATGGATCACTCACCTTGGCAGAACACAGGAGGTCATTGACCTTCTTGCAGCACTGTACCCAGTTCTGGGGTGGGGTGACCCCACAGCTGCAATCTCCATTCAGGCAGGAGGACCTCTTCTTGCCATCGCTGGGGTAGAGAACCTCCTGCCTTTCCCTTGCAGCCTGCAGGAGAATCTGCAGGGATGCATCAATAAACCATGGGGCCACCCTGTGTCTTGACTTGGCCATTCCATGGTATCATCCTCTGTGGGTTGGGGGGGGCATCGAGGAGTCAGTCCAACACTGGTTTCAGCAGTGCACTGGAATCTGCAAATGAGTCTAAGGCAGCAATGCAAGCAGGGCGGGCAGGCCTTTAAATATGGTGCCAGCACCTGCTCCAGAGTCACCTGATGCTGTAATTGGCGTCTTGCCTCCTGCCCCTGTCGTGTCATTGTTGGGGGGGACCGCATGCCTTCCACTATGCAAAATGGCCGCCCACCACATGATCGCCATGGGACAGCCGTCAACGTGACAAACAGGAATGGTGCCCATTTCTGGGCCCGCAGATCAGATCACTAAATTCAGCCCTGTGTGTGTAGTGTTAAGTTATTTCTGAGACAAAATTATCATACATTCCAACTATCCTTCACTGATGCATACAGAATTAAAACATTAACTTCCTTTGAAATCTATTTGGGTCTTTATTGTGAACCATGCTGGAAAGTCCTACTAAGCATGGCCTCTTATAACGAAATCTAATGCATGTTAAAAACTGAGCCCATACAATCAAAGCACAAAGCCAACATTACTGGTGAGTCTTAATTTTTACAGCTTTTCTTTTCCAGAACAAGGCCACTTCTTGTAAAATTACAACGTCATCTTAAAATTATTGGTGTACCTCAGTTTAATCTAAGCAAATTTAAATTTTGATTCAATTAGATCTAGCAATCATAGTATGCATTAGTCTACATTTGCTGTCATTCCTGTTAGGCAGAAGTTACAATTTTGAATTAGAGGCAATGAGACAGACATTGTATTTCTGAAAGATGTGCAATCATTATTCAAATGTTCAATTCAATCATGAGTCAGTTTTTCTGCACGAGATTTAATGGTACTGCACTGTCTCAGTCCATGTATTTTCAGTCCACATGTGAACTCAAATTCCCAGCACCATTTATTTAGTGGGAAGCAGAGCTCATTCCAATTCCAATTTCAGACATTTGTGACATCTGTTTATTGCAGTACTGAGTCTATAATTTCTAATAAAATTATTTCAGATCATTTACTACTAGATTTAACCTTATGTTTTGCATTTCTATTTGGCTGAATGAGAAGTAGAATCTTGTCAATTTTTCTATGCTACAGATAGCAACAATACATTGAATTTTTCTCGATTGTACCAAGTAACTGCCTACATGAATAAATCAACTAAATCTCACATATCCTGTACATACTTAAGAGCTATAACTTATATCCATGATAGATGCTTGGAATGGTCTTTCAGACAGGGTAGTAGAGACAAAACCACTAGGCTGCTTAATGATACCGGAGCATAATGGTTATGTTACTGGACTAGTAATCCAGGCAAATGAGTTTAAATCCTATTATAGCAGTTGTGGATTTTGAATTCAGTTAATTAAATTAATCTGGAATTGAAAAGCTAGTCTCAGTAATGGTGACTATGAAACTGCTGGACTGTCATAAAAGCCCAACTGGTTCACTAATGTACTTTAGGAAAGGCAATCTGCTGTCCTTGCCCCATCTGGCCTACATGTGACTCCAGACACACAGCAATATGGTTGACTCTTAACTGTCCTCTGAAATGGCCATGCAAGCCACTCAGTTGCATCAAAGCTGCTATGACAAAGGATTATGGTAGTTCAAGAAGGGCAATTAGGGATGGACAATGGATGTTGGCCTTGCCATTGACAGCCACATCTTGCTACTGAATAAAGAAAAAACACATTTGGATGCTGTGATGTGAGTTGTGATAACAAAGCAATGATCTTCAAAGAATTAAAAGACTATACACGTTCCTAACATTTTAATGTTTTATAAGGAGATACTTGAGGTTTTTTTCTTCCAATGTTCTCTACTCCTCACTTAGTCGCTGAAGTTGTCTGAGATTATTCTCAATTTCTGACATAACCTAGCTTGGAAAGAATGGTTCTTCATTTGTATATGTGCAACCTACAATATATGATATAAGTAAGAATTTTATTTCAAATAAAGATAATTTAAATTAAATAAAAATTATTTACAAATCTATTATTGTACAGGAATAACAGTTTGGAATTGGATTTACAAAACAGTACATTCTGTCATGTCATCACATAAATCATGATCACTACCAAATAACTTACTTAAACATTGTATTAGATTGGATCAAAAGTTTTTATATTTTTTTGGTGCCACTTTTCCTCACCCTCAAACGCAGTGTTCATATCTTCCATTCGCTGTCACCCTCCCCTCCCATGCTTCTGTCTAATGTTATCTTAATTGAGTTTATTTTTAACTATCAGCATTTTTTCTCACTAAAACGCTTTGTCCTATCAGGTATATAGCTTGCTTCCTGTTACTCAGCAGGAATTTCAATTTGGGAAGACTGCAGATGTTTCTACATGTTCCCTATTTTTACAATAGGAAAGTTTTCCATTGCTATTTTATTATTCTAGTTGGAAATCAATATGACATATACTGACTGTTGTTTTCCCAATAATCAGATGTCAATGATCACTCAATAAACTTTCAGTCATTGAGCCACAAGCATCAGTTCTTTAGTGTAAATGTCCTTGCTGGCCATCGATATTCAGCCTGAGAAGCACCACCAGTAAAACAAAGTATGAAATTGGACCTTTTTTCGCTCATTTTACACATATTAAAAAAAGGTCCAATTTCAGGGACCAACACCCTGCACCTCAAAAACACCAGAAAAATGTGCACCACAAAACTATGTTGAACCATTTTCAGGCATTCCTAGTGGCCATCTGAAACAGGGAATTCACTCACCTTACTTATGTAAATAAGGGGCTTAATGCCATTTTTCGGTTCCCCTCAGAAATTGAGCTGTGATGAGCCTGGCCCCGCTCAGGGTTTTTAAGTGGCTGCTGCGCAAGGAACACATATTGCTACTTAACAACAATAAATGTTTTTTGAAATATTATAGCCATGGAATACAAAAACTTCAAATATTCCAGTAGTAACTTAATGCAATGATCCCTAGCTCTAAATAGATTGCTGCCATATTAGGATTTTACTAAATAAATACATAACTAAACAGATTTAATAAGGAAAACTGAAAATAGCTTCTACATAATTCAAGATCTCTGGTGGAAATGATGGACATCCAGAATCTGTCTGGGTGAGATTTGTCCTCCAAGGCCTCATTAAAAACTGTAGAAGCAGGAAGGCCAATCTGGATTTTAATTTGTTGTGGGAGCCCAGCCTGTATCTCCCTTCTCCCAGCACTTTCTGCATGGGGAACGCCAATTGTCTTTTCTTTTCCCTTTAAAATGAAGGATGTTTGGCTTCCTTCTGCTTTGGGAACTTTTGGATAAGTCCAGCTGTTGAAAGAATTCAGAAAATCGGCCTTTATCTTGTAACACGTAAGCTTTAGTTAATTGTGTATAAGATCTTATTTAAGCCTGTAAGGCTTTAGTTACTTACACCAGATTGCTAGTTTCAGACTCTTTAAGTATATTTCTTGGCTTATATTTACGTTAAATGATGTACCAAGTATGGCCCCCACCCTCCCCCAATGTATTAACTTGCTCAAAGTATTTGACTTTCACCTCGAGAACATTCCAGTTTTTAATTTTTTATTATGGAGGTAAGGCAATGAGTGAGGATAGAGGTGATGGTTTATTTGTAGCCTTGAAAGTTTTATCGACAGTATCATAATCTTTTGGAATGCACTTTTCTTTTGACATTCTTATTGGTGTTTTTCCTGCATTATAGAAAATACCCATACAAATATTAGGGGCAGTGGTAATTATGAACCAGTTGTTCCTCTTGTTGTATAAGGGATTCATTCAACCTTCTGTTCTTAATCTAGTCAAACTCCATGCAGTGTTCAATAGAGTTAACCATGTAATTCCCCTTCATTGTCCTTCCTCTGTTGTTCAACTCCATAGGAGTGCACTCACATAGTTCTAGTCCTGCCTGTTCAAACACTGCCAATGCTTCTCCAATAATGGTTCCTCCTCCCATCTCCACACTGTCTGCTCAGGGATCTACCAAAGATTTAACCTTGGTTCTCTCCTCTTTATCTACAGGCCAGCCCTCAATGACATCTGGAGATAAAGGGTCAGTTCCCAGGTGGGAAAAGAGCCAAATGAGTGGACAGCCCATCCAAAAGCTGCAATGAGAGGCCCAGCCAATGTTAATGGTCGGGCTTCTTTAACATGTTGATGGTTTCCTTAGTTCTCCCTCCTCAAGTAAAGCACCGAGAGTTGTTTTCGATATTAAAGGTGCTATATAAAGGCAAGTTGTTGTTGAACTGTTATCAGGGTTTAATTATGGGCCACAACTCTCCAGAAGTTCTTAGTGTGTGGATAGAAACAATAACTTTTTATCTGTGCTCATAATATTCGGTGGAGCTGCAAGAAGCTTAATTTTGGGGGTTGCTTGTCCTGCCAGCCCATCCCTGAAGGAAATCAGGCTAAAAAGGAAAGAACAACAAAGATAACAACAAAAAGAACAACAGCCTACATTTAAAAGTACCCTTCATATAAAGATACACTCCAAGGTGCTTCACAATAGGCATGAGGAAATGATTCAACAAGGGAGAGTTTTAGAGGGGTGATCAAGTGCTTAGACAAAGAAATGCTTTTGCAGAAGATTTAAATATTACATATCCTCTCTAGAGCTTCATGACCTTCTATAGGACACATGTTAGAAGACGTAACATTTTTTTAATCTTTTATTCAGTGGAACTCTCTATAAAATCATTCACAAATTGTTGTATATTATTCAGGATTTCATGCCTAGGCTTTTAATCTCTGGCAGACATTGAAACGAATCTGTATTTCATCAAGTTCACTCCATTTATTGTAATTTTGTTTCTGGCTCTGAAATATCCCCTCTATCATTCTGTTAGTACTGCAATTACTACGATTCATGTTGTCTCTTGTATTAAAATTTATTTATTTAATCTTGCATTAATCTTTACTTTGAAGTATTGATCAATTACAGTTGTTAAATGATTAAGTCCCTTCCTTCCACTTTACATTCTCTTATTGCTGTATCAACTTCTTAAAACTGAATATTGTAACATGGCAACAGAGAGCATTTTGTAGTTTGGTGTACTCGGAGGATCAGAGCAGTGGGTTTTGCTGTTTAACCTTGAAAACTCTTCAAGGGGATTTTGGATCAAAGTCAGCTTGTGAAATTTTATTGAATTATTTAAAATAATCATTTGGAGATACTTTGTTATTGCTTTTTATTTACATTGTTATGGGCAAGTGAGGAGGGGTCAAAGGGCTTCCTTCTTTTCCCTCTCCCTGTTTGACCACAACGGGTTTAATTCTTTCTTAAAGTGGATGTATTGGCCAATTCAGTAGAGGTTTGATTACTTACTTGCTATGATCATAACAAGAACCAATCAGAGAGGTTTTCTTGAATTAACAAAGAAAGGCATTAGCGTTATTATACCTAAACTGAGCTAATAAAATAATAAACCATGCGCCAAGGGTTTACAAATGCAAATACAAATAGGTTACAGAGTGGGGAAAGGTGGATTGGTTGAGTTAGTGGCTAAAAAAAGATATACAATCTGTGAAGTTTGATGATTTGGCTGGCTTCTTACTGAATTCAGTGGTCCTTAGGCTTTTAGTTTGAAGAGGTAGATGACTAGTTTGGTGAGTCTCTTGGAGATAATGATACAGATGATTTCCTCCAACAGGGTTTCTGATTGTAGCCGGACTATGCAAAGGTGGTCAGTCAACAAGTGGGATTTGAAAGCTTTCAGGCTGGAATGGAGAGAGAGAATGGGACCCCCACTTAGGGTCTGCTCATGTCAGAGTCCAGTTGCTTTCCCTCTCTGATGCTGAGAAAACACCAGCTTAAACCCACAGATGGGGAGGGGCTTGTCACAGTCACTCAGTGATTCAAACGTAGCAGTAGACAGTATTTCTCTGCTTGCTGAAAGAACAGATAATTCCTTTAAACTTCCTGAGTCTTGGTTCTTGCTGGGGACTGAGCAGACATTTCAGGCTGAATTTTATTTGAGCGCCGCGCTCCACGGCATCGCCCTTTCAACTCAGCGGGGTGCCAGCGTTTAGCGGCCACTGCAGAATCCCCGCGATATTACGCACGGCGGCTCATTAGAATCACGGCGCTGAGCCACCCTCCCCATATTATGTGGGGAGAGGCGGGACATTCAGCACTTGTGCAACAGGTGCTGAGGCCCTATTTTAAGCGCACCAGCACCTGCTTCCTGACAGCTGTCAAAGAATACTTACCTGACTGCTGAAGAGTGGGGCTGCTGTCAATCTGGCAGCAAAGTAGGAAGTGCTGCAGAGATCCAGCAGGTCAGGCAGCATCTGTGGAGAGAGAAGCAGAGTTAACTTGTCCATGTTCACAGACCTGAAAGTTAACTCTGCGTCTCTCTACACAGATGCTGCCTGACCTGCTGAGTGACCCCAGCACTTTCCACTTTGCTGCCACATACTTACCCTGCTGTGTCCCAGTATCCTGTGAAGTTGCGATCCTCTTCTCCCACTCAAGTGTAACATTCCTTCTTGTAGGTGTGCCGCACCTGGGTGAATAATCTTAATTTTTCACATTCCAGGATGTGAGACTTAAATAGACCATAAAAGGTATTACAGAGGTTTATAGAGAACACACTGACAAAAATGGGAATGCACGGGTGTCACAGCAATGAAAATACGTCTTTCACTAAATGTTCTTCACCAACATGTGTGTCCTTTTCGCTGCACAAATGATGTGTGCCAGCATGTAGCACCAATGTCACATCCCTTTGCACCGTTAACCCTTCAGGAGAGCCAACATATGCAATAACATCATTGCCATGCCACCATTACTCATGAGTGTCTCCACGGATGCAGTGACATGGACATTGGATCAGTCAGCTGCTGCCTCTAATGGTTTACACAGGGATGCTGCAGATGTGGACTGGTGCACAGCAGGTGAGCGAGAGTGATGTGTGGCTTGCAGAGCTCATGCCAGTTCCTGTGGAGCAGACAGCCTTTGTCTGATAAGCCACTTCAGTACATACCTACCTCACTGCTAACACTGCTTGCACAACCTGGGTGCAATCTGCCCTCCCATGCGTCTTTCAAGTTGTAGATCCTCAGCGTCCTCATAGTCCGAGGAGGAATCCTGTTGACGTGTCTCCTCATCATGCCAGGCCTGGCCCCTATTGGGTGCGTAGTTGTACAGAGCAGCAAAGAAAGGAGCTCTCCTTTTTGGCCCGTAGTACAGGGCATCACCCTATCCATACAGGCATTGGAGGCGCTTTTTCAGCATGCCTATCTCCTGCTCAATGGTGGCTCATGCAGCTCAGTGGCTGGCGTTGTATCTCTCCTCTGCCTGGTGGAGTCTCTCACTGGTGTCTGGAACCATGTCTGCAAAGGATAACCCTTATCTCCAAGAAGCCACCCCTCCATCTGAGCCAGTTCAGTGAACAGCGGTGGCAGCCAGGATTGGCGCAAGACCCAGGTGTCGTGGCAGCTGCCTGAGAAGTGGCCACACATTTGCAGCAAGCATCTGTGGTGATCAGATACCAGCTTCACCTAGATTGAGAGGGCTCCTTTAATGGTGATGTCTGCAGGTGGTAACCTGGCAGGAGGCCGGATGGTCACATGAGTGCAGTCTATGAACATTGCAACCTATGGTTCCCTGGCAATGGTGCCAGAACCAATGGTCCTCTGGGCCTGGCTGTGAGAGTCTGTCCTGAAGCGAACATCCTCACTGGTGCAGGGCATTGGTGACCTCCCTAATGCAGCAGTCAGCACTGCTTACTGTGTGACCCCCACTAACGTCTCTGGTGGGCCCCTAAAAAGCTGCAGAGGCATCAGACTTGAGAACCGCTGCCACTATGAGGAACAAAGCCATGGGATGTCCACCGAAGTCCATGGGCTGTAGGTCATCCTTGAGCAGGGCACAGAGACATGTCGCCATCCTCTTTATATGCGCAATCACCTCTGATACTGGTGCTCTGATATCTGATGGCATGTCATGTGGGGCCTGTAGTTGCACTGCAAATGTAATGGAGAGCTCCCCTTGGGGGCTGCTGCTCACGACCAGGACCTCTATGTGGATCACATCTGCCTGTTGATATTGCCTCTGGCGCATACGGATCCTCACGTGCAGAGGATCACATAATGTAGGATGAGTCATACCTATTTCCATGTGATAAATAAAGTTGAACTTTGCATGTATTCGAAGGTTCCTAACAGGGCAGGGATTGGTGTTGACGGGTACATCAGCTGCTTTCCTGGATCAACTATGTGGCGTGCCGTGGCATTGCCCATCTTGACTTACACTCAGAGTGGCACAGCATGACCACATCAAGACCCTACCAGCTGAATCGATTACTCCCACCATCCATACAACCTTAATGCTCCTGCACTTTTCGGCACTCTCCCCACACACAGGGTGCCTAATGTGCCATTGCTCCCTCACAAACACGAACAAACACAGAGCATACACTGTTAACGGAGAGTCGGGACACGGTACCTCCCTTCATGCCAGCAGGACTTTCCCTCCAGTAATCCCAGACCCCCTGCCTTTAAGAATGTAGAGTGAGCCATCTGTGTATCCCCCCTCCCTCTTCCCTTCCAGTATGCAGAGTGAGACCCCTGTAATGCCCGCCTCCCTCCTCCCTTTAGGAATGCAAAGTGAGACCCCTGAAAAGAAACTTACCTTCTGCCGCGAAACCTTCCTCTGTGGACCTGCCAGCTTTTCCAATCGTAAACGGGATGGCACATGACGGCCGCCCATTCATCAAAAAATCAGGAAGTGTCAATGGAGCCGCAACAGGCTACATAATCAACAAAGGAAAGTACCGTTTACCATATGCTAATTGTGGTGCCGCCACCATGTGGCGGGTGGGGGCGCATCAAGGTCCCACCGCCACCGGTAATATGCGGCAGGCCCTTCTTGACATCGCGGTTTGAGGCGGGCCTCTCCCCGCAGCATTTACCAACTCCCCAAAGCCTGTCCACCATCTACAAGGCACAAGTCAGGAGTGTGATGGAATACTCTCCACTAGCCTGGATAGGTGCAGCTCCAACAACACTCAAGAAGGTCAAACCATCCACGACAAAGCAGTCTGTTTGACTGGCACCCCATCCACCACCTTCAACATTCATTCCCTCCACCAGCGGTGCACAGTGGCAGCAGTGTTTACCATCTATAAGATGCACTGCAGCAACTCACCAAGGCTCCTTCAACAGCATCTTCCAAACCCATGACTTCTACCAGGAGCTGCCACTATCAGTTGTTATACTGTGACCACCCTTCACTCTGCACGCTGTTTGAAGCATCTCCCCAGGCCTCTTGCTGCCTCTGGTT
Organism: Heterodontus francisci; assembly: GCF_036365525.1. Classification (NCBI taxonomy): domain Eukaryota; kingdom Metazoa; phylum Chordata; class Chondrichthyes; order Heterodontiformes; family Heterodontidae; genus Heterodontus; species Heterodontus francisci. Next base: position 50,184,170 of record NC_090379.1, on the reverse strand, counting down.
AACAAGAGTTGTCTATCATCCACCGGCGCTCTCCACAGCTGCTTTCTGAGTAAGTTGGTTCAGTGCTTGAATAACTAGCCCATGCAACTTCAAGCTTTCCTGAACTACATCAGCCCATCACTACTCTAAGCTATGCCTTGGAGCACCAAGCTGAAAAAAGGCAGGATGGTGGAGGCGACTCACATGTGCAAACACACACACACACATATATACACACACAAACACATTTTAGATTGTTGATTGATGGCCAAACAAAGGATTATCTGTAAATGTCCTACAGGAAGTTATTTGGTAAATACTATTTGGCTAAATTTCCTCACCAGGCACCAGAATTTCTGGCACCCAGAGATAGGTGAATATCTGAGATGCCCCCTGTCAACCCCATACAAACTAGGTACCCTGGCACTAGCCCTGCAAACTGCAGTGGGGACCACACAGGAGCCACTGGCAGGCACGATCAAGAAATAACTGCCGAGATTGTAACCCTCGCATTTTTGGGACCAATGTGTATACAGAGTTTGTCATTGACTATGTGCAGGCAAGAATGAAACCCCATCCATACATAAGTAGAGTACGAGTTAATCTTCTTTCTTTGGGCCTCCTTATCTCGAGAGACAATGGATATGCGCCTGGAGGTGGTCAGTGGTTTGTGAAGCAGCGCCTGGAGTGGCTATAAAGGCCAATTCTGGAGTGACAGGCTCTTCCACAGGTGCTGCAGAGAAATTTGTTTGTCGGGGCTGTTGCACAGTTGGCTCTCCCCTTGCGCCTCTGTCTTTTTTCCTGCCAACTACTAAGTCTCTTCGACTCGCCACAATTTAGCCCTGTCTTTATGGCTGCCCGCCAGCTCTGGCGAATGCTGGCAACTGACTCCCACGACTTGTGATCAATGTCACACGATTTCATGTCGCGTTTGCAGACGTCTTTATAGCGGAGACATGGACGGCCGGTGGGTCTGATACCAGTGGCGAGCTCGCTGTACAATGTGTCTTTGGGGATCCTGCCATCTTCCATGCGGCTCACATGGCCAAGCCATCTCAAGCGCCGCTGACTCAGTAGTGTGTATAAGCTGGGGGTGTTGGCCGCTTCAAGGACTTCTGTGTTGGAGATATAGTCCTGCCACCTGATGCCAAGTATTCTCCGAAGGCAGCGAAGATGGAATGAATTGAGACGTCGCTCTTGGCTGGCATACGTTGTCCAGGCCTCGCTGCTGTAGAGCAAGGTACTGAGGACACAGGCCTGATACACTCGGACTTTTGTGTTCCGTGTCAGTGCGCCATTTTCCCACACTCTCTTGGCCAGTCTGGACATAGCAGTGGAAGCCTTACCCATGCGCTTGTTGATTTCTGCATCAAGAGACAGGTTACTGGTGATAGTTGAGCCTAGGTAGGTGAACTCTTGAACCACTTCCAGAGCGTGGTCGCCAATATTGATGGATGGAGCATTTCTGACGTCCTGCCCCATGATGTTCGTTTTCTTGAGGCTGATGGTTAGGCCAAATTCATTGCAGGCAGACGCAAACCTGTCGATGAGACTCTACAGGCACTCTTCAGTGTGAGATGTTAAAGCAGCATCGTCAGCAAAGAGGAGTTCTCTGATGAGGACTTTCCGTACTTTGGACTTCGCTCTTAGACAGGCAAGGTTGAACAACCTGCCCCCTGATCTTGTGTGGAGGAAAATTCCTTCTTCAGAGGATTTGAACGCATGTGAAAGCAGCAGGGAGAAGAAAATCCCAAAAAGTGTGGGTGCGAGAACACAGCCCTGTTTCACACCACTCAGGATAGGAAAGGGCTCTGATGAGGAGCCACCATGTTGAATTGTGCCTTTCATATTGTCATGGAATGAGGTGATGATACTTAGTAGCTTTGGTGGACATCCGATCTTTTCTAGTAGTCTGAAGAGACCACGTCTGCTGACGAGGTCAAAGGCTTTGGTGAGATCAATGAAAGCAATGTAGAGGGGCATCTGTTGTTCACGGCATTTCTCCTGTATCTGACGAAGGGAGAACAGCATGTCAATGGTCGATCTCTCTGCACGAAAGCCACACTGTGCCTCAGGGTAGACGCGCTCGGCCAGCTTCTGGAGCCTGTTCAGAGCGACTCGAGCAAAGACTTTCCCCACTATGCTGAGCAGGGAGATTCCACGGTAGTTGTTGCAGTCACTGCGGTCACCTTTGTTTTTATAGAGGGTGATGATGTTGGCATCGCGCATGTCCTGGGGTACTGCTCCCTCTTCCCAGCACAGGCATAGCAGTTCATGTAGTGCTGAGAGTATAGCAGGCTTGGCACTCTTGATTATTTCAGGGGTAATGCTGTCCTTCCCAGGGGCTTTTCCGCTGGCTAGAGAATCAATGGCATCACTGAGTTCCGATTTGGTTGGCTGTATGTCCAGCTCATCCATGACTGGTAGAGGCTGGGCTGCATTGAGGGCAGTCTCAGTGACAGCATTCTCCCTGGAGTACAGTTCTAGGTACTGCTCAACCCAGCGGTCCATTTGTTTGCGTTGGTCAGTGATTATGTCCCCCGATTTAGATTTGAGGGGGGCGATCTTCTTGATGGTTGGCCCAAGAGCTCTCTTCATGCCATCATACATTCCTCTGATGTTTCCGGTGTCTGAGGCCAGCTGAATATGACTGCATAGGTGTTGCCAGTAGTCGTTTGCGCAACGCCTAGCTGTTCTTTGTGCAGTACTTCTGGCTGCTTTAAGTGCTGCGGATGTTAAATCGCTGGGGGCTTTCTTGTAGTTCAACAGTGCAATGCACTTAGCGGCTATGACAGGTTCCAGCTCTTCATTATGAGATTGAAACCAGTCTGCATTTCTCTTCGCACTTTTGCCGTAGGTGGTCAAAGCTGACTCATAGATGGCGTCTCTGATGTGGGCCCACTTGGTCTCAGCATCCCCTGTGGGAGTGTTTTGAAGGGCTGTTACAAGTGAATTTAGAAATTTTTGTAACAGCTGTGGGTGAGAAATTCTGCTCGTGTTGATGCGCGGGTGGCCCTTCTGCTTGGAATGATGCAACTTCTTTGGTCTGAGTCTAACCTTGCTGCACACCAGGGAGTGGTCGGTGTCGCAGTCCGCACTGTGGAAGCTGCGTGTGATTTGAACACTGTTTAAGGCGGCTCGCCTTGTGACAATGAGGTCTAGCTGGTGCCAACGACGTGATCTTGGGTGCCTCCATGAAACCTGGTGACAGGGTTTAGTGTGAAAGAACGAGTTGGTGATGCAGAGGTTATGATAGGTACACAACTCAAGCAGTCGCTGCCCGTTCTCATTCATCCTTCCAACGCCATAGCGCCCAAGGCAGGAGGGCCATGAGTCATGGTCGGCCCCAACCCTGGCATTAAAGTCCCCCAGCAGGAATAGGTGTTCGGTGTTGGGGATGCTGCTAATGATGTTATGGAGTTGTTCATAGAACTGGTCTTTAGCTTCAGGTGGGGAGCAGAGTGTTGGAGCATAGATGCTGAGTAGGTGTACTGGACCAGAGGTGGTGAGCAGTCGGATGGACAGTATGCGTTCCGAGCCATTTGAGGGAGGCTCTATCATGCTGAGCAAGGGGTTTCTGATGGCGAAGCCCACTCCATGCTGTCTTGGTTCTTCAGGATCCCTGCCCTGCCAGAAGAAGGTTAATACAGCTTTTAATATTCCTAGGTGATAAATTCATTGGCAATCTGCTTTGAGTATAAACTGAATGAAGTGTTGCATCTCTCCATATTACTTGAAGCAATATTCTTCATTCCTTGGTTCAAACGAAATAGTCACATAATTTGTTAATGGAGATTCTCTGCGTCAAAGTCCTTAAGTGTTCCTCACTCACCAATAGTTCAGTGCTGAGCCCAAGGCTCACACCAGTGCAGAGCAATAAAGTAAAATGTATTAAACAAGCTATAACCATAGGCTAAATGTTCATCAGAAATGGTGTCAGTTTTCCGTATTTATATAGCTTGGGGTACATTTTTTTAAAAAATCTCCATCTGACTTTCTCTGTATGAAGGCAATTCATATTCATGGGAAATTAGATGGATTCAAAGAAGAAATTTCACATCTTATAAATAAAAGCACTGTCATTTAAAGCTGTGGTAGCCTCACTGCTTCTGGGCTCTGGAACCTCGTCTAAAATTTACCTTTTACATTGTGGCTATTACCTAGCCAGAATGCACAAAAGGGCTAGTTTCCATTATTTATTTTACCCTGTTCAGAACACGGGAGATCTTTTGGTCTTTTTTGTATGATTGAGGATTTTATCTCTTTGCTTCAAAAACATAATACCAACTGATTGTTATAGTTAATAATTCTGCCTATCGCTTAATGAGCTCTATTGCAATTTAGTGTCGTATTGTTCATCTAGAATACAGTAATTAAATTCTTTCCTACTTCATTATCCTTAGCTCTATGGATTTTTGTATGTTAGCTCGAAGGACAATATTCTACAGCTCGGAATCAACGAAGCATATGCTTTTAAAAAAAAGATAGATTCATGCATAATTAAGATAGTTCTTTCATCTGACTACAAAGACTAGCATTTCAAAACTACAAATAATTAACTCAGGAGCATTAGAATTCAAGTCAGGGGTTCAAATTAACAGTAGCTGAAAGCACCAAGCCACCAACATGTTAGCCAGGCGATTGGAACTGGAAAACAAATATTCAGGACTCAAAGGATAGGTATTAATTTGGCCATTTGACCATACCATGTGGACAACCTCAACTGGGTATGAAATGGCCACACAGCATAAATGAACTAAAATCTATCCATTTTAACAACATAAAGATCAGAGCAATGCTGCATTCTTTTACTGTCTGAAGATCATTGAAGCTTTTAAAAGTAGGAATAATAAAATGGATAAATAGGTCCAATAATAAGAAATTGGCTCAAAATGCAAATATCTCTGATGCTGCCTGATTTTATGATGCTGATGAAAGCAACTGAATTTTCAACTTATAGCTTATTGCTTTAGCACTCAGTTGAAGACCCACCACAGAGAAGTGTCCCACGCTGATACCAATGTTCACAATGAATAAAAAGAAACAAAAAGGCACAGATGTTATAGTCCTGAAAAAATCCCAGAAAATATCAGCAGGTCAGTCAGCATCTGGAAATAAATAGACAAGCCAATGCTTCAGGTATGACTCTTCATGAGATGTTAAGTTGTCTGTTCTCTCTTCTTAGGCAGTCCCTCAGGAACGAGGATGACTTTCTTCCATTCCGGGATTTTGGCTCCTTCGGTGACTGAATAGTCCAATTCTGGATCTGCACACTCTGCCATAGGTGGGGCAGGTGGTGCTTGGTGAGGCAAATGAATGGGATGCTCGAAATCCTGAACGCTCTTTCCGCTGTTGGCACTTGGGCGCTGCCTGGGCATTTCGACGTTGTTCGAACTAGCTGGCACCTTTGCGGATGCATCTTCTCCATTTTGGGCAGTCTCGGGCAAGAGATACCCACGAATCAGTGGAGATGTCACATTTTTTCAGGGAGGCTTTAAGGACATCCTTGTAGCGTTTCCTCTGCCCTCCTGGTAGTCTCATGTTGTGATGGAGCTCGGAGTAGAAAGCTTGTTTTGGGAGTCTTCTGTCAGGTATGCGGACGATGTGGCCCGTCCAACGTAACTGACTAGCCATGATCAGTGTCTCGATACTGGGGGTGTTGGCCTGAAAGAGGACACTGCTATTGGAGTGCCTGTTCTGCTACTAAATTTCAGGATCTTGCGGAGGCACCGCTGGTGATATCTTTCCAGGGCTTTGAGATATCTGCTGTACAGTGTCCATGTTTCCGACACATACAGGAGGGCAGGTAACGCTGTGGCCCTGTAGACCATCAGCTTGGTGCCAGGTTTGAGGTCTTTGTCGTCAAACACTCTTTTCCTCAGATGAATGAAGGCTGCGCTGGCATACTGGAGGCGTTGCTGTTCTCCAAACCTAGAGTGAAGCAAACAGTGGGGATGATACCAATCAACTGCAACAGGACATCGATAGGCTAGCAGAATGGGCAGACAAGTGGCAGATGAAATTTAATACAGAGATGTGTGAGGTGATGCATTTTGGCAGAAAGGATAGGGAGAGACAATATTGACCAAATGGTACAGCTCTAAAGAGTCTGCAGGGAGAGAGAGGGACCTGGGTCTCATTGTCCATTGATCTTTGAAGGTGGCAGAACATATTGAGAGAGTGGTTAGCAAAGCATATGAGATCTTGGGCTTCATAAATAGAGGTATTGAGTACAAAAGCAGAGATATTACACTGAACCTTTATAAAGCTCTGGTTAGGCCAGAACTAGAGTATTGCATCCAATTCTGGTCACCACACTTTAGGAAGGATGTGAGGGTCCTTGAGTGGGTGCAGAGGAGATTCTAGGGAACGAGGGATTTTAGCTTTAAGGTTAGGTTGGAGAAGCTGTTGTTCCTGGAGCAAAGAAAAATAAGGGGAAATTTGATAAAGGCACACAAGATTATGACAGGTTTAGATAAGGTAGACAAAGAAACGTTGTTACCATTAGCTGATGGTACAGGACTAGGGGACACAAATTTAAGGTTTTGGGCAAGAGATGCAGGGGAATGCGAGGAAGAACATTTTTATGCAACGAGTAGTAATGACCTGGAACTCACCACCTACGAGGGTGATGGAAGCAGAGACAATGAATGATTTCAAAAGGAAACTGGATGTGCATATGAGGAAAATAGACTTGCAGGGCTACAGGGAAAGAATGGGGGAATGGTACTGACTGGATTACTCTACAGGGAGCCAGTGCGTACTCGATGGGCTGAATGGTCTCCTTGTGACATATTTTACCAGCTCTATGGTGACAAGCTGGAAGGTAGGAGGAGACGTAATATCACGATGAGAGGTGTCGGAAGGGAAGCCCAACGTCTTTACATTGCAACCAGATATTCTGAAGGGCGGCTGGCATGCCAGAAGGACATGGCGCTGAAATGCAGCGGTAAGGTAATTAAGCCTGTTTAACAGGCAATTAACTGCAATTTTACCAGGGAGTTGGAATTTTACAAAGACTGCATGGGAACTACAGGGCTTCAGAGCCTCGCGAGTATAAGGAGGTGGTGTATTCACAGAAGGTCAGTGCTGGCTCCAGATGCTAGTGTGGCTTGGCAAGGAGGGTGGAACAGCATGGACATTGGTAGTGGCAGCCAGGAGCAGGGATAAACTTGCCAGCAGAGTGGGGGCATACCACTTGAGTGCCATCTCGGAAATGACAGAAATAGGAATAGTGCAGACGGTACTGAGAGGCCCTGGAAATTGAGTGCAGCTATCTGCCATGGGCTTCATTCACTCAGGCTTCAAGACCTCCAGTGAAGAGGAGCATCAGAGAGGGAGAGAGCTGCAGCCACGGGCAGCAGGCCAGCAGCAACCTGAGGGCCAACAGGAGCTTCAGCCATGGAGGGGAACTCTGGAGGAGGGTGCAGAAAGGCACGCAACCAGCCTCATGTGAGCAAAGAGGTTACCCACCAGCGAGGGTCCAGCGTCAAAGGCTCAGCTTCCTGCAAATGTTGGAGCAGCACCTTCCAAACCCACGACCTCTACCACCTGGAAGGACAAGGGCAACAGATGCATAGGAACACCACCACCTGCAAGTTCCCCTCCAAACCACACACCATCCTGACTTGGAACTATATTGCTGTTCCTTCATTGTCACTGGGTCAAAATCCTGGAACTCCCTTCCTAACAGCACTGTGGGCGTGCCTACCCCACAAGGACTGCAGCGGTCCAAGAAGGCAGCTCACCACCACCTTCTCAAGAGCAATTAGGGATGGGCAATAAATGCTGGCCTTGTCAGCGACCCCCATATCCCACAAACAAAGTTTTAAAAAGTCTCACCAAAGACTGTGCCTCTCCAGGGAGGCCATCACAGATGGCCATGATGGAGGTCGAGCTGAGACGTCTGGGAAGTGGTGGGCACCCAGTGCCTGTGGTGCTGAAGGTCATCATAGCACTGAATTTCTACACCTCAGGATCATTCCAGGGATCCTTTGGAGATATGTGTGGAATCTCCCAGTCTGTGGCTCATCACTGCATCAAGATGGTCACCAATGCCATGTTCAAGAGGGTCAGCCAATGCTTGCACTTTTGTACCAATCTGGAAAGTCACACTGAGAGGGCCACAGGGTTTGGGGCCATCACTGGATTCCCCCAGGTACAAGAGGCCATCATCTGCATGCATGTGGCCATCAAGTCTCCCACGGACCAGGCATCAGCTTTCATCAACAGGAAAGGCCTCCACGCACTCAATGTATAACTGATCTGCAACAACTACAAACAGTTCCTTCTGGTGTTTGCAAGGTTCCAGGAAGCAGCCACAATGCCTACATATTAAAGCAGTCCCAGACGCCAGATCTTTTTCAAGCCAACTCCCGGTAGTTAACTGGCCGGCTGCGACTCAATCGCATTCTCAAGCATGTCCCCGCCCGAGCGACAGTGCCACCCGCTTCCAGTCTTGGAGGCAGGATGTCGGGCCTTTCTATAAAATTCAGTCCTATGGCTCTGTGACTCTATGATGAATGAGAAGACATGAACTGATGGTGACCAATGGAGGTTGTGAAACAGGTGGTTGGTTGTTTGCAGGGCAGCAATGATACGGCCGGTGGTACATTGCCCTTATCACCTTCTTCCTTTTCCTGCTCCTCCTCCTCCTCAGAATCCTCCAAAGAGGTCCTGTGCTCTGCCCCATGGTCCTCCTGCAGGTCCAAACCTCACTGCTGCGCCATGAACACCACGATTGCTCTGGAGACCCTGGCTAGTGGGAACTTAAGGGCACCTCCAGATCTGCTCAGGTACCTTAATTGCACCTGCAGCAGCCAATGGCTTATTGGATGATGCATCTGGTTGTCATATGACATTGATTGTAGCACTCCTGGGCCTCATTCTTCTGGTTTTTGAGAGCTGTCATCGGCCACGTTTTAAGTGGGTATCCCTTGTCTCCGAGCAGCCTCCCATTAACTCTGCTTCCAAATGCAAAGACCTCTGGAAGGGCAGACTGCCGCAGGACGAAAGCAGCATGGCTGCTGCCCGAAACTCTTTCACAGACCTGCATAAAGATCCTTTTGTGGTTGCACACCAGCTGCACATTGATGGAGTGAAAGCCATTATGGTTGACCAATAATCCTGGTTGATCTGGGGGTGCCCAGATTGCCACCTGTGTGCAATCGAGGATACCCTGCACCTGAGGGAAGCCAACCAGAGATGCAAGCCGAGCGCCCGCTCTTTCTGACTGGTGTCATGGCAGACCCTGGTAAAGAAACCATCAGCCACCTGTCTCATGCATTTGTCGGCAGCTGAATGGGAGATCCTGCAAATGTCTCTGGCAGAGTCCTGGCAGGATCCAGAGGCAAAAAAGTTGTGGACGGTCTGACTTTGACAGCCACTGGTAAAGCATGCCCACTAGGTCCAGTTGGCAGCAGGTTTCTTTCAGTAGGCTGCAGATATCTGCCACCACCAGTGTGACCTGCAGGCTGCTGTTCTTGCTGATGCTCATCTGAGGGCTAATCTAAGGCAGCATAGGCGACAGCCCTCCTGATCTGGTAGATCAAACCTCCAAAATGTAGGAGAAACCTGAAAAGTGTAGAAAGTCAACTCTCAGCAAAAGTACAATGAACACCTTTACCCACTGGCAGGTAAGAAAGTAGCCGTGAGCACTGAGTACATGGTTTCACATTTTCCTGGGATTGACTGACCTCCTCAATTGCTGTTGCATTATCACTTTGCTTTCACTGGCAAGTTTAGGAAGCCTAAAAACTCTTGGAACACATGTTAAACTTAAAAATCGGTGTCAATATCGCTCTAATTGTGCAATTAACCCGTTAATTGCCAACTCGCTTTTACCCAAGAGGGTTGCATGTACACAGCCTAATGCATTGGCATGAAATCCAGTAGTCAGTGTTTTCCCAATGCGCAGTCAATTTTATTGGCTTTAACCCTCTGCCCACAGCCAAACCCATGTGCTCCTCTATATTAACCCCCACTTTCTATTCTCACTTTGAACCCTTCTTGACCAGTGCCTTTCTTTCAAGAAAATTTTCTGCTTCCTGAAGAAACCTAATGCTTCCATATGTAAGAAGAATAACAATGTCCTTGACTGACTGTCAAAACATTCAGTTCATTTGTTTGGCTGGAGGCTGACCTTGGCATTAGTGAGAGGTCACTAACATTTATTTAAACATCACACATACCTGCGTGACGACTCGATTCACTTTACACAGGCCCCGAGGGTAATCATACTTCCAAGGAAGGAAAGTTTAATATTTGAGCTGTTAGAGACAAATACAAGCCATTGCACCTTGCCATCTCTTTTATTATATGGCAAATCCAATTCAAATTCACATTTTTCTTATATTTTTTTGTGTTAGGCAAGGAATAAATGATTTGAATTAGACATTGTAACAGCAAACTAAACTAAAAATAAAATGATCATGAAACTACAACAAATCATTCAAACATTTACATTATTAACCCTGTGAGTATTAAATAGTGTTCATATCCTTTGTATCTTACAATATAGAGATGCTTTCCATCATCATTTAGTTAACTGCTTAAATGTTGCTAAAGACCTGGGGCTGAATTTTACAGCCCCCCCCCCACCCCCGATGTTGGGGGTCATGGTGGAGGGGGGAGTGGAAAATGCCACCGGCAGAGGCCCGCCACAGTCCTCAACACCGGCAAGGCCCAGCCTGATATTGCCTCGTGGCAGAAACCCAGTCACTCTGCGACGGGAGCCAAATTTGCATAGGTAAATTTATTTAAATAAATGAATTAATTACTTACCCACTCCCGCGATATCCCAGAGCGATATTGCTGGCAGTGGCCGGCACTCCTGCGCCTTCGAAACCTTGTCTGGGGATCCGAGGCAGAACACTGGTGGGGAGGGGGGAGCAGGTAAGTGTTTCAGTGTGGGGGTGGGGGGAGTGGGATCAAACTCATCTGATTGGAGTAGGGGATGGTGGGAAGTGGTAAAGTTCACAGTTTATGAACTGTGGCGGGGAGAAGATCAGGTGCACAAGGTAAGTATTTTGGGGGGGACGAGGGCAAGGAATGAATTGTATGGTTATTGGGGGAGTGAGAGAGAAGGGCTAGAAACATTTATTTAATTTTTTTTGAATCAATTTAAAATGACTATACCTTTAAATAGTTAAATTAAATGGAAGGGCCTCGAAGCCCTTTAAAAATGGTGTCAGCACCTGTGCAAAGGCTGCTGACGCCATTGCCAGGGACAGACCACCAGCCCCTTCCACATTATCGGGTTGGGGGGGACGGTCCACCCCGCCCATTTAAATGAGCCACTGTGTTCAATATCGCGGCGGCTCCGCAACGTGCAGTCCACCATTTTTGAAGTCACCGCCAAGATCGGCGGTGAGCTTATAAAATTCAGCCCCTTGTCACTTTAATGGTAGAAACCAGGGCTATCTGAACTTGCTCCTCTTTATTAAGTGGCATTTGCCACTTCTCAGGCAGATTGGTCTGACCACTGCATTTTTTTAAATTTGTTCATAGGATGTGGGCATCACTGGCAAGGCCATTGCCCATCCCTAATTGCCCTTGAGAAGGTGGCAGTGAGCCGCCTTCTTGAACTGCTGCATTCCTTGTGATGTAGGTACATCCATAGTGCTGTTAGGTAGGGGGTCAACATATCTTTTTTTGGAGGGGTGTTGGCAGAACCAATTCTACTAACCTGCTATTGCCTGACCACTGAAAGCCATTGATAATGGTTATAGAGCAGTCTGAAATCTGGGCTGTTCTGCCCTTCTAGCCTATGAGAATTAAAATGCAAGAAAACCAAGGAGTTCTCAATATTTTTATATTAGTGTAGTTATTGAAGAATCAAAGATACATTTCTAACAAGGTTCATCTGATCTTGAAGATGTTGATGAGATTCATATTTTTACCACAGCTCCTTGATGCTCTGTGAAATTTCATTTGGATGTTTGCCTTGCATTGCTAGAATCATATTACAAAAGTAAAACTCTTCTGGATTAATTTCCAGTGCACACTTGGAACAACCCTGTACTTAATAGAGACAGCAGCAAAACCAACAAGCATTTTATAGTTTAACAACAGTACACAGGCGCAGGATGTGTTAAAATATTCTTTGTTGGCTTGTGGTTCTTTCACATTGGTGATATTCCCATTCTTTCTATCAATTCCCCTGAAATTTGGCAGGAGGCAAGATTCAGCTGAAATCATTCATATGAGAAAAAGCTGTGGAATTTGTTGTGGAACCTTGGAATTTTGTTCTTTCTTCCATCCACATGTTTATATATAACAGTTTTTGATGATTCACTATGTTCATTGGCTAAGCGATATAAATATAACCATGTTTCAGTAAGACAATAGATCCTGATAGAATGGCTTCTCCACTGATAGTAGATGTTTTTATTGTTCTGATGTACATTTATAGGAAATACCTAGTTCTGTATTGTACACGTCCATCTGTCACTACCGTTTTATTCAATAGTGCGACTCCTGATTATGCTAGTTGGGAAAACTAATTCAACCTAAAGTATAGATTCTACCATATCAGTTTTTGCAAATATTATTACCTGATTTCCCCAATATTTCCAGCTATTTCAGCTTCCAGAAGTTTAAAGTTAGTTCCTGATATTTTTGGCATTTGTTACAGACTCACAACTCTTGTTTTTTTCTGGTTAAGCTTTTGCCTTTATTATGACAATTTTATGGCTGGAAAAGAACACTCTTACAAAAGCACCAATTTCTCATCAAGGTTTAAAAGTCTGGAAATTACAGACAATTTTTTTATGAATCAATCCCTTATTAAAATAATATTTCAATCTCCTTGTTTTAAATGTCAAAAAAATGTAGCACACTTCACATTTACAACATTGCCAATTCATTTTTAATACTGCGCACTTTGAAATCTTGGCATCGATTTTCACTTGCTTTGTCTGGTGGTAACAGAGCAGTAATGGCCTCAAAATGGGAATGGTAGCCCTACTGCCCTTGACAGTAGGTCCCTTTAATATGCAAATCACATCCTACGACAGAAATAGGACTCTGACTGCTATTTTAGGGCAGACCATGCCCTACATAGGCTCTGATCTGTTCCATGGTTGATAGGCCCGTGGAGGCCCAGCCAAGGTAAGTTTGGAATTATGTCTGTGAGGGCCCAGAGGACCAGGAATGTAAATTAATCTGCACTGCTACAACCTTGGAGCTCTATTCCCCAGCCCCTCTCCCTTGGCACCCTGCACAATCTAGACCTCTCCCACAACTTACCTTGCTGTCAGCCAAAATAGCCCAATATTGCAAGACCTCAATCCAACTACTGCATTGGGGCACTTGCTCTTCATCATGCAGTTCAGCTGGCCTAAGGTAAATTAAAATCACAGTCTGCTCTTCACTTCAAATCCCACCCTGATTTTAAATCGATCAGTCAATATGAAACTGGCCTTGCTGGACATTGCAGTGCCTAAAAATAACATTTTCCCCACTCCCTCAAATGTGTACATTGCATTAAACCACAATGAGTCATACTATTAGCTATATAAACTCTGCTTTTGGGCTGCTTTTCAGCCACCATTCCAATATATGTTTTTCTGTTCTATAGGCATCTCCAAAGAACAAGCCACAGGTATAAGTGGTACCCATGAAGCCAGTATCTTACAGCACTCAGCATCACTCTCTTCACCGAGGTTATGAACATTCATACCAGGGATTCAGGTAATCATTTTGACGTGGGTATACCAGGTGAAGCACAGAGAATGAGTGAGTAGTGGAGACAGAAGAGGAGCAGGGATCTGCTGGTTTTCTCCCGAACTTGGAATCCATACCTCATGGAGCAAAGTGACTTTGAAAGGGCTGATATTCTTCTTCAAGCAAATTCTTTTTCACTGAATTAAGAGCCTGCCAACAAAATCACAGAAATGACAATTGTGAAACTTGGGAATTCTGAGAAGGTGATTTCATTAGTGGGTCATTCAGCCTTCTCCTGTTTTGCATTATATGAAGAATTTCCATGTCCCTCATTCCCATTCTCAGGAAATGTTTTGGATTAAATTGTGTTGTTTAAAGATATCACTGGATATCAAATGTTGCAATCCCATCTTATTAAGCACAAATAGTTACTTTATAACCAGAGCTCATTTTCAGAGACAGCATGAGTTCAACATTCAATTAATTGTTGCATCCCTAACATATAGAACCATGAATTATCAGTTTGACTTTTCCTTCACAATACAGAAACCATTACCTATTCTGATTAATCAATTTCTGATTCATTTGAGGACATGTTCTGTGAAAAATTAAGATATCCTTCAATTTAAACATGGATGTATATTATTCTGTAAACTGAAAGTCAAATAGAGATGCTGTTGCATGTGCTGGCAGTACAGTGAGTTAGACCTATATATCCTGGAATCATTTAAAATTCTTGTGTTACAATGAGGAAATAAGCTTGATCACCAAGCATTACACATCAAATATCATATTTCCTGTCAGTCATCCCACATAATGGCAAAAATGCCTAGGATAGGCAGTAATTATGAATTGACAACTCCCTTTCATATTTAAAAAGCTAATAATACTTTGGAGTAAAAGCAAAACAAACAAACAAAGAACATGACTGAGATCAATGTCTTATGAAATATGAAACACTTGGTACCATCCAGGGATGTAACTTGCACTTGCCAACGGCATTTGTGAGTTATGTGGCCTGGCATCACTCAATTATTTATTTTTCATAAACTAGCAATCCCTGTTGAGCATCCTTTATGAATTCTCCTTAGCAGAATAAAACATGTACCCTTAGTGCAGCACTATACGAGTGTGAAAAGATCTGAAGGCTACCAAAGGGTTAATTATACTTCATGTAATATGTATTATGATAGTGGCTTGAAGAAAGGCAACATGATTTGCCCACTATATTCTCTTGAGAACTGAATTAGTAATGTTGTACCTTGCACAACTAAATCTGAAGCAGAAATTGAGCAAGGCTTTGCTAAAATAAGAAAAGGTTAATTTCTCATAAATGCAATATAAGCCAAGCACCATGTGGTGCAAGGCAAACAACACCAATGCCCAATGGCATGGAATCCAAACTCAGTGCCATACTTGGAACTACACTCACATTACATTATAACAGACTAATACATTTAAGCAGGACAAGACCATGGGCCCCGAAGCTACCCGTGTTTTGCAGCAAATTTCAGCATTTTTGGGGATGTATTCTGGAGTAGGACCTCTTTATGCCCCATAATTACAGTTCCACCTTTCCACCCCCACCCCTTCCAGCCCTGCCCTCCCCCTCCTTAGACTTAGATTCAGGTCACTAACAGCGAGGCAAGCGACTTGATATTCTTAGTTAAATGCACAAGTTGTCTTTGGAGGCATGACAGGTTTCCGCCACCTTTTGTGTGAAGAAATTCTTCCTGGCATCACCCCTGTGCAGCTTCGCTCTAATTTTAAAGTTATGTCCCTTTGTTTTGGACTCCTCCACCAGAGGAAATAGTTTCTTACTTTTCGAGATCAGCTGCTGCAAAATCAGATTTTTTTTTTTAAAAAAAGGGAACATTGAAGAGTCCTGAGAAGAGGCACAGAAATTTCCAAAGCTTGAGTTAACTAAGTCAATTTTGCATGACTTTACTTGGACCAGCTCCAAATCCCAATGGTTAATATAAATGCAGTGATGACAGTTAAAGTCCAGCATTTTTATTGTCTTATACATGACAGCAGCATTTTCGATTTTGCTGAGTGTTGCCATTCTTCCATTAAGCAGCAACATTATTGAACAAAATAACAGCTTCAGCCATTGTCTTATTTATATTATAAATGTTCTATGATCTTGACTGAACAAAACTCAAAGGCTGGGATTTTATGAGTCCTGCGGCATTTCCGACAACGGAACCGAAAGTTGCCAGACCTTCTGCTTCCGTCCTTTTTTCCGTTTTACGTGCAAATCAACGGTGCGGTGACAGGCAGGGGAGACATGTGTGATCGTGCAGCGGGGATGGACTTTCATTGGTGGAACCTGCCGTCACTCTGTGACGCACCATAAGCCACACGTCAATAAAGGATCAGCAGTCTTCAGAAGTATCTGCTGATTGCGGCCACAGAATAAGCTTACTATAATTTGGACTTGGTTTACCTTGATTTGCAGTTTGCACCCAACCACCCCCTCCCCTTCTTAATTTTTTTTTTTGCATATGACCATTCCCTCTGCTAGCCAGTATCCTGATTTCACCCCACAGGACCCTGAAGTAGACAGCACTCATCCTTCACTTTAGGCCCCTCATGACCATCTGTTTACAGTCATGCACACATCAACTCACCATCCCCTGCAACTATCCATAGCCAGCTTTAGCATCAATAACAACCATGACACACCCTGAACGCTGCCCTCCTCCCTCATCTGCTCCTCCACCCACCCAACACCACACCCTGTCCTGCCAAATACCCTCCCCAGTGCCTCCATGCACCACCCACCTCCATGCCTTCCCCACCATCGCCTGAGAAGAATCACCGTTGCTGGTGCTGAACCTGGAGCCAAACATCCATTCCAATGTTGGCCTTCCTTGTGCCAATGACTGCAAGACATGACCTCAGCCACAAGTGCACAAAGCCGACTGGTGTACACCACCTTTAAACAAACATGAATCAGGTAGCACGGGAATACCGTTCACCGCTAACTTAACTGGCATGTAGGACTTAATTGGAACTAAGCGTAGGGTAATGAGTATTCATGGTATGGAAATGAATGCTAAGTTACAATCCACTACCGTGCGGGGGGAGTCCCGGACCGCAGCAAACACGTCACTGACTTAATTGTGATAATAATTGCATGGGTTTCCTCCCACCACCAAAAGACTTGCAGGTTGATAGGTAAATTGGTCATTATAAATTGCCCCTAGGTAGGTGGTAGGAGAACAGGTGGGGATGTGGGATTAGTGTAGGATTAGTATAAGTGGGTGGTTGATGGTCGGCACAGACTCGGTGGGCCGAAGGACCTGTTTCAGTGCTGTATCTCTATATAAAATAAATAAAAAATAAAACAAATCCCGCCATCAAAAATCTGAGAAAACAATTCACACCTAATTAAAATCACCCAACCCACCATCAAAGCCACTCTTGCAAGGCCCATGAAATTTCCCCCAAAGAGTTTGAGAGAGGTGTGAGAACATTTGTGTGCAGAATATCTCCTTTTAAGAAACTAGTGCATTTATAGAATTTCACTACCAATTAATTCTAAAATAATTATTTTAAAACATGCTATTAAAGTCCTCCTACATTATTTGTAGTGTTCCATCCCTAGTCCTTGCATACATTCTGCATTTTAGCAGGGGTAACATTCATGTTCACACAGATGACAGGCAGCTTTTCCTCTGTCACCATCCTCAACGCCAAACTGATCTCATACTGTCTAACATTAAATGGTGGATGGGCTAGAACTTTGTCCAGCTTAGCAATGGCAAAAACAAATCCTAATCAACTCCCAACAAAAACTCTGCATCCTAGCATCCAATTCCTTCTCCCTCTCAGCTGCTCAATGATGTCTTGTTTGAATTTGCTGTGAACTGTGCTTCAAACCCCACACCCCGTCCATCACTAGCATTGGCGACTTCTAACTCTGTAACATTGCCTGGTTTCATTCCTACCTGATGCTCACCCAAGCCTTCATCACCTACAGGCTCAACCTATTCAATGCTCTCCTTGCTAGCTGACCCAGCTCCATGCTACATATATTCCAACTCATCCAGAATTCCACCAGCTAGATCTTGTACTAAGTCACCTTCACTTAGCATTTCATCCTCAGTATATTTATTTCAAAATTCTTGTCCTCTTCTCCAAATCCTTCCTTGGCCTTGCACCACCCTCCCTCTGCAATCTCATCAACCTTTGTGTCCCAGCTGTCACCTTCCTCTTTTCCAGTACGTGTCTGTTGTGCTACTTCCTCTCCACCATTGGTGATGTACTTTCACACTCTTGCACTCTAAATTCCCTTTCTAAGCTCCTTCCATCTTGTTCCTGCCTTCATAAAAACTAGCTCTTTAAGTCACGTCCTCAATGATTTCCCCAAACTCCTACTAAGTGTCCAGTCCTACCCCTCCCTAATGAAGCAGCTTGGGATGTCTTGCTATATTAATGTTGCTATGTAAGATGTTTGTTTTCATTTTGAGATCATCGGGATAATTTTGCATGTCTATGCACAGAGTTACCCCACATATTTCCTCGAGTTTCTTGGTTCCAAAGGACTGTTCAGCTTATTGCCAGCTACGTTTCTATATAAGATTTAACAAATGGTAAGTACAGTACCTCTAAGTAACATTGTAGTGTTTTGTGTGCCCAATTAAGAAAGATGTATTAAACATTCTTTATCAGACAAAGATACAAGTTGATGTATTACAATACAATTTTACTGCAAGGAATAGTCAATAGACCTATGTACAGATGATCTTTAACTAATATACATGTTCCAAAATCTCATCCAAGCCTACAGAATGATAGATTGTGCGCTTCTGCAGCCTGAAGAGATGCAGCCTCTATGATGTGAAACTTCGTGTGGCCTTTGTGTCAACAAATATGATCGAACAACTGGAAGCAGGGGACTTTGATGAATAATTAATCTCAACATTAAAAAGCATTTTCTTTGCTCAACAGAGGATTGATTGCATGAGTCACAAAGAATAACTGACCTTTAGAAATCATAGTTTTTAATTCAACTGTTATAATAAAATATTCTTGAGCACTTGAACAAAAGCTGAACATTGAGCACTTTGCAAGTTAATCATAAATTAAATGGCTTTGGATATGTGAATAGACTGGTCTCTGTAGAATAACAGCAATGTGACATCCTGGCATGTTTATAATATTAGATAATTCATAACATTTGTACAGAGGTGAGTGATTTGTGCAAAATGTTTACATTCATCCACTGTCTTGGCACTTATTATACATATATCAATCAGAGTTTAAGTCATGATAATTACAATTATGTAATTACTTTTGGTCATTATAGCTAAGCAATTAGCAAAGTACGTTACTCGCAAAATCCCCTTTCCATTTCACATCAATAACAATAAGCATTGCAAATTTAGTTTTGCTCACCATCAAGAATCAATATTTTTCCACTGGTCAGGCACAATTTCCCAGTAAAGATCAGGTATTAACAGTACAAGAGCTTGTCATCAACCCTAAAGAAATATTTCTATTTTGAACTGAAGTAATCTAAGCCCTCCTGGCTGTCATCTGTTTTATCTTCATATAGTTCAAATATCCCAAAGCAGTCAAGCATGCAACTTTTTAACATCTTGAGACGATTGAAACATTCTAATTAGAAATGAAAAGATGATTTCTTTCTGCACTTGTTTAGAAAAAAATATTTGGGAATCAATGTGAAAGACATTGATCCGTCCTGTTCCTTTCCTCCTTTGTGACAATTTGTCAGTCGGTGCCTCTGCTGCTCTGGGCTGTCCGCTGACATCAGAAGGCTTTAAGTCAAGACTAATGGTAAAATCTTTGTCCCAGGTGGTTGCTGGGTATTGTTTGAAGTTACTGATTGGTGTGAGACCTGATCTCCCTGACTAGCAGCATGGGGTCCAAAGCACAACATATGCTTTCTGCTCACTAGATTTGTTTCTAATAATAAAATAGGATTTCTTTTCAATTTTAGACCTGGTCCTCAAGTGTGCTATCATTCATCAAACCAAGCAAAGCAGCTGGCCTATTAGAAAAGAATATTTTATTCAGAAAACAATGATTGCACAAACCTGATGGATGTTATTTTATATTACATGAAGCTGAGCGCACAAATATTAAAGCATACAGGTCGCAAAGTTCCATAGGCTGCAATCCTGGCACATACTCCAACGTTAGCAGGTTCATAAAGAGGACATTTAATTTGCATGTAGGTAACAAACACTTACACCACAACAGATGCGTCTCTGGCACCCATTTACAGCAGGCAAATGAAAATTATGGTGCCTGGCAACCAGTGGTGGCCTGGGTTGCAGGGGGTGGCATTGAGGGCAGGGAGGTTGGTTTCAGGCTCTTCCGAACCCCAAAGAGCTCCCGCCCCCTCAATCTCTCCCATATGGGGTGGGGATCCCAAATTTCAAAGTGCTTCCAATCTTCAAGAGGTCCACTTCCACCCAACTGGAACGATATTCTTCACCTCACTGTTCGAGCCAGGTGAGGTGAAGTACACATTATTATGCCAGGTCCTGACTGACCTGGAGGAGCAGGAAATGTCAGCATGGGGCATCCCTGCCCTGGCTCTGCCCCTAAGGCTGTTCCTGACATGATTTGCCTTGTAGGATCAGGTGGAAGTCCCTCCCCTTGTAAGCCTGCCCAGAAGTGAAAGGGACCTGTCACCATTAGGGCCTTGCTATTTTTTCATTGGGTTCCAATGGAACCCCTGAGAAAATTTGGGACTGTAATTATTTACCAGATCATTGTCAGTTCAAAATGATCTGGCTA